>NC_047039.1:57959005-58264860 GCF_011762595.2 Tursiops truncatus
CCAGTTAATTTTTTGAATAGAATTTCACTGATGCTAAAACACCCATTGCCTGCTGTTACCTACAGGCAAAATCCTTACCACCTATTGTAAATGAATGAATATTTCAAGCAAATAAACATAAACAATTTAACTTGTGACACATTCTGACTTTGAATTAGTAATTCATTAGCTTGGCTATATCCTTGGTTAGGCTGAGTTGAGCTTAGCAACTTAAACCTGTTGCGCAGCAGAACAGAAATGTAATGATGGTTCCGTAAGGTAAGCATAAGTGCTGCCAAAGATTGTTTCTTTATTTACTTTTCCTCAAATTATATCTTACTGAGCATGGGATCTAAAAACATTTACTATTTATTTTTGTAAATTTTTTGAAAAATTTTATTATTGAAGTTTCAAACATGAACACTAGTTGTGGTAATAGTACTATAAACTCAATGTGCCCATTTCATCACTTAGTTTCAACATATTGACATATGACAAGCTTGTTCTACTCTAGGTTTACCCACTCTTCCCTCAATTATTTTTAAGCAAATCCTACATATCATATCATTTCATATCACAGAGATATTTCAGCATGTATCTCTAAAACTGGAGGTTCTTTTTAGAAGGCATAAAAAATATAATCATCCCTAAAAAATTAACAACAGTTACTTAATATCATCAAATATCCAGACACTGTTCACATATACTGACTGTCTTATAATTTTTTAAGACAGACAAATCATTAAATTAAGATTCAAAATGTCCATACATTGAGATAGCTGGTATGTCTTTTAAAGCCTTCTCCTTGTTTTTATATCTTGCACTTGTTGTTGTTGTTGTTGATACCAGGACTAAGATACTAAGTCATTTATCCTGCAGAGTTTTCTAAAATATATTATGCTAATTACATAGCAGTGATGTCATTTATAGAGTTCCTTTGTCACCTATACTTCCTATAAATTGGCAGGTAAATCTAGACGTTTGATCAGATTCAGATTATTTTTTTCATTTCTGGGCAGATTTCCTTCATGGGTAATATTGCATACTTCTACCAAGATGTATATGTTGTCTCTCTTTTTTGATGTTATCAACTACTGATGATTATTTCTTAGACCCATTAATACATTGGCAGGGTGACAAAATAATGATATTTGTCATTTCTTCTCCATTTATTAGCTAGAATCCTTCCAAACAGAGAAATATTCCCTCACTAATTATTTGGTTACTGAGGTAAGGTTATATAAGAACAGAGGACAAACACTTGATTCTTTCTCTTTAGACATTTTCAAAAAATAAATAAATAAAAAGAATCACCAGGAGCCATCAATGAGTTATTTTTAATACCATCATAAACCCATGAAATGAAGCATATCTGATGTATCCACTGTAGTTTTTGTCTTAACTGATGCTCAAATAATTTCATCTTAGACCAGTAGAAGCTTATTCAGGTTGCCTCCTGAGCTCTTTTGATATCACCCAAAGTCTTTGATAATTACCTTGTTTTCCAATACTAGAGGATATTTCAGGCTCACTTTGTACATTTCTTTTTGTCCCATAACTAGAATCAGCCATTTCTCAAAAATCAAAACGAAACAAAAGTTCCTTTTAACGTAAGTGGTAAAGACCACGATCTGGATACCAAAAAGGTAGTCTTTGCTATTGGGTTGGTCATTGTTTTTAGACACTCTCAGTGTATAGAAGTAGGAAAAAGTTTTTAAAAATAAAGTATGTGTGTGAGTTTTTTGTCTACTTGTTTGTTTTGGATAACACCATTATTGAGATCTAATTCACATATAAAATTCACCCTTTTAAAGTATACAGTTCAATGTTTTTTAGTATATTCAGAGTTGTACAACCATCACCACATCAGTTTTAGAACATTTCCATCACCACCAAAAGAAACCCTGTACCCTTTAGCTATTATCCCCCAAGTATCCACATTCTCTTTCCCCCCACTAACCCTAAACACAAGCACTAACCTACTTTCTGTCTCTACAGACTTGTCTACTGTGGATATTTCATATAAATGGAGTCATATATCAATAATATGTGTTTTTTTGTGGCTGAGTTCTGTTACTTAGTATTAGGTTTTTAAAGTTCATCCATGTTGCAGCAAGTATCAGTACTTCATTCCTTTTTATGGCTGAATAATATTCCATTGTATGGATAGACCACATTTTGTTTATTTACTCATTCATCAGTTGATGAATATTTGGGTTGTGTTCACTGCTTGGCTATCATGAATAGCTGCTATGAATATTTATATACAAGATTTTATGTAAACATGTTTTTATTTCTCTAGAAGTGCAATTGCTGGATCAAATAGTAAAAGTATGTTTAACTTTTGGAAGCACTATCAGATAGTTTTCCAAGCGACTACATCAAATTACATTCCTACCAGCAGTGTATGAGTTTCTGATTTTTCCACATCTTTGACAACATTTGTTATTATCTGAATTTTTTGTTATAGCCATCCTGATGAGTGTGAAGTGGTCTCTCATCATCATTTGGGTTTGCATTTGACGGTTAATGAGGTTGAGCATCTTTTCATGCACCTTATTGGCAATTTATGTATCTTACCTGGAAAAAATTCTATTCAGATCTTTTGACCATTTAAAAAAAATGGGTTATATGTCATTTTTAACTGAGTTGTAAGAGTTCTTTGTATATTTTAGATATAAGTCCCTTATCAAATATATAATTTGCAAATATTTTCTCCCCTTCTGCGGATTGTCCACAATCTGACCCTAACCTACAGTGCCAGCTACATCTCCTGCCTCTTACCATGATAAACTCTTTAAGCCTAACAGTGGCTTATTTCCTGGCCTTCTATTTAGAATCCCTAAATTCTAACTGAAATTCTTCTCTCCCTCATAAACTCTAACTAAACTTCCAGAAGAGTGAAGCCTTCTCCAGATGACCTCAAGATGATAATCCAATTATCTTTTCATATATGCATCTCCAGATAACTGTTGTTCATGAAGACTTACCCCAAACTATGATTCTGCATTTACATCTGCAAGACTTTTCAGGATCCTGATGTATAATTTTATGACTCTGAAGAAATATATGCTAGTTTATAGTACCTAAGTGTTCTCCCACGTCTGATCTTGCTTAAATTTCAAATACTCCTTAACCATGCTTGTTCTGCTATCTCCAATTTGAAGTTCATTTCTTCAGAGTCAAAAAGGAAAAAATATATGCAGTTGGTAAAAAGAGTGGTTCAAACAGTATACAATTGAGAACTGAAAAAGTGAGATGTTTTCCTTAGTTCAATCACACTGTGTCTGTGACTTCAGCCAAAGCTCACAATCAATACTGACCCCATTTCCTCATCTGTATAAAGAAGCAAGAACGGGCAACTACTGGAACCTTCCTCCATGTTTGTCCTCAGTAAGTGTACTTCCCACTATCCAGCTGAGCTACAAAGCTTTTAATATTCAAGTGGCTCCACACCACCATCTTCTTTGGTAAAGTCAATTTTCTCCTACCCTGAGGTTTTTCAGCCCGTGTTATTGCTAGACAACCTACAGAATTCTCATAAAGCCTAAGAATCAGTCATTTTCCTCACTCATATATGGAAATTTCACAATCTTTTGCAAGAAGTTCTATAGGATTGCGGACTTTGATCCCCACCATTATTGCACACCTTTGTCATTAAAACCCAAGCAACTTGGGCAATGTGAAAGAGGCTATAACTTCCATGTGATGCCAGTCACCAGAGTGGCCTAGAAGTCAAAGGCAAGAATCTACAGTCCTCATAACTGCAGACCCACAGTGAATGGCCCCTCAAGGGGCAGGGAAGACTACTCTTCTCTCTGGGTCTTGCAAGTACACACAAACAAAAACTGCCTGAGCCCTTCTGTACCGTTCCCTGTTAACAAACTCTTTTGCACTACACACACACACACACACACACACACACACACACACCCTTCACAATGTGGTTGAGTCAGAAGGGGCTTCAATATCAGACACAAGAACCTCTGAAACTAAGTGCCTCAGAGAGCAGAGAAATCCTCTTTCCCTTTTCCCATGGCCTACCTTATTTAATTTTGAAGATTTATTGACATATAACTAACATAATAAGCAGTACCTAATTAAAATGTACAATTTGATGTTTTGACTTATATACACACCTGAAGAGTCATCAGCACAATTATGATAAGGAACATAACCATCATCATTAAAAGTTTTTTCCAGCCCTTTTAATCCCTCTATCTTACCCCTTTCTCATGTACCCCTCTGCTGTTTCAGATATTTATAAGATGTGGCCATCCTTTGGGACTGGGGACTAGAAATCCTACTTTTAACTGGCTCCCCAAGAGATCTCCTATATACCAAGGTTTGAAAAACCCTGCCTTGGGGAAGGAACTTTACATCCTCTTTGAAACATATTCAATTTGGGGCTTCCATCCATGAAAGCATATCTTTTTTTCCTCTAAATGTTTTTAAAAGTCTTCTTTCCTATTGTTTATGATATACGTTCAACTATTCCCGTCATTCTCTTCGTTTATTTTTTTAGAATTCCAAGTCAAGGTAGTCTAATCATTGTAAATATATAGAACTGTGACATATAGTTCTAAGAGAAGATGGAGGATAATACAAATCTCTGAACTTTACAAAGTTCGGAGTAATTTTATAAAAGGCTTACATTTTATTATACAGAAATTTTCAAACATTACTATATACAAAGTTTCCAAAAATGTACCACATACATTTTCAGGAGAACATGATTCACCTCACAGTGCTAGATAATTAATTTAGAAAGTTATTTTTTGAAAAGTGTTCATCATGGTTTTGTAAGTCAAAATTTCATATTATTTGGACTTCACTGAACATATGCAGTCATCCAGTTCAAACGGAGCTTCTCCTCAATGGGAATATATATGGGGCATGAAATGCAATTACCAAAAACATTAAATAATTTATACTAGTAATATTAACATTGTTGACATTTTTCTTTACACTATTCTTCAAAATGTTCCTAAAGGGAATCAAATAAAAGTACAGTATTTGGAAAGTCCATTGAATGTGTTTATTACTTGCTGTTGTAATAAAAGCAAACTGAAGTCCTACCTCCATTATTAATGCTTTAAGGTCTTATTTATTCTTTTGATGATTACCACCCAGGCAACATTTAAAAAACATAAAAAAACCTTCAATTTCAGGTAGAAGCATTATTATTTTACTTTTGAGTAAAGGAAAGCACCATGAGTCACTGCCATCAAATGGAAAAATGCCTTATGGTAAATAATGTTTCCTTTTATTGCTGGTGTAAAAGTCCCAGCTCAGAGTAACCAGGAGGCATTGCAAGTGATTTTCTGTGAAAAGAAATAAAACTAAATGATCAATGTGGAAACTAGAGCGTAACCCAGACTCAGAGTTAAGCAGGAATTCTTATATCCTAGTTTTTATTGCCAGGCTGCCAAAAGATGTTAAAATTATATGGGGTAAGGAGGAATGAGGATATAACTGAAGAGTTTTGGCTTGGTATTCTCCCTCTCAAGGAAATTATGCAACCTCTCAAAGATATTTGTTTTACTCTTTGATTATATATCCAAAATACTTCTCTGAATTGTATAGGTTTATTAAATCTCTATAACAGAGTAAAGCACTCTCTAAGGTACTTCTGTGATTTCTAGAAGAGTTAACTGAGTATAGCAAGATCCTTGATCACAGTGTTTTGACATTTCTTAACTAACTGATTCCACGTAACACCAAGATGTCTCAACAGCATTTCATTTTTAAAAGCTAATACGTTAAAAATTTTGTTGGAAAGATTTAATCATTATTCATTCATTCATTCAACAAAAATGTTTTGAATGTCCACTATGCCCACCTATAGGGTGCTGGAAGATTTAAAACTCCTACTTTTATTTTCACTAAGCTAGTCTATCCATTGTTGCTGGATAGCAGAAGGACAGCAGAAGTCCTCATTACTTACCTCTCATTCAACAAGTGTCTCTTCCATAAAGCTTTCCCTGATCATCTCAGCTAGAAATTATGCCTCTCATCTCTCTATCATATGGTCATATATCAGTCTTGTACTGTTTTTTTTAAAATTAATTAATTAATTTTTTGGCTGTGCCTCGCAGCTTGTGGGATCTTAGTTCCCCGACCTAGGATCGAACCCGGGCCCCCAGTAGTGAGAGTGCAGAGTCCTAACCACTGGACCACCAGGGAATTTCCAATCTTGTACTGTATTTAATTTAGTTTCATATCTTATCTTTCCATTTAGTCCATAAGCTCCTATACAGCAGAGGCCCTAACTCTACACCCCTATTCTTTCATTCATTCATTCATTCAACAGGAAAGACATTGAGCCAGGCATTATGTGAAAGTTAAAGATAAATAAGACACAGGTACCATCATCAATTTGATTTTAGTTCAACTGGTGAAATAAGACATGTACACAATTACCACAACATGATTCCTATGAATTTTTGTACATCTAAAAATGTGTTGAGTTGAAGGCTTTTCCCAGCATTCCTGGCCCCTGCTTCTTTATATACCTCACATAATTTAACACAATGGCATGGACAAAGTAGAGACTAAATAAATAGGTGCTGGATGAATATTTGTTGAGAGTACTTTTTAAGATTTTACTGTTAGGCCCATCAAATTTACCTTTTTGTTCATGCATTTCATAAAGCTTCCCACTGTGATACTTTATTACATTTGTATTTTCAGATTCTGGTGGCTCTTAAGTATTATAAGGAGACAGAAATATTAATAAAAATGTGAGGAAACTATGTGTAGTAAGAAGAGCATTGAGCTTTGAGTCAGGGAATCCACTCTGGACTTTCGTTCCTCCATTTCCTAGTTGTATGACTTGCATCTTGACCTCTGACTCTAGCTCTCAGTTTCTTATTTGTAAAATAGGAATAACAATTGCCACCGGACAACGTTGTCATAAGGCACGAATGAAAGAATGCATTTGGAAGCACTTGGAAAACTGCAAAACCTTTTTGAAATGATACTGTGAGCTCCCAGACTGCTTATGGCTGGTAAAGAGTAGCATGTAGTCAAGCACAATGAGAACTTCCCCTGCTGCTATGGACTGTCAGCCTGACTTGCCATTGACACCTTATCGATTTAGAAAAGTCACAATTTGTCATTGAATTTCAGTCTTTCTAGACACAACCTGAAAAGATGCCTTATACAGATAAAAGCTTAGCGGGATCCAGCATTTGATGATCCTAACAATAGTTGTAAAATCTTCATAAATCTTTATAATAAAGGTAATAGGCAAATACAGCCTTGCTAGTCACACATTTATAGTAGCTTTCAGTTACAGAATATTTTTATGTGTGAGGCAGTGTGCAAAGTGCTCTGAAGACATTTTCTTAGCGTGGTATGTGGACAGAAATCTCAAGTTCCAGTCAGAAGATGCCACATCACTTGGACTGCACCACAGTATACAATGGGTTATGGAGTGTGAAGACCTGGACTCAAGTCTAGTCCCTTAAAACTAAATGATTCTAGTACCAGGCTTCTCATCCATTTTTTAAAAAATGGCACCAGTGTTAGTCTCTGTCACATAGGTTATTATGAGGATTGAATCTAATAATTCAGTAGAGCGTACGCAGAGTGTCTGGCTCAATTAGTACTTTTCTCATCTCTTTCACCTAATAGCAAATTATCTTGAGCAAACTACTTAACCCTACCAGACTTCAATTTCCTTATATGTAAAATGTGGATAATAATAAAACTTTGTCACCGTACTGTTGTATTAAATTAGATAATGTATAATTTGGAAAATAACACAGATATTTTAATTCATATTATCACCTCATCCTCTTTCTCTTCTGCCACTTTGCTCTTCATAATAACCACAGTAAACTACCAGGATATGCTCTCTGGAAGGAAATTCTGGAATAAATTAAAATTCCAAGAAAACTGTATTTTATCACCAAAAATAGTTATCTCCCTTGGGCTATGTATGTTTCACATCAACAGCAGCCCCAGAGCCATCTAACTTGACAGTACAATTCCATGTGGATTAGTGTCAACAAACCTTGAGATACAGTTGGCTGCAGGACACCTGAGGCCCATCTCCTCTTCTGCTGATTCGCTGGACAACAAAGAGCAGCATTCTCAGATGTTCAACCATGCACCACCCACCAGGCCTAAAAAAGATTACAGGAGGGATGAATATGAGTTCCCTTCTCATGACAATAATAAAGAACAAGGGAGTAGAGAGGCGTCCTGTTGAAGCGAATAAGTGCTATGGGAAGAATTGAAATAATTAAATCATTTTTTGCTCACAGCTCTAAAGGTCTGGGTTCACTGACTTGTACTTTGACAGCACTTCCTGCTCAGCTGTGTATATACATCAGACACTTCCAAGTTAAGAAGATTCAAGACATTATGAAGTGTCATTTCTTGAAGAGAGGCCACACTATTTATTCCTCATCTAATAAATGACAGTACCAGACAAAAGGAAATACATACACATACAACCAGAGTTGTATGTGCTGAATAGCTCACGTACAACTCCTTGAATTCGATGAATGTAAACATTAGTACTGAAAGCAGGAGCAAGATGGCGGAGTAGAAGGATATGCGCTCACTCCCTCTTGTGAGAGCACTGGAATCGCAACTAACTGCTGAACACTCATTGACAGGAAGACACTGGAACTCACCAAAAAAGATACCCCACATCCAAAAACAAAGGAGAAGCCAGACAGAGATGGTAGGAGGGGTGCAATCACAATAAAATCAAATCCCATAACCACTGGGTGGGCGACTCACAAACTGGAGAACAATTATACCATAGAAGTCCACCCACTGGAGTGAAGGTTCTGAGCAACACGTCAGGCTTCCCAACCTGGGGGTCTGGCAATGGGAGAAGGAATTCCTAGAGAATCAGACTTTGAAGCCTAGTGGGATTTGATTGCAGGACTTTGACAGGACTGTGGGAAACAGACACTCCACGCTTAGAGGGCACACACAAAGTAGTGTGTGCATCGGGACCCAGGGGAAGGAGCAGTGACCCCCATAGGAGACTGAGCCAGACCTACCTGCTACTGTTGGAGGGTCTCCTGCAGAGGCAAGGGATAGCTGTGGCTCACCGTGAGGACAAGGACACTGGCAGCAGAAGGTCTGGGAAGTACTCTGGTGTGAACCCTCCCAGAGTCTGCCGTTAGCCCCACCAAAGAGCCGGTAGGCTCCAGTGTTGGGTCGCCTCAGGCCAAACACCCAAGGAGAGGGAACCCAGCCCCATCCATCAGCAGACAAGTGGTTTAAAGCTTTACTGAGCTCTGCCCACCAGAGCAACAAACAGCTCTACCCACCACCAGTCCCTCCCACCAAGAAACTTGCACAAGCCTCTTACATAGCTTCCTCCACCAGAGGGCAGAAAGCAGAAGCAAGAACTACAATCCTGCAGCCTGTGGCACAAAAACCACATTCACAGAAAGACAGACAAGATGAAAAGGCAGAGGGTTATGTACCAGATAAAGGAAAAAGATAAAACTCCAGGAAAATAACTAAATGAAGTGGACATAGGCAGCCTTCCAGAAAAAGAGTTCAGAATAATGATAGTGAAGATGACCCAGGACCTCAAAAAAAAAAGGAGGCAAAGATCAAGAAGATGCAAAAAAGGTTTAACAAAGACCTAGAAGAATTAAAGAACAAATGCCTAGAAGAATTAAACAAACAGAGATGAACAATATAATAACTGAAATGAAAAATACACTAGAAGGAACCAATAGCAGAATAACTGAGGCAGAACAGATAAATGACCTAGAAGACAGAATGCTGGAATTCACTGCCAAGGAACAGAATAAAGAAAAAAGAATCAAAAGAAATGAAGACAGCCTAAGAGACCTCGGGGACATAATTAAATACAAAAAAACATTTGCATTATAGGGTTCCAGAGGAGAAGTGAGAGACAAAGGACCCAAGAAAATATTTGAAGAGATTCTAGTCGAAAACATCCCTAACATGGAAAAGGAAATAGCCACCGAAGTCCAGGAAACGCAGAGTCCCAGGGAGGAAAACTCCAAGGAGAAACATGCTGAGACATATAGTACTCAAACTGACAAAAATTAAAGACAAAGAAAAATTATTGAAAGCAACAAGGGAAAAATGACAACATACAAGGGAACTCCAATAAGGTTAACAGCTGATTTCTCAGCAGAAACTCTACAAGCCAGAAGGGAGTGGCATGATATATTTAAAGTGATAAAAGAGAAGAACCTACAACCAAGATTACTCTAACCGGCAAGGATCTCATTCAGATTTGATGGAGAAATTAAAACCTTTACAGACAAGCAAAAGCTAAGAGCATTCAGCACCAACAAACCAGCTCTACAACAAATGCTAAAGGAACTTCTCTAAGTGGGAAACACAACAGAAGAAAAGGACATAGAAAAACAAACCCATAACAATTAAGAAAATGGTAATAGGAATATACATATCAATAATTATTTTAAATATGAATGAATTAAATGCTCCAACCAAAAGACAGGCTTGCTGAATGGATACAAAAACAACAGCCATATATATGCTGTCTACAAGAGACCCACTTCAGACCTAGGGACACATACAGACTGAAAGTGAGGGGATAGAAAAAGATATTCCATGCAAATGGAAATCAAAAGAAAGCTGGAGTAGCACTACTCATATCAGATAAAATAGACTTTAAAATAAAGAATGTTACAAGAGACAAGGAAGGACACTACATAATGATCAAGGGATCAATCCAATAAGAAAATATAACAATTATAAATATATATGCACACAACATAGGAGCACCTCAATACATAAGGCAACTGCTAACAGTTTTAAAAGAGGAAATCGACAGTAACACAATAATAGTGGGGGACTTTAACACCTCACTTACACCAATGGACAGATCATCCAAACAGAAAATTAATAAGGAAGCACAAGCTTCAAATGACACAATGGACCAGATTGATTTACTTGATATATATATAGGACATTGCAATCAAAAACAGCAGACTACACTTTCTTCTCAAGTGCTCACGGATCATTCTCCAGGATAGATTACATCATGGGTCACAAATCAGGCCTCAGTAAATTTAAGAAAACTGAAATCACATCAAGCATCTTTTCTGACCACAACCTATGAGATTAGAAATCAATTACAGGGTAAAACAAGTAGAAAACACAAACACATGGAGGTTAAACAATATGTTACTAAATAACCAAGACATCACTGAAGAACTCAAAGAGGAAATCAAAAAATATCGAGAGACAAATGACAACGAAAACAGGACGATTCAAAACCTATGGGATGCAGCAAAAGCAGCTCTAAGAGGGAAGGTTATAGCAATACAAGCCTACCTCAAGAAACAAGAAAAATCTCAAATAAACAATGTAACCTTACACCTAAAGGAACTAGAGAAAGAAGAACACACAAAACCCAAAGTTAGTAGAACGAAAGAAATCATAAAGATCAGAGCAGAAATAAATGAAGTAGAAACAAAGAAAACAATAGGAAAGGTCAATAAAACTAAAAGCTGGTTCTCTGAGAAGATAAATAAAATTGATAAACCATTAGCCAGACTCATCAAGAAAAAGAGGGAGAGGACTCAAATCAATAAAATTAGAAATGAAACAGGAGAAGTTACAAGAGACACCTCAGAAATACAAAGCATCCTAAGAGACAACTATAAGGAACTCTATGCCAACAAAATGGACAACCTGGAAGAAATGGAGAAATTCTTAGAAAGGTATAACCTTCCAAGACTGAACCAGGAAGAAATAGAAAATATGAACAGACCAATCACAAGTAATGAAATTGAAACTGTGATTAAATATCTTCAAACAAACAAAAGTCCAGGACCAGATGGCTTCACAGGTGAATTCTACCAAACATTTAGAGAAGAGCTAACACTCACCCTCCTCAAACTCTTCCAAAAAACTGCAGAGGAAGGAACACTCCCAAATTCATTGTACAAGGCCATCATCACCCTGATACCAAAACCAGACAGAGATTGTACAAAAAAAGAAAATTACAGATGAATATTGCTGATAAATACAGACACAAAAATCCTCAACAAAATACTAGCAAACAGACTCCAACAACTCATTAAAAGGATCATACACCACGGTCAAGTGGGATTTATCCCAGGGATGCAAGGATTCTTCAAAATATGCAAATTAATCAATGTGATACACCATATTAACAAATTGAAGGAAAAAAACCCTATGATCATGTCAATAGATGCAGGAAAAGCTTTTGACAAAATTCAACACCCATTTATGATAAAACTCTCCAGAACGTGGGCATAGAGGGAACCTAGCTCAACATAATAAAGGCTATATATGACAAACCCACAGCAAACATCATTCTCAATGGTGAAAAACTGAAAGCATTTCCTCTAAGATCAGGAATAAGACAAGGATGTCCACTCTCACCACTACTATTCAACATAGTTTTGGAAATCCTAGCCATGGCAATCAGAAAAGGAAAAGAAATAAAAGGAATACAAACTGGAAAAGATGAAGTAAAACTGTCACTGTTTGCAGATGACATGATACTATACATAGATAATCCTAAAGATGCCAGCAGAAAAGTACTAGAGCTAGTCAGTGAGGTAAGGTAGTCATTTGGTAAGGTAGCAGGATACAAAATTAATGCACAGAAATCTCTTGCATTCCTATATACTAATGATGGAAAATCTGAAAGAGACATTAAGGAAACACTCCCATTTACCATTGCAACAAAAAGAATAAAATACCTAGGAATAAACCTACCTGGGAGACAAAAGACCTGTATGCAGCAAATTATAAGACACTGATGAAAGAAATTAAAGATGATACAAACAGAGGGAGAGATATACCATGTTCTCGATTGGAAGAATCAACATTGTGAAAATGACTATACTATCCAAAGCAATCTACAGATTCAATGCAATCCCTATCAAATTACCAATGGTATTTTTTACAGAACTAGAACAAAAAATCTTAAAATTTGTATGGAGACACAAAAGACCCTGAATAGCCAAAGCAGTCTTGAGGGAAAAAAACAGAGCTGGAGGAATCAGACTCCCTGACTTCAGACTAAACTACAAAGGTACAGTAATCAAGACAATATGGTACTGGCACAAAAACAGAAATATATATCAATGAAACAGGATAGAAAGCCCAGAGATAAACCCACGCACATATGGTTAACTAATCTATGACAAAGGAGGCAAGGATATACAATGGAGAAAAGACAGTCTTTTCAATAAATGATGCTGCAAAAACTGGACAGCTGTATGTAAAAGAATGAAATTAGAACACTCCCTAACACCATACACAAAAGTAAACTCAAAATGGATTAGATACCTAAATGTAAGGCCAGACACTATAAAACTCTTAGAGGAACATAGGAAGAACACTCTTTGACATAAATCACAGCAAGATCTTTTTTGATCCTCCTCCTACAGTAATGGAAATAAAAACAAAAATAAACAAATGGGACCTAATTAAGCTTAAAATCTTTTGCAAAGCAAAGGAAACTAGAAACAAGATGAAAAGACAACCCTCAGAATGGGAGAAAATATTCGCAAACGAATCAACGTACAAAGGATTAATCTCCAAAATATATAAACAGCCTATGTAGCTCAATATTACAAAAACAAACAACCCAATTCAGAAATGGGCAGAAGACCCAAATAGACATTTCTCCAAAGAAGACATTCAGATGGCCAAGAAGCACATGAAAAGCTGCTCAACATCACTAATTATTAGAGAAATGCAAATCAAAACTACAGTGAGGTATCACCTCACACCAGTTAGAATGGGCATCATCAGAAAATCTACAAACAATAAATGCTGGACAGGGTGTGGAGAAAAGGGAACCCTCTTGCACTGTTTGTGGGAATGTAAATTGATACAACCACTATGGAGAACAGTATGGAGGTTCCTTAAAAAACTAAAAATAGAATTACCATATGATCCAGCAATCCTGCTACTGAGCATATACCCAGAGAAAACCATATTTCAAAAGGACACATGCGCCCCAGTGTTCATTGCAGCACTATTTATAATAGCCAGGTCATGGAAGCAACGTAAATGCCCATCGACAGACGAATGGATAAAGAAGATGTGGTACATATATACAATGGAATATTACGCAGCCATAAAAAGGAACGAAATTGGGTCATTTGTAGAGATGTGGATGGAACTAGAGATTGTCATACAGAGTGAAGTAAGTCAGAAAGAGAAAAACAAATATTGTATATTAATGCATATATGTGGAACCTAGAAAAATGGTACAGATTAACTGGCTTGCAGAGCAGAAACAGAGATACAGATGTAGAGAACAAACTTATGGACACCAAAGCGGGAAACGGGCGGGGGTGGTGGTGGTGGTGCGATGAATTGGGAGATTGGGATTGACATATATACACTAATATGTATAAAATGGATAACTAATAAGAACCTGCTGTATAAAAAATAAATAAAATTTAAAAATTCAAAAAAGAAGAACATTAATACTAGGCTGTAAGAATGGTTGCTCTTATAAGAACAGAATTTACTTAAACATCATTTTAATGACGTTTTCATTTTTGGTTCTGGTTGAATGAGGTACTGCAAGGACCCAATGTTGGTAGACAGAAGAAATGTGGGCATCTACTGCGTAAATTAGCTGTCATTTTGCAAGTCATGAACATCTTATACACACATACACACACACACACACACACACACACACACACACAAAATCATAAGCTTCAGACTCAGTGGTAAATTATTGTATCATTTTTAGAATACCCTATTTTAAATCATTTGAAAGCCTCTATTTTTCAGGTTCTAATTATATAAATCATCTATTAATATTAATATAGTCATAAGAATAATGTATGTAATAGCATTATTTAACTGCAAAACATGTTACTGATGTTAGTTATTACACCTCTTAACCCTGCCTTGAGACAATTAAGTCAGTTATATTTACATGTTATGCAGCAGTCCACACAGTAGGCTTCTTTTAAGGTTCAACTTAAAATATTCTTCCTCCTAGATTTAACTCATATGCCTCCATTCAATTAGAAATCTTTTTTTCCTACATTCTCACTAAATCTTCTTACTACCTCTGTTATAACATTTGTCACAGCCTACAGGTATTAGATTTATTTATGCATATGCTTAGCTTCCAGATAAGATTCCAAAAGCCAAGAAGGTAGGCTCTATCCTGCTCATCTTTGTGTAAGCTGTCCCCTCCACTTGTCTCCATGAGAAGTTGGTACCTAGCTGGTCTTTAATGATTTTTTTTTAATGATTTTTTTAAAATGTTGCTAGTCATTCTCAGTTATGTTTTAACTATGGAGCTATTTATTCTGACTGTTAAAGTAAGACAATTATGTAGCCCACCCTCCCCCTTACAAAAATCTGTGGTTATCTACTAGGGACACATGGAACCAGATTTGTTTTGTGCCTTTTTCTTAGCTACATGGGACATTCCCTCCTGCAGTTCTAAGGGTGATACTTTCTCTGCATGCTGTCTGTTGTAAGTGGCAAGTAGTGCTTTACCCTAGTGAGAAGGACGTCAATAGGCTGTATTTTACTATGACAGCCAGGCCATTTGACTTGAGTATTATTACACTTGATGGCTATCTTTTGGGAATGTCTTTTTCAATTGTTTATTTTCCAAGCCTCTTGTCAGTTCAAACTACAGAAAACAAAAGGGGAACCCACATTTTACTAATGTGCACTCATAACATGGAAAGCACTTTATCAAACATTGACCTGAGAAGATATTTCACTCTAATGAAATCCACAGATATTTACCAGATATTAATAACAATATGAGAATGAAACAAAAATTAATAAACCCTAACAGTCCACTCATGGGTATTATATTTAGGAAATACTAAGTATACAGGTATATATTGATAAATATGCAATTATCTGAATTACTTAAAATAGAAGACCTTCCAAAATGCCAAGAATATCCAATTTGGGCAAGGTTTTAGTAATGGGCACTCATTTTAGGAAGGCACTTGGTCTGTACTTGTCAAGACATTTACTGAGTTTTTCAATGGGGAAAATATTGACATTTCAGCAAAGCAATCTTTATTGCATAGGGCTGTTAAGAGCATTACTAGAGATTCAATATCCCTGGTCCCTGGACACTGTCATTATGACAACCAAAAGTGCCTCTTACTGTTTCCAAATGCCCTCTAGGGTAACACCCCACAGTTGTGAACCAAGTGTATGAGTCAAAATAGGCTAAGTTATGCTATAGTAACAAACAACCTCAAACCTCAGGGACATAATATAACAAAAGAATAAACTTTTTCTCTTATACAGAACAGGTCAAGAGGCGTATTCTGTTCATTATAATGACCAAGGGACCAAGGCTGATGAGGCTCCGCTGCAACATGTACACACGCAATCACTGTAGCAGTGGTGATCACACAAGGGGTGTGTTTGAAAGAGTGAGGGCATTATAGCTGCAGATATCAGAATGAGTCAGCAAAGCATAATTTTTTAAGGTGAAGGGCACACCTTGAGTTGCTAAACTTCATCCCTAGGTTCCCTAGAACTAGTTTTATTCCTTGAAAAAAAGAAGGTAGAGTTAAATAAGGAATCCCACCAAGAAGCCATGTATGCAGGAAGCACACTGTCTCTGTGGCAGTGTAGAAGGAAAAAGATGTGATTTAAAAAAAAAAAAAGAAAACAAACAACAACAACGAAAAACAACACTGCCTATTCCATTCACTGAGGAGAAAAGCAGGCTATGGAAACTCGCATAAGACTCCCTGAAACATGGGGATAATTCCAACTGGCCTGGAATTCAGTTCTGGCTCCGTCCTGATGTAAACCTGCTCCTAATGGCTGAGAAAACTCACCTTTTCAGAAATAGTTAAACAAGGGAGCAAAATCAGGATATTCAAAGATATACTGAGGAAAACGGACAATAATGTAAGAAATGAGAAAAAAATACATGGTAGATTCATAACATCCAGAAAAAATATTGTAATGGAGCATGTAAAAATTATGACCAAATATTTCTCCCTGAATTTTAAAAACTTAAGAAGTAATTGACTCGATGAAGGAAGAGCTCAAAGCACAAATAAAAGAACTTACAGACAAGATGACTAGACAGCAGGAGAAGATAAAATATGTAAGTTGTCAGAGCTCAAGAAAAGCAGTGGCAGAAAAAATAAAATCATCAAATTTTTAAGGACAAAGTAGAGGAATATGAGGGAGAACAGACACTGTTATAAACATATTAAGGAGAAAAGTTAAACTAAATAAGAAAACAAATGAAAAGGATTTGTAAGAAAATAAGAAAAACAAATGAAAAGGATTTGTAAGAAAATGAAAAGAGATACAACAGCATTTATAATTGAGATTTTTTTTTTAAGAAAAAAGAAAAAATACAACAAATATTTAAAGGGAAGATCCATTTTGGCAACAGTACAGCATGAAGATGGCGTGCTGAGCCCACACCAGGCCCCCGGGGCACAAGTGAGGGATTACAGCATGTCACACTGCACTGGTGTTCTCCTCCACATGCTGATGCTGCAGCCATGGCTCTCTGGCCATCGCCCATCCCAAGGTCTATGAAAGTAATGAAGATTCCCTCAAACATACTCATCAACAAAGTAAAATAACAGATTGTTAGCTGCAGGGAAATAAGTAGAGGCTAGTTCTTGTCACAGAAAGGCAGACATATATCTTTCTCAATCTATGAGCTGACATGGTCTGAACAGGCCCATTTATCACTGGAATTGCAAACGGATCACTGCACAAAGCAGCTACTGCTCATTCTGAAGACGTGGAAAAAGAAAAGTATTTGAAGGTATGAAAGTCCAAAAGAATATGGACTAGAATGTTGCTCTTCATCTTCAGGCATCTCCAACCCTATGCTGTGGAAGTTAAAAATGCAGATTCTTTTCTTTTCTAGAAATGGAGGCCCGTCACAGAGACAAACCTACAGAAATTTTGGGTGGGGGGTCTTTTATGAGATCTACTTTTTAATTCAGCCACAGAATAAGCCGGCAGAACCATGCATTAGAAGCAAAGCTCCAAAAAATGATCAAATACCTATAAATGGGCATATAACCAAAACTGTATATCTAAAAAGGCATATGGAGAAAAAATTAAAACTAAAGAGTCATGTGGAATGCTTTGAGCCTAAGAATGAAAAAATAAGAAAAGAAAATAAACAACGAAAGGCTGAAAAGATCTTCACAAAGTTCTATTAAAAAAAGGAGCCATAGGTAGATGCTGCTGATTCTCTTAAAAAAAAAAAAAAAATCAGAGGTATGGAGCTTGCCATCACATTTAAAACTTCAACATCATCAATCTGGCAGAAGTTTGCAGCAAATACAGGGAAAGCCAGGCATATACCAATACCCAGTCTTATTCTAATTTTTCATCTCTAAAATTTATTTTCTTAGAGGAATATTCTCCAGAATGTTCTGAATGGAGTTACAATTAAGTAAAATAGAAGAGCATGTCAGAGGAGGAAAGGAGGAGAAATAATATAGTTCATAGACAATAATAATAATAAAAATAACAACACACAGAAAACCATCATGCCAGGGATACCCCCTAAAAGTGCATAATCTGTCAGTACTTCAGGAGAAAAGGCAGAGCCATGACTTAGGAAACTGAGATATGTGGCATATCTGATGTTTTGACTCAAGCTAAGGATTTCAGATTTGGTAGACACTAAACTCTTAGAGGTTCAGTTTGTCCTATCATAAACCAAATGGTTACTGGGAGATCTTTTCCAAGAAACAATTATTTTTCTCTTCTTAAGATTATAAATGTATGAAAATATGTCTTATGTAATAACCTATAAGGTCATAAAAGATAGTTCAACACAAAATTTTAACATGAAAGCCTAGGGTTCTCTGTATTCATTTTGTTATGCAAATTTTATTCATTCATATGAGGTGTGTAAATTGCATACATTTCTAGATGAAATTACGTGTACCACACTCTGAGCTACTTTAACATAAAGATAACATTAAGACTAACAGAATGCTTTAAATGTCTATTTATGAGGAAAGAAACAAATTAGCTTTGCTCTTTTCTTAATTACCATTTTACATAATTAATTGAGCTACTTTTGTAAATTTAATTTTTTTTGTTATACAGTGCACTATTTTAAAATATCCAATGAATTATCCTCTTGTCTTTAACGATGAGTGAGTGGAAGTAATACTATTTGGCTGTATTTGGTTATGAGAAAACAATAAGTGTGCTTTAAAAAAGATATAATTCAGATAAATATTCTTGGAATAAAGACAACAGAATATATATATAGTTGTTTGTGCCTGGAAAACTGAGCTAGAATAGTCCACAAAGATATATATTCTAGTAAAGATGTTATTGGACTTCAACAACTTTAAGAAGGAAGGAAGGAAGGTGGAAAGGAAGAAAAAAAAGAAAATCATTTGGGCATCTAGGCAAAAGATCTAGTCACTTACATCAGAAAATAAATTGTCCTGGCCTCAGAATTCTCCACAACAATATCCAACGTCAGAAGATAGTGGAGTAATACAAAATCCTTAAGAAAAGAAAGTACTATCCCAAGTGGTTATACTTTGCTGCCTTAACCTAGGTTCTTCAGAGTGCAGACTCTGGAACAAAAGTTTAATTGAGTGCATTTATTAGTTTCCAGTGGCTGCTATAACAGACTTAGTGGCTTAAGATAACAGAAATTTATTCTCTCACAATGTCAAGGCAAGAGCCTGAAATCAGTATCACTGAACTGTAAACAAGGTATTAGCAGGGTTGTACTCCCTCTAGAGGCTCTAGGGGAGAAAATGGCCCTTGCCTCTTCCAGTTAGTTTCTAGAGGCTGCCAGCATTCCTTGACTTGTGGCCACATCACTCCTATCTCTACTTCTGTAGTCATATGGGCTTCTCTTCTATTGTGTAATCTCTTTCTGCATGTTACTTATAAGGACACTTGTGATTGCATTTAGGACCTGCGCAGATAATCCAAGCATAATCACTCCATTTCAAGAACCTTAATTAATCACATCTGCAAAGTTTTCTTTTGTTTGTTTTTATATAAAAGTTAGCATTTACAGGCTGCACACAGATTATAAATAAAGGAATTGTAAGGGACTACTCTTCTCAACTTAATGCAAATAAATGTGAAAACTGGGATGAAGTAGCTAATACTCCAGAAATATATAATTTAACATAATTATTTACAGCAAAAAATTTAAAGATTTCCGAAATTCAAATAGAGAAAATGTCAAAGAACCTCCTCTCTATTTCCCTTCCCCCCATCAAAATAATAAGGTGCCTGGATTAGACAATTTCACAGGGAAATTCTAAAAAAACTTTTAAAAAGCAGATAATTCCAATGGTATTTTAACTCTTGAGAGCACATAAAAAGAAGGAATGTTTCCAAATTCTTCTTATGAAGTGGGTATAAAAGTGATCTCTAAAATCAAGAAGGATTACACACACACACACAAACTATCGACCACATTTCAAAGGTTCAACAGAAGGCACTGCTAAGTCAAGATTAGGATACATGGAAATCAATAACCTTCTAAGAGTCAAACAACAGCCAGTTAGAAGACACAAGAGAAGGAAAAATCCCTTATTTTCAATAATAACATGAAAGATTAAAATGTCTGAGAGGAGGACCTTCAAGATGGTGGAGGAGTAAGACGTGGACATCACCTTCCTCCCCACAAATACATCAAAAATATATCTACATGTGTAACAAATCCTACAGAACACCTACTGAACGCTGGCAGAAGACCTCAGACTTCCCAAAAGGCAAGAAAATCCCCACGTACCTGGGTAGGGCAAAAGAAAAAAGAAAAAACAGAGACAAAAGAATAGGGACGGGACCTGCCCATCTGGGAGGGAGCTGTGAAGGAGAAAAAGTTTCCACACTACAGGGAGTCCCTTCACTGGTGGAGATGGAGGGGGGAAGCTTCAGAGCCACGGAGGAGAGCACAGCAACAGGGGTGCAGAGGGCAAAGAGGAGAGATTCCCACACAGAGGATCAGTGTAGACCAGCACTCACCAGCCCGAGAGGCTTGTCTGCTCACCCACTGGGGTGGGTGGGGCTGGGAGCTGAGGCTCAGGCTTTGGAGGTCAGTCCCAGGGATAGGACACTCCCCTGCGCTGGCTGCATGAACACAGCCTGAAGGGGGCTAATGTGCCACAGCTAACTGAGAGGGAGTCCAGGAAGAAGTCTGGAACTGCCTAAGAGGCAAGAGACCATTGTTTCAGGGTGCGTGAGGAGACGAGATTCAGAGTACCACCTAAACGAGCTTCAGACATGGGCGTGAGCCACAGCTATAAGTGCGGACACCAGAGACGGGCATGAAACGTTAAGGACGCTGCTGTAGCCACCAAGAATCCTGAGTGCAAGCACAGGTCACTATGCACAACCCAGGAGCCTGTGAAGCCCACCACTGCCAGGGTCCCATGATCCAGGGACAACTTCCCCAGGAGAACACATGGTGCGCCTCAGGCTGCTGCAACATCATGCTGGACTCTGTCACCGCAGGCTCGTCCGGCATTCCATACCCCTCTCTCCCCCCGGCCTGAGTGAGCCAGAGCCTCCTAATCATCCGCTCCTTTAACACCCTCCTCTCTTGACGAAGAACAGATGCCAGAGAGTGACCTACTTACAGAGGCGGGGCCAAATCCAAAGCTGAATGCTGCGAACAAAGAAGAGAAAGAGAAACTTATCCATGCACCCACAGGAGCAGCGGATTAAACCTCCACAATCAACTTGATGTACCCTGCATCTGTGGAATACCTGAATAGACAACAAATCATCCCAAAATTAAGGCTGCGGACTTTGGGAACAACTGTAGACTTGGAGTTTGCTGTATATGACTGACTAGTTTCTGAATTTTATGTTTATCTTAGTATAGTTTTTAGCACTTGTTATCACTGGTGGATTTGTTTATTGGTTTGGTTGAACTCTTTTTCTTTATTACTTTTTAATAATTTTTTAAAATTTTATTTTATTTTTCTTTCTTTTTTTTGTCCCTTTTCTTCTGAGCCATGTAGCTGACAGTGTCTTTGTGGTCCAGCCAGGTGTAAGGCCTGAGCCTCTGAGTTGGGAGAACTGAGTTCAGGACATTGGACCACCAGAGACCTCCCAGCTCCACATAATATCAATCAGTGAGAACTCGCCCAGAGATCTCCATCTCAACGGTAAGACCCAGCTCCACTCAACGGCCAGCAAGCTCCAGTGCAGGAAACACCATGCCAATCAACTAGCAAGACAGGAACACAACCCCACCCAGTAACAGAGAGCCTGCCTAAAATCATAATAAGTTCACAGACAACCCAAGAAACACCACCAGATGCGGTCCTGCCCACCAGAAAGAGAAGATCCAGCCTCATCTACCAGAACACAGGCACCAATCCCCTCCACCAGGAAGCCTACATAACCCACTGAACCAACCTTACCCATTGGGGGCAGAAACAAAAGAAAACAGGAAATTTGAACCTGCAACCTGAGAAAAGGAGACCTCAAACACAGCAAGTTAAGCAAAATGGGAAGACAGACAAATATACAGCAGATGAAGGAGCAAAGTAAACACTCACCAGACCAAACAAATGAAGAGGAAATAGGCAGTTTACCTGGAAAAGAATTCAGAGTAATGATAGTAAATTATCCAAAAGCTTGGAAACAGAAGGGAGAAAATATAAGAAACATTTAACAAGGAACTAGAAGAAGTAAAGAGCAAACAAACAATGATTAACAACACAATAAATGAAATTAAAAATTCTCTAGAAGGAATCAGTAGCAGAATAATGGAGGTAGCAGATGGATAAGTGACCTGGAAGATAAAATAGTGGAAATAACTACCACAGAGTAGAATAAAGAAAAAAGAATGAAAAGACTTGAGGACAGTCTCAGAGCCTTCTGGGACAATATTAAACACACCAACGTTCGAATTATAGGGGTCCCAAGAGAAAAGCAGAAAAAGACAAGGACTGAGAAAAATTTGAAGAGATTATAGTTGAAAACTTTCCTAATATGGGAAAGAAAATAGTCAATCAAGTCCAGGAAGCACAGAGAGTCCCATACAGGATAAATCCAAGGAGAAACACGCCAAGACACATATAAATCAAACTTTCAAAAATTAAATACAAAGAAAAAATATTGAAAGCAGCAAGGGAAAAGCAACAAATAATGTACAAGGGAATCCCCATAAGGTTAACAGCTGATCTTTCAGCAGAAACTGTACAAGCCAGAAGGGAGCGGCAGGACATACTTAAAGTGATGAAAGGGAAAACCTACAACCAAGATTACTCTACCCTGCAAGGATCTCATTCAGATTCGATGGAAAAATTAAAACCTTTAGAGACAAGCAAAAGCTAAGAGAATTCAGCACCAACAATCCAGCTTTAAAACAAATGCTAAAGGAACTTCTCTAGGCAAGAAACACAAGAGAAGGAAAGATGTACAATAACAAACCCAAAACAATTAAGAAAATGGTAATAGGAACATACATACTGACAATTACTTTAAATGTAAATGGATTACATGCTCCAACCAAAAGACACAGACTGGCTGAATGGACACAAAATCAAGACCCATATATATGATGTCTACAAGAGACCCACTTCAGACCTAGGGACACGTACAGACTGAAAGTAAGGGGATGGAAAAAGATATTCCATGCAAATGGAAATCAAAAGAAAGCTGGAGTGGCAATTCTCATATCAGACAAAATAGACTTTAAAATAAAGACTATTACAAGACACAAAGAGGACAAAACATAATGATCAATGGATCAAACCAAGAAGAAGATATAACAATTGTAAATATTTATGCACGTAACACAGGAGCACCTCAATACATAAGGCAAATGCTAAAGGCCATAAAGGGGAAATTGACAGTAACACAATAATAGTAGGGGACGTTAACACCCCACTTTCACAAATGGACAGATCATCAAAAATGAAAATAAATAAGGAAACACAGGCTTTAAACGACACATTAAACAAGATGGACTTAATTATATTTACAGGACAACCCACCCCAAAACAATAGAATACACTTTGTTCTCAAGTGGTCAGGGAACATTTTCCAGGATAGACCATATCTTGGGTCATAAATCAAGCCTTGGTAAATTTAAGAAAATTGAAATCATATCAAGTATCTTTTCCGACCACAACGCTATGAGACTAGATATCAATTACAGGGAAAAAAAATGTAAAAAATACAAACACATGGAGGCTAAACATTACACTACTAAATAACCAAGAGATCACTGAAGACATCAAAGAGGAAATCAAAAAATACTTCGAAACAAATGACAATTAAAACACGACGACCCAAAACCTATGGGAAGCAGCAAAAGCCGGTCTAAGAGGAATTTTATAGCAACACAATCCTACCTCAGGAAACAGGAATCATCTCCAATAAACAAGCTAACCTTACACCTAAAGCAATTACAGAAAGAAGAACAAAAAATCCCCAAAGTTAGCAGAAGGAAAGAAATCATAACGATCAGATCAGAAATAAATGAAAAAGAAATGAAGGAAACGATAGCAAAAGATAAATAAAACTAAAAGCTTGTTCTTTGAGAAGATAAACAAAACTGATAAACCATTAGCCAGACGCATCAAGAAAAAAGGGAAAAGACTGAAATCAACAGAATTAGAAATGAAAAAGGAAAAGTAACAACTGACACTACAGAAATACAAAGGATCATGAGAGATGACGACAAGCAAGTATATGCCAATAAAATGGACACCCTGGAAGAAATGGACAAATTCTTAGAAAAGCACAACCTTCTGAGACACAACCAGGAAGAAATAGAAAATATAAGGAGACCAATCACAAGCACTGAAGTTGAAACTGTGATTAAAAATCTTCCAACAAACGAAAGTCCAGGACCAGATGGCTACACAGGTGAATTCTATCAAACATTTACAAAAGAGCTAACACCTAGCCTTCTTAAGCTCTTCCATAATATAGCAAAAGGCGGAACACTCCCAAACTCATTCTACAAGGCCACCATCACCCTGATACCAAAACCAGACAAAGAGGTCACAAAAAAAGAAAACTAGAGGCCAATAACACCGATGAACATAGATGCAAAAATCCTCAACAAAACACCAGCAAATAGAATCCAACAGCACATTAAAAGGATCACACAGCATGATCAAGTGGGGTTTATCCCAGGAATGCAAAGATTCTTCAATACATGCAAATCAATCAATGTGATACACCACATAAACAAATTGAAGGAGAAAAACCATATGATCATGTCAATAGATGCAGGAAAAGCTTTCAACAAAAGTTAACACCCATTTATGATAAAATCCTCCAGAAAGTAGGCATAGACGGAACTTATCTCCACATAATAAAGGCCGTATATGGCATATGCACAGCCAACATCGTTCTCAATGATGAAAAACTGAAACCATTTCCACTAAGATCAGGAACAAGACAAGGTTGCCCATTCTCACCACTATTATTCAACATAGTTTTGGAAGTTTTAGCCACAGCAATCAGAGAAGAAAAAGAAATAAAAGGAATCCAAACTGAAAAGAATAAGTAAAACTGTCACTGTTTGGAGATGAGATGATACTATACATAGAGAATCCTAAAGATTACCAGAAAGCTACTAGAGCTAATCAATGAATTTGGCAAACTAGCAGGATACAAAATTAATGCACAGAAATCACTTGCATCCCTATACACTAACTAATGATGAAAAATCTGAAAGAGAAATTAAGGAAACACTCCCATTAACCATTGCAACAAAAAGAATAAAATACCTAGGAATAAACCTATCTAAGGACACAAAAGACCTGTATGCAGAAAACTATAAGATACTGGTGAAAGAAATTAATGATGATAAAAACAGATGGAGAGATATACCATGTTCCTGGATTGGAAGAATCCACATTGTGAAAATGACTATACTACCCAAAGCAATCTACAGATTCAATGCAATCCCTATCAAACTACCAACAGCATTTTTCACAGAACTAGAACAAAAAATTTCACAATTTGTATGGAGACACAAAAGACCCCGAATAGCCAAAGCAATCTTGAGAAAAAAAACGGAGCTGGAGGAATCAGACTCCCAGACTGCAGACTATCCTACAAAGCTACAGTAATCAAGACAGTATGGTACTGGCACAAAAACAGATATATAGATCAATGGAACAGGATAGAACATCCAGAGATAAACCCACGCACCTATGGTCACCTTATTTTTGCTAAAGGAGGCAAGAATATACAATGGAGGAAAGACAGCCACTTCAATAAGTGGTGCTGGGAAAACATTCCCTAACACCATACACAAAAATAAATGCAAAATGGATTAAAGACCTAAATGCAAGGCCAGACACTATAAAACTCTTAGAGGAAAACATAGGCAGAACACTCTATGGCATAAATCACAGCAAGGTCCTTTTTGACCCACCTCCTAGACAAATGGAAATAAAAACAAAAAGAAACAAAGGGGATCTAATGAAACTTAAAAGCTTTTGCACAGCAAAAGAAACCATAAACAAGACGAAAAGAAAACCCTCAGAATGGGAGATAATATTTGCAAATGAAGCAACTGACAAAGGATTAATCTGCAAAATATACAAGCAGCTTATGCAGCTCAATATCAGAAAAAACAAACAATCCAATCCAAAAATGGGCAGAAGATCTAAATAGACATTTCTCCAAAGAAGATATACAGATTGCCAACAAACACATGAAAGGATGCTCAACATCACTAATCATTAGAGAAATGCAAATCAAAACTACAATGAGGTATCACCTCACACCAGTCAGAATGGCCATCATCAAAAAATCTACAAACAGTAAATGCTGGAGAGGGTGTGGAGAAAAGGGAACCCACTTGTACTGTTGGTGGGAATATAAACTGATATAGCCACTATGGAGAACAGTATGGAGGTTCCTTAAAAAACTAAAAATAGAACTACCATACAACCCAGGAATCCGACAATTGGGCATATACCCTGAGAAAAGCATAATTTTCATGTACCACAATGTTCACTGCAGCACTATTTACAATAGCCAGGACATGGAAGCAACCTAAGTGTCCATCAACAGATGAATGGATAAAGAAGATGTGCCACATATATACAATGGAATATTACTCAGCCATTAAAAGAAATGAAATTGAGTTTTTTGTAGTGAGGTGGATGGACCTAGAGTCTGTCATACAGAGTGAAGTAAGTCAGAATAAGCAAAAGAAATATCGTATGCTAACACATATATATGGAATCTAAAAAAAAAAATGGTTCTGAAGAACCTAGGGGCAGGACAGGAATACAGATGCAGATATAGAAAATGGACTTGAGGACACGGGGAGGGGGAAGGGTAAGATGGGAAGAAGTGAGAGAGTGGCACTGACATATATACACTACCAAATGTAAAATAGATAGCTAGTGGGAAGCAGCCGCATAGCACAGGGAGATCAGCTCCTTGCTTTGTGACCACCTAGATGGTTCGGATATGGAGTGTGGGAGCAAGACGCAAGAGGGAGGGTATATGGGGATATATGTATACATATAGCTGATTCACTTTGCTATACAGCAGAAACTAACACAATATTGTAAAGCAATTATACCCCAATAAAGATATTTTTTAAAATGTCTGAGAGAAAATGTGTGAGCTCATTATGGAAAAGACTAAAATGATACAGAGGAACACACAATAAGCTATGAACCAAAGAAAAAGCATTCCATGTCCTTGGACAGGATGACTCAACATCATAAAAATGTCAATTCTCCCTAAATTAACCTACAATTTTCACACTAGTCTAATAAAGATGTCAGCATCACTTTGTCAGAATAATCAAGCTGAGTCAAAAGTTCATGTGGGAAAATAAACAAGCAAAAATAGCCAAGAGAAGTCTGCAACAGAAGAGTAATAGAGAGGAATCAGTCTCCAAGTATTAACCCATTACAAAACTTCAGTAATTACAATAGTGTGACACGGGCACATGGATAAACAGAGAAATCATGGAACAGAATATGAAGTCCAGGAATAGACATACATTAATATATGGCATTTTAGAAAATGTGGTATTTCAAATAGGTGGGGAAAAGGTGGACTATTTAATAAACAGTGTTGAGAAAAATGGATCAGGGAAAAGAAAAGGAAAAGAAAAAGAAAATCTGATTCTATTCCTGACAGCTAGTAATAGGATAAATTCCAAACATATTAAAATTTTAACTATTTAAAAAAAAATCCCAGGGGAAACCATAGAAAATGGAAGGCCATTCTATTTATGACATGAATCTCAAAAGCTATACAAGTAAAAACTGATAAACTCAATTACAGGTTTAAAAAATGTGCATGGTAAGAAGTACAACAAGCAAATTCAAAAGGCAAATATCAAACTGGGAGAAAAAAAAGTGAACTGATATCACAAACAAAAGGTTAATCTCACTAATTATAAAGAGTTCCTAGAAATCAATGAGAAAAAGACTATCCAATGAGAAAAATGGGCAAAAATATTGACAGTTCACAGAAAAGGAAATACGAATTGTCCTTCAATACACATAAAGAAGCTCACTTATAATAAGAAAATTAAATCATTTTCACCTATCAGATTGGCAGAGAGTGAAGTTCAATAATTCACTCTTTTAGGGAATTGGGTAGGGAAACAGGTCTTCTCTTACTTGTTGGTGAGAGTGTAAACTGGTACCACTTCTATAAAGGGCAATTTGATTCTGTTCATCAAGCTTATAAATACTATACCCTTTTAGAAATATATTCTAAGATGTATATGTTTGTGATATGATGTATGCACAAGGTTATTTATTGTGGCACTATACGTAATAACAAAAGAATGGAAGCAGTCTAAATGTCTATTAATGTCCATCAATATATGAGTATAGTACATCCATACAATGGAAGCCTATGGAGCCATACGAAAGAATGAAGAAGATCTTTACTCACTGACTGTTAAGAGAATCAACTCCCAGATCACTGGAGGAAAGGTGCACACAGGTGCACAGAGATAACTCTGAAAAGATACGCAGGAAACTGGTATGGCTGGCTGTGTTGGTGAAGGGGAACTGAACGGCTGGGGAACAGAGTGTGAAGGATACTTTTAATAAGCACCTTTTCACGCCTTTTGCATTTTTAAAATCTATGGGAGACGACACAGGCCTTGTGAGTCATAAGTGCAAAATGAACTGTAGAGACAGTAAGTAGTAAAAGAAATAAATACAATAGAGATAATGAGGTAAAGTTAGCTTTCAACCTTTTCCTCCTATGTCCTTCCCCCAAAATGCACACTTCTTCCTCTAATTACAATTTTGCTTGCTTTCACTGGCTTCTACCCTTATCCTCAGACCCTACTGTTTCATTTATCTTAAGAGGTATCAGTGTTTCCAATAATTTTCCAATCAAAATTATATAAGTACATTTCAATTTGCACTAAGTGCAGTTCTAGAACATGTACTCCATAGAAGCCACTGAGAGTTTTGGAGGCATATCACAATAGCACAAAAAGATTCAAATCATTCATCTGAGGCAATCATAAGAGAACAAACACATCTTATGGAAGGTACTTTAAAAAAACAGTGGTTAAAATAAAATCTTGCCTGTTATTGGCAAAAAGTATTGTAGCCCATTCTAATAATATTTGTTTGGAGAATTAAAGATCTCATCTCCTGACATTCTTAGCTGTTACAAGCACACTAAAGAAGGTAAGCTTTTAGATAAAATATAAATTAGTAAAGTCACATACTTAATAACCATGATATCCATGGAGATGCACAATCCCATCTATTGGGATATGAGAAAATATTAAAATTTCCATTTCTATTATTTAATCTTATCCTTATAATACTGTATAAAGTAGTATATTAATATATAACTTATAAATAATAAATGGGCATGCATAAATTCTATTGCAGGCTCAGTCTTTTTTTTTTTTTTGGCTCAGTCTTTTTTATCCATAGAGTGTAATCAAAATGTTTGGTAACCATCGCCAAATGATTATTTCTTTCTCACATATATAAGAAGAAATCAGATGTACTATAGAATATTTTATCTGAGCACAGTAAGAAGCAGCAGCCATAAACTATGAATTTCTAAGCAAAATACTGTTGAATTCATTTGGTACAGCACTTAGCATAATGTTATCTAAAGAGAGATTACTAATACATAATAGAATTTTGAAGTTAGATATCACCTATTTCAAATCTCATTTCAAACATGAGGTAACTACAGGCCGGAGAGAATAAATAACGTTCTCTGTGTCATATGGCTGACTCGTAGTGACAGAGCTAGGTACAGATTACAAATTTCCCAAAAGTTTGTCTTTCTACTACACAACACACAGAGATATAGATTTATTTATTTATTTATTTTAGGGAAAAGGGGATGGTTTTAGAAATTAAGCAGCAGGCAATCTAGTATTCTCACTACTTTATTTTCTCCTATTTAACCATATCTTTATTTTTGTCTTTTTAGTCTACCCAAAATCACATCACCGTTTTAGAAAGGTGAAGAGTGAATTTCTTTTTATCTTGTTAATTTTTTAAGCCATTCTAAAGGAGAAAAGTTCAAACCTGAAATTAATCCTACTGTCGCCCATCTTCTCTAACAGAAACAACCTCTGAATTCTAAATGCCTTTGTTCTTACCAATAATCCTCTGAGAACAACCCAGCACAAGAAACATATGCCCAACCCTACCCGAAAGAAAGGAAAGGTGGGATGAAAAATGCTAGAGCGAAATTAAAAGTGTTTATGCAGGTAATTCAAACCCATTTTTAATACCCGTCTTATATTTGTGTAGTCCCTTCACATTATGTACAGGTAGCGTATAAGAAATTTGATTCTATCTTCACACAGACATTGGGTCTACTATGGCTATGTCACCTAATCAGTTTTGTCACGTATTGGGAAACTGATACCGTGTTGGGTCGGGAATAGCAAATGGCATAATGCAGATAATCGCTTAGCAAAGTGTCTAGCATACAGTCAGGCACAAACTACTTAACTCTTTTTAAGTCAAACACCTCCAACCTTTTTAAGTCAAACACACAGGGGAAGTGACATGCCCGAGGTCTCACCTTTCCTATTAGACAGGATACTTAGAAACCCAGACTTTTCCTCTAAGGAGACTGCGAGTTGAGACATTTAGGGAGTTGGCTAAATTCTTAAAAGGACTGGGAGGGGAAAAAAACTGGCCTCCGTCATGACCAAGGTTTTCGCCACAGAACACCCGTATAACAGTCCATCTCCGTCTTTTCCCTCCTCCGAGGCAAGCAAGAACTACATTTCCCAGCGGCCCTCGGGCTGCTTCCGGTGCAGCGCGCCAGCGCTCTGTTTCCGGGCACATCTTCTACGTCAGTTCGTGGGAAGGTTCCTAAGGCTGAGACCGAGCTCCTAATCATGGGTTCTTCCGTTTCCCAGCCACTTGAGCCAGTCAAGGACGTTGCGCCTCCTGAGGTCGCCTCCTCCGCCAACCCCGTGCCCGTCATTGCACCCGGAGCGCTGACCCCTCCAGCGGAAGCCCCTCTGTTTAATAACTGCTGGAGCTGTCGCGTGCTCTCCGGGTCCGGGCTGATAGGGGCGGGCGGGTACGTGTACTGGGTGGCACGGAAGCCCATGAAGCTGGGATACCCCCCGGGTCCAGGCACGATTGCGCAGATGGTCTTCGGCATCAGTGAGAGTTCGGGGCACTACCCTTGGGCTGGGGGAAGAGGGAGAAGAGGGGCGCAGCCACGTGGGCGGGGGCGGGGCGCCCGGGTTGGCCACGTGGCGGCAGGCATTTACCACCACCCCCCAAGATGGGGGTGGGGAGAAAAAGTTATTGGGAAGCTTTTCTTTCTTTCTTTTTTCTTAAATCACAATATTTTTTTTGAGAACTCTTACTGGCCTCAATCTTTTTAATCCTATCAAAAGCTATTAAAGATAGGTATGAATATAGTAGTCCTATTTTCCTGCACAGAGAGTTCGAAGTCAGACACCCAGGATATGACACAGCTAGCCTTTGATTCCCAGCTTATCTGTTACCAAAACCCATGCTTCTTCTCTAGATTGTGGAGAAGGCCTGAGTGAGGGCACTTGACCTTGGTTTAAGAACTTTGGCTTTGAAGGTAGATTGTAGACATGGGTTCAAAGCCCACATACTAAGGTCTACCATTGGCTACTGTGGTCCACAGTTCTTATTTGTAACAATAGTACGTGATTGTCAAGCTGTCGTCCAGTAAAATGTAGTGATTTTTTTAGCGCTTCAGACCAACTGAGTGAATAGAATTTTAAGTTTTCAGATCTCTTACCTTCTTAATTAGATTACCCAGATCAATTCCCTTTTAGTAACTTTCTTGCTTTGGGGAAGTAACAATTTTTTTTTCTCTCAACTTTCCTTTCCTGAGCTTCACTTTTCTGTAAGATAGAAATAATGGTAATTGTATCTTCAAGGAGTATTATGAGGGTTAAATGAGTTGATGTATATGAAAGCACCTGGTAAATTGAAGTACAACATAAAGAATAAAGTACTGTTGTTTTTTCCCTAGGCATTGCTTGCTGGGGTGTCGTCATCCTGTCAGACCCCAAAGGGAAGGCCTTCCGCGCTGGTTGAAGTACCACCACTGAATGTGTCATCTCTCGGCGTCCCCATGACACACAGAACAAGCATGGGGCGTATGGATGTTCTGGACAGACACATGGACATTGGCAGACTCAGTCCTGCAGATACTATAAGACTGAAGAGACGTACATAGGTTGTCATTCATTGGCCGTGAGTGTTTCTGGCCTTCGCAGGTTCCACAGGGACCAATAAATCCCTCAGAGAAGAGGTTCTTTGTGTTATTTGAGGAAGGAGGGTATAATTTTTAAAAAATACAGAGGAAATGATAAACCAAATGAGAAAGTGAGCTAAAGTTATTTTAAATAGTTCTATCTACTTCTCCTATGGTTGGGTCAACACCTATCCACCTCATCCTGGATAGGCATCATGCAATAGGCAGAAGTACATAAAACATTTATCTGTGTACTACGCATACTTCCCAAGGCATTGTCAGATCCATGACTTTGTGAGAGTTTCCCAGCTACTCTGAGGAGGTTATTTCATTGGTGGTAAGTGAACCTTAAAAAACAGAGTCCTAGTGATTTGCCCAGGGTCATTCAGCAAGTCAGTGATAGACTTAGGACTTGTTCTTGTCCAGTTGTTCTTGTCTTTCAGAACTAGGATTGTTCCAGAAAGGCAAGAATTACCTTTATGAAACAATTAGATAATCATAAAAATCAGCATAAAATAAAAAGCTCAAGTACCAAAATATTTGAGAGGAGTTCAAAGTCTTTTGTGCTTTGTGTGTGGGGTGAGAGGGGAGTGTGGCGGGGGTTGGTTCTTTTTCCACAAGCACAGGAAAGGTTTCTATGATGAAATTTAGTTGCTTTTGAGAGAACTTAATATTAGACACTTCCTTTTTAAGAGAAGTCTGCTTCCAACCAGTTTTTTAATTTCTGAAATACTATGGCTTCTCTATAAAGTTACATGTAGCTACTTTTCAGAGCAGAAAGGTACTCTTAAATTTACCTGCCAATCACAACGTGTAAATTTTGAATGATAAGTTGAGTAAGTAGAGTACCTTTAGGGCTATTTTTCTAATATTGTAAAGAAGGGCCCAAGTCTTTTAAGCCTCACAAATGACAATAAGTCTCTTGCATTGTCTACACCAGAATTCATGGCATGGATGGTTATATATCTGTGCAGTTGAGAAGACATTGCAACGTAAGGCAAACAACAAAGTATTTAAGTAAAATGTACAATTCAGTCATGTGATGTTAGTGAATATAGAAGTTTTAAATTAGAAGGGACCAGAGGGGACCCAAAGCAGGGTACTTCCTTGAGGGCCCATGACACTAAAATGCTAACGTAGACAAGTTACTACCTTGTAAGGCAAGCCATTCTATTGATGGCAAGCCATTCTATTGATGGACAGCTGTAGTCCATCATTTAAAAGGCAAGCCATTCTATTGATGGACAGCTGTAGTCCTAACATTTTCTTAGTTTAAACCCAAGCCATTCTATTGATGGACAGCTGTAGTCCTAACATTTTCTTAGTTTAAACCCAAACTGGGTTTAAACCCAGTTTGTTGCTGGTCTTGGCTTGACTTACTGGATACAGAGAGTAACTCTTAAAACTTATATATTGTAATATAATTGTAACATCTTTCCCAGAATTTGTACTAGTATGAATCTTTAACCAAGTAAGAGCTTTTAACAAATAAACTTGCCCACTCATCAGATATATTGCCAAAGTATGTTTGGTTCTTCCCAACTTGGAGTCACTTAACTAGGTGTGAGCAAAGTATTGTTCTACCATGTCTATAGGCAGTTGGGAATAATGCTCCCCTCCCCCCCCAAAAAATAGAACTTGTAGTTAAAAATTGTTTCATTTTATTTTTCTTTTGAGGTGTGTTCCAAAATTTGCTTTGATTTCTGCTGGTGGTAAGTCAGGGGTCCTGGTTTGTTTTAGGGATGACTTCAGAGAGAGAAGAGACATTGCCTTAGTCCTGCAATGCAGGAAGTGCATTTAGTGCCCCTATTATCTTCCCTTTCTTTGGGATGAAGTGGGGTGAGCAGGACAAACAGGCTCAAGAATCAAGGGACTATTACTCAGTAATTTAAGAACACCAGCTTAATTATGATTTATGGGCTTTAGAATCTCTTCACAGCATGGAAATGAGAGTTTATAATTACCGTTAGCAAAGAAAGGAGAAAAAAGTACAAAAATAGGTAATTTGAAATGAACTTAGAGTTTTCCCTGGGACACAGATCAAAACGTGAGTATACATTCAAATATTGACATTTTTCATGATGTCCAAGATACCTATTAGCACAGCCTTTACACAGTAAAAACTTTGATGTCTCCAGATGATCAAGAAATCATTACACCATCTCTTGTTGCCTTTGTGTATTGCACTGAGTAATCTAGAATCCGGTGACCAACTAAGAATATGTCTGAACATATTAAAAGACCTGAATATAGGTTGATCTTTAGGATCTTGCTGTGTGTTGGGGGAGAGGTAAGGGGTCTCTTTTTCTCCTAGGCCAATTGCTGGGCAGCTGTTGCTTGCAGCACTGGTGTAGGCCAAATGCAGATCAATCTAAAAAGTTCTGGAGTTTCACCTGACCAGGACCCATTGCAGAGACAGCTGTTGCTGGCAGCCCTAGAGGTTAAGCATTTCAGCCGTGATTTGTACTTCACTGCCACCCTTAGCTTAGCATTTGCCCCTTGCTCCTTTTTATTACTGGTTTCTCAGCCTGGCTGTGTCTGAATTAGGGGCCTCTTGAATGATGCCACTTGATTTGACAATGTGAAATATATTGCTCCTGAATTAAATATATGTTCAGGGCGAGCACATGTTCAAGTACCCCCTCAAACCAGGCTTGACCTCAACTGATTTGTTGCCAGGACTACATTGATCAAACTGACACTTCTCAAATCTTGCAGTGAGGAATAGTAAGCAATTTTGAGTTGAAAAGCTTTAGTGTGTGTGTGTGTGTGACAGATAAATCCTTGCCTTGACCCAAAGATTATTTAGGTGTTACGAGCAAAGAGTCAGAGGTGAAAGACCTATAATTATACATCATTCAGAGGTATCCTGAGAGCATGGAGAAAAAATATGTCACTCTTCTAAATGCATGTCTCTTAGCCTTTGAGATAATTCAGCAACTTGTCATTCAAAGGTAAATGGAATGTAGAGAAATAGCCAAAAGGGCAAATGTTAAATGCAGCAGTGCCACTAAAAACCACTGCTCAGTCCTGTGACTGAACTTGCATATGCTTCAGGAGTGCGGTAGACAGGATTCTGAAAATGGTCCCCCAAGGTTCCCAACCCCTGGGTGAAAATGTACCTTCTCCCAGTTATTCAAACACCATCCTAGGTGCTGCTGTGAAGGAAATTTGCAGATGTAATTAAGGTCCCAGGTCAGATGATCTTAAGATAAGGAGATTATCTACATGGGCTAATCACATGAGCCCATTAGATCTCAGTCCAGACATCAGAGACTTGAGAAGCCGAAGATTCCTCCAAAGCAGGAGGGGGAGTCCGTGCATGCCAAGTGCTTTGGAGGCTGGAAGAAAGCAAACATCGACACTGAGAATTTCCTGTGGGGGCCACGTGACAAGGAATGGCAGGCAGCCTGGAGTGATCACCAGCCAACAACTCAAAGGGAAACGTTCTGCAACTGGAAGGAAATGAATTCTGCCAACCACCTGTGAGCTTAGAAGAGGGCCTGTGGGAACCAAGAACCACAGCCCCGGCCAGCACCTTGGTTTCATCCCAGTGAGACCCTAAGCAAAGTATCTATGCTGTGAAACTGGAGATAATAAATTTGAGTTGTTTTAAGTTGTCAAGTTTGTGGTAATTTGTTACACAGCATAGGCGATGAATACAAGGAATCAGAAGTGTTTTGAGGTATCATAGTCATAGCGGAACAGAGCAGAACCCTGTGGCCCCCTCCCCCCAAGTACAAAGGCCCCTCTATGTCCCCTGCCTCTTGTTTGTAGGAAAGCTGAAGTCTCCCAGGACTCCCAGAGTCACAAAAGAGCACACTCAAGCAGTTAATGATTAGGACAATAGAGTCAGACTCAGTGTCTGATGAAAGAATGGGATTAACACTATTGCTCATAATAATATACACCTTTGTGGGCATTAGAATAATTGTAGCTTGGTCTGCTCATATATGTAAGCAAGCAACTAAAATTGCCAGCAAAGAGATGCTGCAGACCCATGTCAAGATCTTCCACTCTGAAAATAACAACACCCTATGTCAGCATGAAGAAGTTACAGAAGATGGACCTTCACCCCTAATCTCATAGAAATGGAATGATGTCTGACAAGTGGGGATTTGTAAGCAGCTCTTTCGCTCCTTTCCTGTAGTCTATTTCTATTCCCCATAAACCTTAATTATAAAAAGGAGGCCACTAGGTAACATTTAACCTAACTCTTGACTTCTCCTCTACTGAATGTACACAGTGCCCTGCTTGACCTGTTGATTCCTTTCCTGGATTAAAAGGAGTAAGAACGAAAGGTTAAGCAGTTAAAGAATGACTGACTCTCTACCCCTGGCTTCCCCCTTAGCAAATTTGCAGGCCAACCAAGCAGGCAAGAGAGCATCCAAAGGAAGATCAGAAGTCAGCAGGTCTGCACACAATGGAAAAATGAAGAATCTCATCTCCTACTCTGATGATTAACTGAGGTTGTTTCCCCTTTTTCCCTCTGAAAATTGTCATGGCTGAACAGAATCTTTGGAGTTGGTCTCCAGACATGAGTCCACCTCCTCCCCAAATTGCCAGCTCTTCTGAATAAAGCGCCTTTCCTTTCTACTGACGCTTCCCCCTCAGTTATTGGCTTTTGAGCGGCGAGCAGCTGAACCTGAGTTCAGTAACAAGGGCAGGCGGCACGCCAGACCAAATACACATCCCCATTCTGGGTACTCAGGAAGTAGCAAGAAGGGACCATCTGAATAGCATTTCTCTTTGTATTGTTAGTAATGGTCTTCACTTGTCCTTTTACTAGTGGTTTTCTTGGAGAGTTCGTATTTTCCGTTTTCTAGTAAAATTGTTCCACTGTTAAATATAACAAAAATTACAGCACCCTTTTTACGTGCCAAGCATTACGGTAACTAAATGCTTTGCAGGAATTGTTTACTCCTCTCAGCAACCCTGTTTTACAGATGAGAAGACTGAGGCCTGGAGCAGGTAAGAATTTCCCCAAAGCCTCAAGTGATGAATCAGTACTAGCTTGGCTAAGAGCAGTAACTGGGAATTGGGAATTCATTTTGTTACAGTCGTTTTCTTATCATCCATTCTCAAAATGTTCAGTTATCAAAATTAGAAATTTTAAATTCTGATTTTCCATTTTTTTCCTTGCTATTCCTTAGCTTAACGTGTATCATTAATCACTTCGGTTTCCTCTTCTTTATAATTGAGGATATATCGCTTATCACTCTGACAAGCAATTTATATGATAATCCAGGACAAGAAATTCTTCTCATCTCTTTAAGCAGGCTCATACCCTTCCCTGACTTTGCCCCAATTTCTCTACTGATCTTGGGCTATTCTCCTGAACCTCAGATTCTATTTCCCAGGAACAGCAGAGCATCCTGTCTTTGTATAGACACCAGAACCCCAACTTGTCCCAAATGAACTTATCTCCCACCTACCTGTGCTCCTCTATTTCCTATCTCCAATCATAGCATGTCCATCTATGGAATGACCAATGACCATTTCCATTGTCAGCTGGCAAGCTAGAAATTGTGGAATTACCTACGACTCTCTTTATTGTCATTCTTTACTTCTGATCTGTTCACAAGTCCTGGTTATTTTAACCCTTTACTGTTCTTTCCTATCCATTCCCATTGCTATTGTTTTGGATCAGCTATCATCATTTCTCAGGTAGATTACCATAATAGATTCTTAATTTCTCCCTGCTTCCAAGAAATCCCTCTCATACGCCCTCCACACTATAGCCTGAGTAATCTTACAACGTGTCTCAGCTTGAAACCCTTCGGTATCTCTGCTGCACACAAAACGAACTCCAGACTACTTGGCAGGGTGTGGAATGCTTTTCATTGTTTCACCCACCATAACTTTCCATCTGTATCTTTTTCCACTCCCTGACTGCTGTTCCACGCCACCCCCCTCCATGTTCCTGCCACTCTTAGCCAGCTCTTCCTAAAAATGCCATTCTCCATGCCTTTGCATGTGCTCTTCGGTCAGCCTATAATATTCCTTTTGCCTGGAGAAATCCTGCTTATCCTTCAGAGCCCAGCCCAAATATCCCCTCTCTGGTAAAGCCTTCCCTGAGAAGTCCCCAGGTCATTACTTATAGGGCTATGCAACAATTACACTTTCTATAGACTTCTATCACTGCATTTAAAAGATTGCTCAGTAATTATTTATGCATCTCTCCCTTCCCACCAATTGTGAACTCCTCAGGAGTCCACAGTTGTGCTTTTTTCATCTTCATGTTTCCTGTCCCCAGCCACAGCAGCAAACGTGCCAGGCACTTGGTTGGTGTTCAATAAATATTTGATGAGTAAGTGAATAAAGGGCTGAACAAATTAGTAAAGAAAGAATATTTCTTTTATTTGACAACTTTAGTGTATTTCAGTGATTCTTATCTCAGGTATGATCCCTGGCCCAGCAGCATTACCTGAGAACTCATTAGAAATGCAAATCCTTAACCCCATGCCAGACCTACTACTGAATCAGGAGCCCTGGAGTTGGAGCCCACCAGTCTGCATTTTAACAAGCTCTCTGGGTGATTCAAATGAATGCTTACATTTGAGAACCACTAGTGTAACTGAACCTGACTGACGTGTGTAGAACAGATCTCAGCTGTAAAGTAGTGGAAAGAATATCTGGGTCATAAGACTCAGGTTCTAAACTCAGTTCTGCCATCAGCTCCTACTATGCTCTTGAGAAAGTCACTTAACCTTTTAGAACATAAATGTTACCCTCCATAAATTCAGAAGATCAGACTAGGTAATTTCTAAATTCCCTTTTAGCACTAAGATTCTCTCTTTGCATAAAGGAGATGTATTCTCTGATTCCGAAGGACAGAGATGGTAGTGGGGAACCGAGAGAAAATTGAAATAGCACTCTCTGCAGTGATCCCGTGAAGGTGCCACTGAAGATCAGACCATTGCTCCTGCAAGCTCACTCCTGAGAATCCTGCAGCTGCAAATGCCTGATGCTTCACAGGAGTTTAGCAACCCCTCACCCCAATTAGTGCATCTGGCCAACCGAACAATTCTGCAAGGGAGGGGAGAGGTCCTTCCTGACCCTCTTGTGATCAGATCATGCCCTGAAGCATGAAATGTGATTACCCTCTCCTAACTGGCAGAACTGCCTAGGCAGTCAAAAGAAATATGGGAAGTCACGGAAGGACTGGGCTTGGTGGTGGTGTGGTGATGTCTGTGTATGTGTAGTTCCTTTCTATTTCCCAAGAACCCAAATAGGAAAATCCCTCCTTCAGTTTCACCCTGCATAATACTGATTTAGTGACGTGAATTAAATTAAACATGTTGTGTTATGCAGGCTGTGTCTAGAATAACGATGCACTTCAGCAAAGGAAAAGATGCCATCAGTGAGTAGGCAAAGCAGACCAATAAAAAATGCACATTCTGTCCTGTACCTGGAGGTACAAAATTATATATATATATATATATATATATGTGTGTGTGTGTGTGTGTGTGTGTATTTTTTAATGGTGTCTACCTATATATGAAGCTGAGTGGACACAATAAAACCCAACAGGTAACTTCATCACTATAATAGCCAACTACAGAAATAGCCATTAAGCCTGGGACTAGGAGCCAGCATTGGTGAAAGCCCTAGATTCTGGTCATGTTATCACCAAAACGGTTTCGATAGCTAGAAGAAATCTGGCCTCATTTCCTTCACGGGAATTACCATTTTCAGGTACCCTGGATGCATTGTATTGAAGTTCAGTCCAATATGTATTTATTAGCCTTTGTTGTATGTCAGGCACTGCCAGGTGTGTTAGGAATATTGCGGGGTCCCTGATCAAAAAAGTTGAGAGTCGACTGGGAGAGACACTTTAAAAAGTGACTGTGATATAAGGAAAGTTTACACACTGGATGCATGAGAGCAAGGAAAAGGGATATTTTAGATCTTCTTAAACTGGCACAGAAATCAAGTCTGATATGTTGCCCAGAGCAAAGCCCAATCACCAGTGGGACAAACTTTTGACCTGTGTGCCACCCACCAGGAGGATGAATAAAGCAGACGCATGTCAAGAAGAAGGGCTACCCACACTCATATCCAGGCATGTCATCAAACAAAACCTCTAGGCGGGGGATTCTCCGAGTTCCCGACTTGGGGTTGCTTTAAGCAGCGTGCTGTGCAGCCATGCTTGGAACTGTGTGACAGAGAACTGCAAAACGCCTGTCAGAACCCTTGACAATTAAAAGACAGGCAAAATTGGGCGGAAGCCTGCTCTCCACCCTCACCACCCTGTGAACACCTGTTACGAAGAGAGCAAGCTGAGAGACACACTGGCACATGTTGGCAGCAGCAGCAGAATCAGCCCCTCCCCATGAGTTAGTGAACACGTGATCCTCTCTCTGTGGCTTCTGCTACACAATCTCATTACAGTTTCCTTTGCTGTATAGTTATTAGGAGTGAGGGGGGAGGTAAGTAAACTCTTCGAGTAGGTTTTACCACGGCTGAATATAGGGATACTTAAAATTTTGGCAACAGTATTTTTTAAATGAGAAAAAAAAAAATCACACTAACCTCACAGGGAGGGAGTTTTCCAATTGACAGGCACTTTCATGAATTTACACACTTGGGTCTACAGCAAGGAAAGAGAATGGGCAGGGCATCTCCCAGAGTTCCCATTTTACAGATGGAAGTAATGGAGGTGGTTTGGGGAGTCGAGGGGCTGTGAAATCACCAGTAAGAAGCAGATGGGTCATGTGAGCTCAGGTCTTTGGAACTTTTTCAGGATGTTCCTTCCACACTGGTTCTCTAAGAATTCAAGGAGATATGTCTATATTAACCCAGGTGTCTTTCTGGTAGGGAGCAATTTAGGTTGTGCCTTCTAAAGCAATGGAAATTCAATTTGTCTCCCTCGGATCTAAGTGCAGGGACCCTGCCTTTAGAAGCCCGAGGGACAAGGGCAATGCAGACAAAACGTTTGCTTTAGAACCAGCCAGTTGGAAGCTGTTTGTCCCTAGACAAGCTACATTCTCTGAGCCTCGGCTTCCCGATTTTAAAATGTGAACAGTCATACTCCCCAGCTTTTGTGGGGACTGACCGCGTGTTAATGACTGTGATGTACTAGGACGTCAAGAAATGATCACCAATATTGTTTTTATTAGTATATTTTGTTTTTAAATAGTATAAGTGTATAAATATTTAATAGTATAAATAATGAGTCACCACTCCTCTCGTCAGCTGACTGAGGACTCAGGGTCTGGATATGGGGAAGTGGCTGCTACACTAGTGTCTGAGGGACTGGGTGTTTGGGGTCACATCATGCAGATGCCAAGAAGGCAGACTTAAAAAAAAATTGTTTTTTTTTTAACTTGCACACTGTTCCAGGCAGGTTTGTGTTTGCAATTTGGCTCAGTTCGTTCCATTTTTTTTAATTTAAAAATGTTTCCCTTAGTTAGAAATGTAACTTTAAAGTAAATAGCAAAAGAAAAATAAAAAAAAGACAAATCACGAAGTCTATCTAGAAAAACGTTTTCTTCTGAGGGGGCCCCAGGGTTGGCTCTACAAAAGTGCCAGCTGCTGGTTTGTTTTATTACTTGGTTTAAATATATCCATGGCTGAGGGGGAGGAGGGCAATTGACAGCAGTTTCGGCTGTCTGCCATGCTTGATGCTTACTTTACCAAGTCAGTTGTAGGACTGACATGCTTTTCCTTGACATGAGTGCTAAATGATTCTCCTGCATTGAACAAGGCTTTCTCTACCACTTAGTGACTGCCTCGCTTCCTCATCTGGAAAACAGGGATGTTCTCGCCTGTCTTGCCCATCTTGCGACTTTTTCATGCAGATCAAATAAAATTAGTGGATACGTATACGTCTTTGAAACTGCACATAATACTCTCCCAGTGTTACCCACGGCTCTCCTCCCACTTCTAACTTTTCAAAAATAGGCAGTGCAACTCAGAAAAGGGAGTTACCCCTCTAGTGGTGCTGCTACACATCCTGAATCCAAGATCTCCCAAGTTATCCCATTTCTGTGCAATATTAGACATTCTCCTCTGCCACCAGTTTAGCTCTTCAAAAACACCACTGTGATACTGATTCCTGAATAAATACCATGATTTCTTGGAACTTGCTTTCTAATACAGGCATACCTAGGAGATACTGCAGGTTTGGTTCTATACCACTGCGACAAAGTGAGTCACACAAATTTTTTGGTTTCCCACTGCATATAAAAGTTATGTTTATACTATACTGTAGTTTATTAGATGTACAATATAGCATTGTGTCTAAAAAGTACATACCATGATTAAATAATACTTTATTGCTAAAAATTTCTAACTAATATCTGAGCCTTCTGCAAATAATCATCTTTTTGCAATAGCAACTTCAAGGATCACTAAACACAGATCACCATAACAAATATAATAATAATGAAAAAGTTTGAAATATTGCAGAATTACCAAAATGTGACAGAGAGATGAAGTGAGCAAATACTGTTGGAAAAATAACGCCCATAGATTTGCTCGATGCAGGGTTGCCACAAACATGCAATTTGTAAAAACGCAGTATCTGAAGTGCATTAAAACTAGGTAAGCCTGTGGATAATCTTGTTAAATAAGACTTTCAGCTTTGAATCCTTCGAATCAGAAGATAAACCATCAGGGTGAGCTCCTTCCTTCTCCCAGTAGCTCACACGCTGTTCTATGATTCCTCTCCCCTTTCCTCTGACCTGCGACTTGAGATAGGACAGCTCTTTCTGGGAGGATTCTGTTCAGCATCCAGGCTGTTTAGGAGCATAGGCTCTCCTCGTCTTAACAATTGCAATCAAATGGAATCCCACCCGGGCTCATGGACCACTATATATTCCAGGTGTCCTTTAGTGGCATTTTACTTACTCTACAAAGCCATGTGTGAACTTGAGACCAGTTAACATTGATAACATTTCTTGAGAGCTGATTTTTAAAAATTACTATAAGGGACGTACGTCCAAATAGAGGAGAATGTCAACTGGAGTGCCTTAGCCAACTTGAACCCTGGGATATAGTTGAGTTCTTGAGAAATGATAACAATGTTAACTGGTCTCAAGTTCACATATGGCTTTGTAGAGTAAGTAAAATGCCACTAAAGGACACCTGGAATATATAGTGGTCCATGAGCCCGGGTGGGATTCCATTTGATTCCAATTGTTAAGACGAGGAGAGCCTACGCTCCTAAACAGCCTGGATGCTGAACAGAATCCTTCCAAAAACAGCTGCCATATTTCAAGTCACAGGTTAGAGGAAAGGGGAGAGGAATCATAGAACAGCGTGTGAGCTATTGGGAAAAGGAAGGAGCTCACCCTGTTGGTTTATCTTCTGATTCGAAGGATTCTGGAGAACAGTATGGAGGTTCCTTTAAAAACTAAAAATAGAACTACCATATGACTCAGCAATCCCACTACTGGGCATATACTCTGAGAAAACCATAATTCAATGATACATGTACCACAATGTTCATTGCAGCCCTATCTACAAGAGCCAGGAGATGGAAACAACCTAAATGTCCATCAAAAGACGAATGGATAAAGAAGATGTGTCACATATATACAATGGAATATTACTCAGCCATAAAAAGAAACTAAATTGAGTTATTTGTAGTGAGTTGGATGGACCTAGAGTCTGTCATACAGAGTGAAGTAAGTCAGAGAGAGAAAAACAAATACCATATGCTAGTACACATATATGGAATCTAAGAAAAAAGGTACTGATGAACCTAGTTGCAGGGCAGGAATAAAGATGCAGATGTAGAGAACAGACTTGAGGACACAGGGGGGAAGGGGAAGCTGGGATGAAGTGAGAGAGTAGCAATGACATATACACACTACCAAATGTAAAATGGATGGCTAGTGGGAAGCAGCTGCATAGCACAGGGAGATCAACTCAATGCTTTGTGACGACCTAGAGGGCTGGGATAGGGAAGGTGGGAGGGAGGCTCAAGAGAAAGGGGATATGGGGATATATGTATACATGTAGCTGATACACTTTGTTGTACAGCAGAAACTAGCACAACACTGTAAAGCAATTATACTCCAATAAAGATATCAAAAAAATTAGAGTGGTGCTTTCTGAAAACTTACAGAAAATTTCTATTCCATTGAAGAGATAACAATACAAATAATTTTATAAGCTTATTTTTCTTTCTGGATTCATGGCCTCTAATAAAATAGTGTTTTGATGAAAAAAATAAATAAATAAAAAAAAATTACTATAAGGTCTCTTTGATATTCAGGATTTTCTCCTACTGAATTTAGTCTTATTTCCTTGAATGTATGTTATATACATATATATTTCATGTTATGTTTATTTCATGTAAGATATATATTTTTTAAATTAAAACAGTACTTGAAAAGCATGCTGATTTTTGCCAAGTCTGTTTTGTTTTAATAAGACATCTAGATACAGTCAGATATGGAACAAAGAAGGAGGCAGAAATTTAGGCTGAAGTCTCAGATCTGCCAAGGGGGATCTTAAATAAGCCAATGATAATGATTTTCAAATTTACATCTCTAGACCCCAAATCTTCCTGACCTCCAGACTCATATATTCAATTGCCTCTTGACATTGCTGTTGGGATGACTAATGGGTGTCTTGAATTGAACCCATCCAAAACCAAAATCAAGAAACTCTTGATTTCTCCTCTCATATTCCAAATCTGCTTCATCTCTTTGTTCCATTTTAAAAGTGGCATCTCCATTCTCCCAGGGGCTCATGTCAAAAAGCTAGAAATCACCTTTGACATTTTTCTTTCTCCTACGCTTCATACTTGTTAAATTAATGAAACAAGGAGGCCATTAGACGGAGGTGGCTCTAAGGTCTTGGCAGCCTAGTAGGCAAACCAAAATGTAAGCCTGTAAATGCCTCAAGGTTATGAAATCAAAACACTAAGGACAGCCAATCACAAGCAGCCAACTAGGCTTTAAGCTATAGCCAATACAATAACTTCCTTTCTTTGCTCCTGGACTTTCTCCACATTAAATCTTCCCCCTAGCTTCTGTCCAGGAGCCCTCCTAACCACTTTTGGTTTGCTGTTGCCAAGTTCAAATTGATTTTTGCTCAGATAAACTCATAAAATTTTTAATATGCCTCAGTTTATTTTTTAACACACCCAACCCCTCAGCAAATCTTGTTAGCTCTATCTTCAGAATATTCCTAAAATCTGACCACGTGGCACTCTGCCTCCGTCATCCCCCACTGCTGCCTGGACTACTATAATCCTCTCCTGACTGGTTTTTCTGCTTCCCGTCTTGTACACACTACAGTTTCACTCCACATAGCAGCCAGCATGACCAGTTCGAATGGAAACTGGATCATGTCACCCTCTTTCCTGAAACCCAACCATCGCCAATCTTGTGCTTCGCACACAGAATAGATTCTAAGCTTCTTAGCTTGGCCTTCAAGGCCTTACATGATTAACCCTGGATATTTGTGTGATCTCACTTCACAAACTCTCCCTCTTGCTCACAGAGTTCCAAACATACTTCCTGCTGTCTCTCAAATACATATTACATCCTCTTAGCTCAGAGTCTCTGCACTTACTGTTCTCTCTGCCTGGAAATCCTCCCTTAAAATAGTCAAATATCTTGTCCCTTGCATCAATCAGGTGTCTGCTCAAACTCCCTCAGAGTGCTTTGCATCAGATCCAAAAGAGCTCCCACTTTTAATCCTACTGCTCAGTTTCTTTACTGTGCTTCGTTTCTCTTCCTAGCTCCCATCACTCTCTGACATTTTGCTCAAACACATACCCACACTTCGTCACTCCTCAATTGAATATAAGTGCGATGAGGACAGAAACTTAGAGTGTTCTGTTTACAACTTTACATTCCCAGTAACTAGACCAGTGCCAGCCATTCAGTAAAGGCTACACGAAAAATTGTCAATGAATGAAAGCATGCAGGCTAGGGGCCTGTTTCTTTTCTATAAAATAAATGTTTCAATAAGATGATCTATAAGATCTCCACTAGCTTTAAAAGCCCATGATTCCTTGCTTTATTTTTTGGTCATGATCTTGATTTGTTATGCACAGAAAAACTGTGGCAGAAAACAGCAGTGTGGGAGGCAATGAGCTGGACCTAATAGCATCTCTACCAAAGCTTTTAAGGATTGTCTCTCAAATTTTCTTCTGATGAAACTTCTCACTCCCGAGAGTTTACATGTCTATGGAAAATAAATGAGTATAGCTAATGCAATAGGTGCAAAGAATCTGATTTTGCTAAACTAAGCAAACCAAGAGCCTAGTGAGGTCCAGAGGCTTGGGCCAGCCTTCCTATCTCCAGAGAGCTTTACATAAGCAGCCATATAGGCAAGGACATCCCCAGATTGTTCTGTTTGAGGTCCTAATTAGTAGGTACTTCCCAGACAGTGTATTATAATCAAATGAGCAATCTGATTCTGATGACCTGTTCCAACACATCCTGTGGATGTTGACAAATCATTCATTATCTGAGCTTCATCTATTGAATGCATGGACTGAAATAATGAAATACTTTCATGCAGAAATTGATCTGTATGTTTAAGGTGCAGAGATAGACAGACAGAGCTCTTTCATAATGTTCATGCTGGCAAACCTTTTTTGGCTTCCATTCAGCATGAGGAAGCTTGGAGTCAATTTAGAGTAACCCCAGTACTATTCTTTAGATGGATGAGAGGGGCAGTACAGTTCATTTTTAAACACCCTTACTTGTAGTCGAGCATTCACATAAAATACAGAAGATGTACAAATTGTTTTTTGTCCATTGCCTCCAACTTTTACCCTCAGGGTCGCTAGGAAAGCAGACCTCTTCCGCCATGGCCAAGGAAGGTCTATGACCCTACTGCATTTCTCTCTGTGGGCTACCTCTTTTTCTCAAGTCTCTGGCCCAAGTTAACAATTATTTGTTGTGTGGGGCTGTACAAAGGGATCAGTACTTGGAAAGCTTCAAGTGGAGGACTGGTAAGACAGTAGAACAGTTTTATACTGGCAAAATAATCTCTTCTTTGCACAGCTAGAGTTTCTGTTTCTTTCCTCATTTGATCTGCACTACCGAATTCCTTCTTTTGCTCTCCTGATTTTAATGTGTCTAATTCCCATGAAGAAGGAAGAATGAGAGAGAGAAATAAGTTTATCTCATCACAATTAGCAAAATAAGATGGAGATGCGTTTGAAGGAGCCTTGCTCATGAGACGGATAAACCAAGCCAAGGGTATTAAGTAACACTGAACAACAACAGTTGCAGAAGCTACAGACACAAGCTTTAGAATCCAGCTTTCTGTTTCTTATACTATGATATATACTACATGTATAGGTTCTGTACATTAGCTCAGAATCCCACCTGAGTTCCAGAGATCTGGTTCTGCTTTGGCAAGTTATAAGTGAGAGAAAAGAACAGCAAATGAAAGGGTTAGATCAGCTCTTGATTGGCAGCTCTGTTGCCAAAATTACAGCCAAGTTTAAACCTCAGGTTCATGAGGCGTATTGCTCCAAACTGAAAGCATACCAATGCATCTGAGCACCTGAGATTAGCATGTGCAAACCACTGTGCTCAGCATTCCAACTGTAATGTCAGGCAGAGTGGGGAGCCATAAAATGTGAAGTCAAAAGGCTGACTGAGTTGTCAATGGAAGGTTCATTACTATGATGTGCTCCTTGGCATTTACCCAACCTGAGGCTATGACATTAACATGCGGTTCTTTATGTGAATCCAAGTTTTGCTGCTGCTTCCCCAGAAAGAAATGTTGGGGGGGGAACCTAAAATATTTTAATTTCTTCTTCAGCTTCACCAAAAGCCCAGGAATAGTTTTAGATGTATATGAAGGCTATCATCTGAAATAAAAGTATAAGACTTTTAAAACTTTTATTCATATATTACACATATGTAAATAAAAGTTATGATAAATGCTGTCATCCTTTCAGATATTTTTCAAATCAATCTGCATGTGCATCTTCAAAATACTTAAAAGACAGGGAAAAGATAAACTATTCCCTAATACCACTGAGGGTTATTAAATTTAAGGAAAAAGAAAGAGAAAAGGGCCTTCCTGCTTTTAATAACAAAGCAATCCAAAGGTCTTTTCCAATTGAGAAGAGCAACTTCTAAACATATATCTAAACGTATATCAGTGTCCAAGGTTTGGACTGCTTTTTGACAACACACGACATAAATCCTGCTTAGGGAATAATTGCCTGGGATGGTGCTGAGTTACCAGGTCGTTTAAATCGATGCTGTGTGCTATTGCACACTTAAAATTATTTACACTGCTCTTATCCTAGCTACAATCTGTTCTCTCACACTAATGCAGTGGAGAGCAATTTACTCCAGAATACCAAAGTCCTTCTGATTTCATTTTTGCTCCCACATCTGCTGCTCTGAGCACAGGTCCTAGAAATAAAACCAAATAAAGAAGCACATGGAAGCTTTGGGGAAAGTGGGTTTTAGAGTAAACATCAATGAAATTTTCAAAGTTCTGTTTCTGACACTTTGTTCTAATTAACTTTAATGGTTAGTTGCAGTTGCTCTTTGAGAGATTTGGAGGATTTGTTCCCTCCTTCCTCCCTCTCTCCCTCCCTTCCTCCCTCTGTTAACTTTTTGGACACATCTCCCCTTCAGGACTGAGGCAGAGGGTGTCCCCTTGAAGTGAGGCTATGCTCGGTGGCTCATGTTACTCACACTTTTGAAGTGATTGGCTGTTTGTGAAAAGTAAGAGAGTTCTGATCAACAGAACTAAAATGATTGGTAAACCTTGGAAGATATCAAACTTCAGTGTTTTATTTAATCTCAATTGTTTCATTATCTTTATAATTATTAATTTTTTTTAAAAAAATTATTTATTTATTTTGTTTTATTTATTTTATTTATTTTGGCCATGCCACGCTGCTTGCAGGATCCTAGTTCCCTTACCAGGGATCGAATCCAGGCCCCTGGCAGTGAGAGCATTGAGTTCTAACCACTGGACCGCCAGGGAATTCCCTTGTCTCATTATTAAACCTACATTATATTTATATCTACCTGAAAAGCACTGTAAGTTCTTAGATTTTTTTTTTTTAACCAAAAAAAAAAAAAAAAAAAAAACCCCAGAAAACAACCAAACAAACCAGGAGGCAGCTAGAAACGAACTGAGAAATCAGACACTAGATCATGGATAACTAGTGAAAAATCAAAAACCTCCCCATTATGGCAAGCCAAGGCCTAAGATGTGCTTCTGCCTATTCTGGGGTTCCAGAGTGGCAATCTAGGGGTTGCCAACATGCTGGAGGTTAGGTTATTAAAAACTCCATTGTTCTTCCAGAGCTTTTTCATCATCTTTCAGTAGAGGCTCTTGGTTGCCTAACCCAAACCCGCCTCTTTTCTTCTCAGCTAATAACACCCCAACTTTATTCATGTGTCTAGCTTTCAGGGAGGAAATACTGAATATTCTAAGGAAAAAAATCCACAAGTTTAACCTGTTTCCCCTTGTGATTGGTTTAAGGGTGAGTATGTAACCCAGTTCTAGTCCATGAGATTAAGAGATAACTTGCTGGGAATTTTGTCAGAGAGGTTTCCTCAGGAAGGGATGGACCCTCTTCTTTTGATTACTGAGTCTATAGTTGATGCCTGGCACTACTGTGGCCATCCTGTGACCAGGGGGTAAACCAGTGTGAGGACAAGCCAACAAGCTACAGAAGACAGAAAACCTTGTGTCCTTGATGGCCTGTTAACCCAATGAAAGCATCCTACTGAAACGTCCTATGGAAAAAAATAACCTCAGCCTACAAGGGAGAATATTAAGGTCAACAAAATTGATAGGAGGTTGAAGAACCTTTGTAAGAAAAAATGATTAATTTGAATGTTATCAGCTCCCTACCCAACCTCCTAAACCCTACCATAAATGACTTCTGATCAATTTCTGTGCACAGGAAGAAGTAACCAGTTAAGAATCACATCACTCCACTCTCTGGCAAGACCCTGAGAGTAAAGGTAGACCCATTTAAAGCGTTGGATGCAGAGGGTGATACAGGGTTATGAAGCAAGTACTCCTCACGGGCAGGGTAGCCTGTTGGAACTGGACGTATAAAAGCAGGACCAAAGTGAGCTCCTGGATTTGGAAAGTTGGGAGCAGAATAACAGCATCCTGGATGAGGTATTGGACATGCCAGTGATGGTGTCAGAGCAATATTATTGCAAACCTGAAGAGCAAGAAAGGAGATGAGGCCATCTAGGGACCATGTGAGAGCACATATGGACTTCCTAGATGCCTTGGGAGGAATTTGAGGATGGGATTGCTGGGTGTACAGCCAGAGGGCTATTCTTTTGTTAACTTTATTGCATACCTAGATCACTGTGACAAGGGAAAACAAGGGTTCAGTTACCAAACCAACAGTCACTTTGATTTGGGTTAGAATGGAAAACTGATGTGTGGAGAGAAACTCCTTAATAACTAACAGGCCAAAATGGCTTTAATTAATGGTATACTGGTGAGTTGTTGTTGTTTTAATGGAGTTTATTAAAGTTGTATAATCATAACACAATGAATGAATATATTCCAGAGAACAATTGGCTACTCATTCGATATGTTATACAATAACTTAAGTTTTTTAAAGTATTGTTTCTGAAACTTCACTGTGTCTAAGACTCACCTAGAGTCCTTGTTTAAATTGTTGAATTCTAGAGTCTGTTGATTCTCATTATGAAGGTCTGAGGTGTGGGCAGAAATCTGTATTTTCAACAAGTTTCCTATGTGATTCTAACATAGGTGATCCACACTTTAAAAAACTGTTCTAAGAATTGTGCATTAAAGTACAGATGTTATAAATAAAAACATGTGGTTTTCTCTCCAAGAAGACTTTGCATCTGAAATATTGTTCCACCATTAGGAATGATGTTGATACTGAACAGTCCTCTTGGGATCTACAAATAGTCCATGAGTTGTGATTTAGCCACCCAAGAGCTATTGTATTGCTGTCATTTTTCTTCATAGAGATTCCTTAAACCTTACAGAAGGAATTTTTTTGTTGTTGTTGAAGAGGAGAAATGAGAAATATGGAAGATAACACTCACTTCATATTTCCTCCCTCACTGAAAGCATAAGCATAAAAGGAGGTCAAAAGTCCACCATCCTTGAGACCTAGAAGCAAAGTACTGATTTGTGATTTTCTGAGAGCAGAGACTGTTATTCATCTTTGCATTCTCAGCACCCACCTGTGACACTGCTCTACCTACTACCTTGCATGTAATAGAAACTTACTAAATATCTGTCAAATGTTAGTGGATTTGGGGTGTTTCTGGTCTGAGCTTAAAATAACCCTAAGACAGCAACAAATATATACTAAATTCTTGGCTCTAAGAGGTAAGAGCAATGTATTTTTTTTTTTTATTGTTTGTCCACCATTGTGGGCACTAAACAAATGTTTGTTGAATGACTAATGGATGTATGAATATATATAGATTCTAAGACTCTAGAATCCTCTTTTACATGACATCAGTTTTCCAAACTAGTTTTTTAGTAACAGAACCTTCCCTTCAAAGAAAAACTCATGGAGGATCCCTTCAGATAAGACAGACATATGCAAAGTTGAGAGATTGGAGGCTGAAGATTCCTTTCCTTTGCATGTCCACAGTCTACCAGCAATAAATAATCCCTGAACCAATTTCTCTTAACCTAATTTAAAACTATTAGTCTGTACAATCTTCACAAGGTTCTTGTACAACTTTCTATACTTCTAGAGCTTATACTTTCGTATCATGGGTTATTGAAAAACTAATTTTTGTATGGCTCTGTGTCACATTTTGGTAATTCTCCCAATATTTCCATCTTTATTATTATTATTTGTTATGGTGATCTGTGATTAGCGATCTTTGATGTTACTACTGCAAAAAGGTTTTGACTCAAGGAAGGCTTAGATGACAGTTAGTATTTTTAAGCAATAAAGTATTTTTTACTTAAGGTATGTCCATTTTTTAGACATAATGCTATCGCACACTTAACAGACTGCAGTATACTGTAAACATAACTTTTATATGCACTGGGAAACCAAAAAATTTGTATGGCTCACTTTGCTGCGGTGCTCTGGAACCAAACCCACAATACCTCTCAGGTCTCCTTGTATATGATTAGGAAACATAGTTATTCTGCACGTTTCTTTTTAATTCATTTTATAGATTGTGTCTATCATAAATTCTACTCATAGTAGACTATGGTAGGTATAATTTTTCCTTTCTCTACACACTTTCCAACCACTTTCTTCTGGTCCGTTTGCTGAGCTGGTGGAAATAAAAATTATAGCGCCCCCTAACTCCACCCCAGTGACTAGCACTCACCACCACCATCATCATTGTTATCTCAGGTAGGTGCTTCAACCAGGCTGGCCAGTCAGAATGCTCATCTCCCTAACTACAGTGATTGGCTCAACAGTGAGCATGTGACTTGGGACTGATGAATGGGTGCTGGGAAGGAAAGGTCTTCTTTCCATTTTACTGCTATGCTATAAAGGTGTTGGTGTGAGGATGATGGTATCACCTTGCTCCCCACATGGGAGAAAACAGGCAAGATAGGGAATGACCTGATGATATCATTTGAACCCCTGGATCTGGCTATGCTCTTATACTGTTCTCTGACTTAACAATTTGTGTGAGCTTTAACATTCCCTGTTCTCTTAAAATAGACTTAGTTGATTTCTGTCACTTAAAAATCAAAAGATGTCTTTTAAACCAAAACAGTAATTGTATTCAGAAGAACAGGAGAAATTTTTGAACTTTTAGAACACTGAAGAGCATTTACTATACTGAACTGAATTTACTTAATCTCTTTCTTACTTATTTATAATATCAAAAGAACCATGTAGACTACATGTGAGATTATACTGTAGCATACTGAAAGTTTGTAGTTAGTAAAATTTTTTTCAAATAGCAGCTACAAGGATTCTGATATGTTATTTTATTTTGACAAACACCATTGCATGTCTTATTTTATATGTACTATTCTGGGTGAGAAAGGTAGAAACAAGGAAGAAGTGGGTGTTTCTATTTAGTTAAAATTTCTTCTCTGTGATTTTTTTGCAATTTCCAAATTTTGAACAGAAATTATGCCTTAACTTTTAAATTACTTTCAACAAATTAATAACAATAATAATGGTTAACACTTAATTAGGGCTCCAAATGTACTTGATACATGCCAAGCTAAATACTTATGTACATCAGCTTAGTTGGTGTGGCAGTGAGCCATCAAGATGGCCTGTAGTGATCCTTGACTCCTGGTAATAACACTCTTGTGTAGCCCTCACACTGAACAGGGCTAACCTATGTAACCAACAGGATATTGTGGAATAGATGATGCGTGACTTTTGAGACTGTCATAAAATATGTTGCTCTCTCTCATATTACTCACTCTGGAGGAAGCTAGCTGCCATGTTGTGAGGACACTTAAGCCCTACAGAGGAGTCCACATGGCGAAGAACTGAGACCTCCTGCTAACAGCCACACCAACTCATCATCACGCAAGTGAATAGATCCTCTAGCCCCAGTCTAGCCTGTAGATGGTTGAAGCTGCAGCCAACATCTTGACTGCAACCTCAGGAGAGATCCTGAACCAGAGCCATCCAGCTATGCAGCTCTGGAATTCCTGATTCACAGAAACTATGAGATAATAAATGGTCATGTTTTTTAACTCACTAAGTTCTGGGAGAATTTGTTATCCATCAAGAGAGAACAAATACATTTAGTTCTATTGCAATCCCCATCTTATAAGTGAAAAAAATTAACGCTTAGAGAAGCTATAAAATGAGCTCAAGATCACAAAGAAAATAGTGAAAACACCTGGATTGAAAATGAAGCCTGTCAGATTCCAAAGCCCTATATACCTACTGGGCACACATATTCTGGAAGGCAGACAATAAAAGTCAATCTTAAATGGCTCCTCACACAGCAACTTCATGTGTTATCTCTTTCCCACTAACCCTGGACAAGTAAAAGGAAGACAATGTGATACTGTCATTATTATAGTTCAAAAAAAGTTGAATATTGGCAATTTCATATGTTAAAACCTTACAGAAAATATACCCTCAGTAAATGTCTCCTTTTCCTGTGACATCAGAGGGAGGCTGTGACATCTTTTATAGTTTTTACAACGTTCTGAGGTAGAGGTAACGTGTCTCCTATAATAATAATACTCGATAAGGTTTAAATTAACAAATAGTCCATACATTAAATTTATAAATAATTATGGATTTTCAAAAAGAGGAGAGGAAGAAAAATGACTCATGATAAATAGATGAGAGAGAAAAAATATGTATGTAGGTATGTGACTTAGAACAGAGGCAGTCATGCTCAAGCATACCTGCTGCCTTGTCTACTCTCCATCCTCTGCTACCCTCTTAGTCACTGCACTTCCCAAACCTTTGCCTTAACAAGTATTACAAAAAAATTGTGTACCCAGCTACCACCCTCTTAGTCTCCGCCTTTTGCTACTCTACTCCACCCACACACATAAACATGTCTCAGTTGCCCTCTGCGTGCACAATGCCTGCCACAGGACAATCACTACCCTGCGCTGCAATGAGAATGTGTCTATGTGCATGCGTAAATGTGGGTGCCATTGTGCACTGTCTGTGACCTGACACTCTCCATCCAGCTGCATTTTCAACATCTGCATTTAATTCTGCCATCACAGCTCACCCTTCCCTTTACTAACCCCCAGCACAATCCCCTTAAGATTATTCTTGCATTTTTATTATTTCCAGAATGTTGAAAGCAGAACCTGCTGGCTAGAGCAGAAGCATGCGACCTACACAAAACATGAAGCTGAAATCAAAATGAATCAGCAGGACAGACAACAAACAGAAAAAGGCACTGGAGCACCACTGTTCATATAGGAAAACTCCAGGGAGACTCAAAGCACCCTAGCTCTGCCCAGAGAGCAAGGCAATATGGTGCCTTCAGAAAGCAAGTATTTCATAGAAAATACTGGTTTAAAGTAATGTTTCCTTAGTTCTTCTAACTACTACAGTCCTAAAATGCAAGTAGATAAGAAAAGGGGGAATAACTCCAAATTGAGTATTCAAGGAGCATGGATTGTGATATAGGCTCTGCCGACAGCTAGTTGGATAATCTTGGCAATATTTTTTTTTTCATTTCTCTGAGTCTTATTTTTTTCTCTATTAACGATGGTGGTTTAACTATAAGATTCCTAAAATCACTTCTGCATTAACATTTTTTTGGTATTAATTAAGGAGTGAGTCATAATTTAATGAAGTTGAAAATTAGCTCAGTAGGGGAAAGTTAAAATAATAAGATTAGAGAAATGATTTAAAGTGAGCATATAATGGTCCTTATTTTAATAGAGAGAATTTTTTAAAGATGAAGATTATCTGGACTTAATCTTAACTTTAGTCAGCGTGAGAGGAAGTACACTTTATTTGCTTAGGTTAGTTTTAACAGGGATCTCCCTGACTGCATTGGATGCCAAAGTGGCAATACGCAATGGGAAAGAATGTACCTATCCTCTTAAGACAACCGTCAAAACGCATATGTACTTATTTCTTCAAATGGTCTATTCCAAGCAGAAAGAATATGCAGGTGGCTTTTCATTGATCCTTTGATTTCATGCATTTCATGGACAGAGTATTTGATGTAAGAGATTAAAATCCCTACTTTTAACCTGTGCTTTCTTCTTTTTTCCACTATTCATCTACTGTCTGTCTCCCCCACTAAAGCTCACAGTGCTTGAAGGGAGAAGACAGATGTTGGAAAGACAATGGCAAAATATGGTAAGTGCCACAGGCAGTGGTTTGCTGGTAAATTTTATGACTTTTTCTATCATAAGTAAGATCACCACCCCTTTAATCCTACACACACACACACACACACACACACACACACACACAGAGTAAGGACCAATGTTCATATTTATTATAACTGTTTGTGGAAAGTAGAATAATTATTGTAATAGTTAACATAGTTTACTATGTGAAGGCTTTATATTAAAAGTTTAATAAATGATCTCATAGATTCCTCACAGTAACCCTTGGGAATAAGAAGAACTTTTATCTCTACTTTACAGGCGAGGAATTCAAGAGTTGGAGAGGTTAAGCATCTTGCCCAAGGTCACACTACTATTAAGTGGTGGAGCCAGGATTTGAACCATGGTGGTCCAATTTCAAAGCCCACTGTGGCTGGCCCAAAGAGAGATACCAGGTCTGATTCATACAACCCTCAACCTGAGCCTGATCTTACACTTTTTTTTTTTTTTCCGGAAACAGGATTAAGTTAAGGATTAATGTGCAAAGAAAATTCCATCTCCTACTTGCAAGAGTGAGGACCACACTCTGTATTGTGGTGGTCACACTCATATGCTGCCCCAGTGCAGCTTGGCCTCTATATTAATGACTTTCAGACATCTTTGACTGTGACTCACAGTAAGAAATACATTTTACATTGCATCCAAGGGTGCACGTGCACGCGCACGCACACACACACACACACACACACACAAACACCTAACAAACAAAACTTCACAGCAAAGTATTTAATCATATAATATGTAATATACTCCTTTTTTTGTCGATTACACTCTATTCCATTCTATTTCATTATTGATAGAGACTCACCAAAATGACTCCCAACTGCAATTTTGAATAATGCTGCTCTATAAAATTCCTCCAGTGGTGGGCTTCCCTGGTGGCGCAGTGGTTGAGAGTCCGCCTGCCGATGCAGGGGACACGGGTTCGTGCCCCGATCCAGGAAGATCCCACATGCCGCGGAGCGGCTGGGCCCATGAGGCATGGCCGCTGAGCCTGCGCGTCCGGAGCCTGTGCTCCGCAGCGGGAGAGGCCACAATGGTGAGAGGCCCGCATACCGCAAAAAAAAAAAAAAAAAAAAAAAAATTCCTCCACTGGTATGTCTCCCCCGCATCTCCCCTTGTTTTCATCCCAACTTACTACAATATGATCATTGTATTCCGTGAGAGACACATATACTTTAGAAATAATTTGAGAATGTTTTAATAAAATTTTGTCACTTCTTATCAAAGAGGAGCATTAATTATTTGGTAATAATAAATACCTCATTTCCTTACGATGTCAGAAAAATAAGTTTGTATAAATAAAATATGAACACAAAAATGATGCAACAAAACTAAATAACCATGGTTTAAATTATAGTATTTAGCACATCTATTGATTATTCATATACACATACTATATTTATGTATATATATAATTAAGTTTCCAATGGTGTCTATATCCTATTAAAATAATTGGATAAACTTTCACCAAGTTGAAAAAGTAAATTTAGGATTGTCTAGCCTAAAATATAAGCTATGTAGCTCCTATAAAATTCAATGTGAAGAGTCCTGGGGGACATGTTAAATAAATAGTTATCCTCCAAACTAAGAACTGCCTTGGTACAGACAGAGCTTCCACGTTGACGTGTCACAGACAACGGGTTCGAATATGAACCCCAAGTTGAAAATGAACATCTAAGGGACAAATGCTGCAATCATGGGGGTTGGTTTCCAATTGGAGTTGCTTCTCACATGGGCTCCTTTAAGTAGGGCAAATGGCAATAGAGATTTACTGATTGCCTGAACAATAAGGACATCACCTAATATCGGGTTATTTGGTGCGGGAGGGGATAAGGATTTTTTTTCTCCTTTGTTACTCAGGAGAGGTAATAGAGAAAATGAGAAAGTAAAGTGTGCGAGATCAGAGTTCAGCCATATGGAGGGACCCCAAAGCCCTATTTTGCAGAAATGGCCACAAGATTTTAAGAAAGGAATGCTTACTATTTAATTTTTATATTGCTTATGATTCTTAAATGTAAATCTTCTTTTCCTTAAATATTCTTTTATACCCATAAAATCCTTATAATGAATTGTTTTGGTTTTTGTTTGTTTTGCATTTTTATTTGTTGTTTGTGTTTGAACATCAAGTAAAGGGACTGAGTTCTACATCTGGGTTGATACAGTGAGTCTGGGGGACAGCTCATTTGGGATGACAGGCAAATGTGTAACTGAACTATGTCAGCAGAAGCAAGACTTGGAGCTGCAGGTGGCCATGAAATGCAAAGCCTGCTGGGAATTCACAGACACACTTACTGATGGCACTGTATCTTCCACAAGATGCACAGTGGGGTCATGACTTGATCTTATTTAGATCAAGGAGCAGTTACCCCAACTGATATCATGTATTTGTTTTTTTTAAAATAAAACTACATGTGGCTCTTAAACTTACGTTTAAATCCAAAATATCCAAAATATACATATATTACTTCACTTCTAAAAGGGGGATATGTATTAAACAATAGGACAATGTTTGGTAATTTAGATTGGAAACATTGTTGGGAATCTAGGCTATTATGCTATTATTCATCACACTCGTAAGTGGACCTTCTATAAAATACTTAAGTTCAAGTGAGTGAAACTTAATCCAGGACCCTATAAAATTCATATTCTTATATTTAGTTTAGGAATTTCTAATTTGTAAGGTTCTTTTCAGTTAAAAAAAAAGCAGAAAATTGGAGAAATCCTACTTAAAGACTATCTACAGACTGAAATATTTTTTGTGCTGAAAACCTGATTAAAGTAACACACACAAGGGTCGTTCACGTTTTTTAGGCCACTCTCATTTTCCATTTCATCTGCACCCCTTCATGTTTTAGCCTTACTGGACAAGTGTGTCATAAGTTTCTAAGTTTCTTATTTTCTAATGTGCTTTACAATATTATTTTCTATAGATCATATTCTTTCTATGAGAGTTTACCTAATAACAGAGGAACAGGGAAGGGGAGGAGAGCAGAAAAGAATTAATGTTGGTTGAGCTCCTAAGTGCCTCTTTTATGTGTGGCCATTATGAAGATCCTTCCTTCATAAATTATTTCATTAAATTAAGTAGTCCTCATATATTATTATCCCCATTTTATAAAGAAAGCTTAAGAAAATCAAGTCACTTGACCAAGATCACATAAACAATAAGTGAGGTCCACTTCTGACTATACCAGAGGTTTCCAAAGTATGCTCACGTGTCAATTAGACATGTCCCAAAGAAACCAGAAGTTGCTTGATCACACTAGCTTGGCAAATACTGAATTAAACAACATCAAAAGGTTTCTTTACTACAGGACTTCTCTGAGTCATTAATATGTTGAGGTTGATTGTCATTTTCCAAGAAGGTAATATAGTAAGCAGAAACTTTCACTAATTTTTTAAAAAGAGTAACTCCCAGAACTAGTGTTCAGGGAATTATTCCCTTTGGGAAATAAATACTACACAAACTATGTCACCTCCAAAAAGAAAGGATTTGATCGATCTATAACAGTGCAATGACATGATCACAATCTTCCAGAATGTGGTTTAGGACAGGTGGCTGGTAACACATCAAACATGCCCTGCAATTCTGAGCACAAGTAAGGAGTCTTTATTGATTTTCTCTGGTTGCTTGACAGCCTGAGCCCATGGGTGATGTAGGGCTACAAATCCCATCAAATTCACAGGAACTTTTCAACAGACTGTGTCTGCCTCTGATGCTGCAGTGATATGGTTGAACCCTTGTTGGGTTTATACATTGATTATAACCTTGGATAACATGCCACTGCAATTTCTAACTTTCTGGCTGAAGAAAGGGCCCTACTGAGAAAAATAAAAAGCAAAAGACCAACGGAATTTTCTTCCTCTCTGATGCATGTTGTCTTTTTGTTTGATAGTTATTTTTACTAAAAGTGTAATTTTATTGTATCATAATAATTTTGATTGAAAAAACAATTTTTGTTGAAAATTCTGGTAAAAAAATCAAACACTATAAAAACATATGTAAAAAACATAATTCTTTCTTCCAATCCACCTCACTTCTCTTTTCCAAAGTCAGTACTGAGACCAATTTCTTAGAAAATTATTTCAGATGTTTTCTATGTATATACAAGCATATATACATGAGTGTGTTTATGGGTCTTTTTGCAGGGAGGTACATATATTGAGAATTACTACATAGAGTGTTCTGGTCCTAATGTTCTGAAGATTTCCTGAATTAAGATCTTTTTCCGGTAACTTAACTTGAGATAGAATGGGTTAGTATAATCCATTTCAAGTGGAATAGCAAATTTAACTAGCTGGACTGGTCTTTTTAAAGAATACAGCCATGTTAATTGATGTCCCACACAGCCCAACCATTCTCCGTGACACCATTCTGTGATCTGAGTATTTGTCCTCAGGGAAATACCAAGTGAGCAAGGGAAAGTGACATGAATGGGAAGGTGGAGAGAAAAGCAGGGACTGGTTGACCCTGTACAGAAGGTGGCTTTTATTGTAAGGGTGACATGAAACCATTTAAAGGTTTGACTGGTGATTGGGTAATTGTACTAGTTGTATTACCTGTGCTGTCCAACACAGTAGCCAAGAGCCACATGTGATTATTGAGTATTTGAAATGAGGTCAGGCTGAATTGAACTGTGCTATAAGTGTAAAACAGACATTGGATTTTTAGACTTAGAAGACTCAGAATGAAAACAAAATTGTAAAATATCCCAAAAATGTTTAAATTGGTTACATATTGAAATTATAATATTTTGGAAGTATGTGATTAAATAAAATATGATAATAAAATTAATTTCATCTATTTCTTTTTAACTTTTTAGTATGGCTACTAGAAAATTTTAAATTACATGTGGGGCTCACATTATATTTCCCCTGGTTAACCTAAAAGAGACAAGAACATCTAAGCAAGTGCATACTGGAAGTCTTACTGGTCTATTGGATTTCTCATAGTTCTGAAACTCCATTTGAATTTTTTCTAGAATGAATATTAAGCCTAGGATGACCCAACATTTTTAAATTGTTATTTTCAAAAATAGTATAGGCTCTTAGAAATGAATTCTTCCTGTTTGCATATGAGGGCTACTACCTAGTCTGAGAAGCAGTGAGCCATAGTGTAAAACTGATTATAGTCTGTGTCATGAGGTCTGAATTCAAGTACTGACCATGGACGTGTCATTTAATATCAGCTTTCTCGTCTGTTAAGGCAAGAATCATATCATCTGGCCTATCAACTGCCGTTGACATTGTATCAACTGAGAAAGCAGATAAGCATGTAATGAATTATTAGGCACCCTTTAATAGCTGACTAAATAGGTAAAACGAAGAACTAAGAATATTACGGGAAGCTTAAATTTAGAAGCTTTTTAAGAAACTGTGTAGTCTAACATACAACTACCCTTCCCTCATACCTCTCTGCTTCATTTTACAGATGAGGAAACTGAGTTCAGGCTTAACCCAGGTAAGTTAAAACCAACAGTAATTAGTTGGATAATCATAGATTTAAGATTATAATCCAGATCTAATTTACTTTTTCAGTAAGCACCTAAATGGCTTCTAGCCCATTCATTTGTTTATTCCATAAATACTTAGTTTCTATTATGGACCAAGAGTCCAGTGATAGCTAACAATAGCTAACATTCATTGATTCCAATACTAAGCACTGGACACATTATATAATTTATCTCATTTAATCCATCAACCCTTGAGATAGGTGCTATTAGAGCCTAATTACAAAGCGGGAAACCTAGGCTCTGTGAGGTTAAGTAACCTGCTGAAGGTCACACAGTGAGTAAGTGACAGAGCACAGATCGAACTCCTGTTTCTCTTTGACTCAAAAGCCCATGCTATCAACCTTGTGCTTCTTACCCAATGGGGTGAAAAAGCTGGCAGAAAAAAGCAGTCAGGTAGACAATAAACCAAAGCACAGTACGGTTTACTCCATAACAAAGATATGTACAAAGTTCTCAAGGGGCCCAGAGAAAGTTTGGGTGGTCCTTCTGCTTCTTCCTCAGTCTTTCCAACCCAGTAAATGGCATCAACACACACCCATTCCATTAAACCGTTCCAAACTTAGTTATCCTTGATTATCCTCTTTGTCACTCTGATACCACTCAAATCAATTCTGCCTCCAGTGAGTATCCCCTGTTCTACTTCTCTCCACCTGCACCATCGTCACTTTCCTGCCTCCCCTCCACACCATCATTCCATGCCTGGAATGTTAACATGCCTACTAACTGGCTACAAACCTTCTTGCATCCTCTCTACAAAAACCTTTTCCCACCAAGCAACCAGAGTGATCTTTTGAAATTGTAAATTTGATTATGCCATTCTTCTGAGTCAAAACTTTAAATGGTTTCATATTAACCTTATAATAAAAGCCTCATTCCGTACATGGCCAACGAGCCCCTGCTTCCATCTCCAACTTGCCATTCATGCCACCATCCCTTGCTAGCTTTGCTTTAGCCACACTGGCTTCCTTTTCATTTCCAGAACAAGCCAAGCTTTTGCCCTCCCAGAGACTTTGCATATGCTTCTGACAGGGTGTCCTGCTCTTGGCGTTCTACATGGCTGGATCCTTCTCATCCTGTAGACTCCACTTAAATGGCTGCTGGCACCTCTAAGCACATTTCCACTATTTTCAATCTTCACAGCATTTTCATCTAATTGAAAATATGTATTTATTCCTTTAGTGACATGCTTACTGGATCCACTAGACTGCAAGCTCCAGGAAGGGGAGGGATCACGGGAGTCTAGCTCCCCTCTGAATATCCAATACTTGACCTTGTGTCTGGCACATAGTAGATGCTTAACAAATGTTTGTAGAGTCGTGAATTATAATTAAGTCTTATTGGAAGGATGGTGAAGGCATGCTAAAAAAGCAAATCACTCATTCTCATGTCTCTTTTTGTTTGAATAACTACATTTCTTTTTCTCTCATGCTCATGCTACAAAAATCATAGGTAGCTCATCATGCAGTTCCCAGAATTGGAAAGGTCAATATTCAATGCTTACAATGCTCACAGTTTGGGCGATTTGCCTTCTATATAGTCCTGCAGCCATGCATTATGGATGGTTCTCTTAAGTAAAAACTGCCGGACAAATGAATCAGCAAGAGCTAGAAACTTGCTGCCTCCACCTAGACACAGCTGTTTTCCTGGCTCTATTCAATTCTAACTCCCTGGCTACCTAGTTCAACCAATCATTTTCTGCAGAGAGAATAGCACAGTAGTTGGTATTTAATAAGACACACAGTTCTATCCCAGAAACAAAGAGGAGCTGAATGTCTGAGTTGGATTTTTACTTCACTGTCATTTATTCCTAATCTGGGAGTTACATGCTAACTGCACTGCCACAACTCTAGCACAGTAAAAATCTAGAGCTGTTGATTGTTATTGTCTACGAACACACACACCTTTTTTAATCTGTTACCTATTTTATCAGGATAAGAGGACAGGGGTTGGAGAGAAAAGAAGGGAAGCTAACACTTGTTGAGTATCTGCTGGTGACAGGAAACTAGCTAAATACTTTATGCATTGCTTCTTTCATCTTCAGAAAGAAACCCTGTCAAATAAATATGACCATTACTATTGTATCCCCCCACTTTGTGTTGACAGAGCAGAGAGCTTAATTAACTTGCCCAAAGTTACACAGCTGGACAAAGGTAGAGCCAGGATTTGAAATCATGTCTATCTTTCTCCAAAGCCTATGCTCTCAGAAGAGAAGAGATTGAAATTCAAGTTTATTTGGGGTTTTCTGGTCAGCCAGAAACACAGTTCAAGTTTTGGTCAAGAAGCAATTGAAATTATGGCCCCAAATAGTATTTCTGGGCCATCTGAGTGGCAGCTGTGAAACATCCATGCCTCTCTACATCTGGGAATGAAAATAAATCAGGTAAATTTTAACATGGAAGCTAGTTTGAAAGAAATATGACATATTTTGCCCTTATTTACTCAGAACTTCCTTTCCCTTTGGGTTTTTGGAAAGCACTGATTTGATAGAGAGCAGTATTTGACAGATGACTACCCCCAGAAAGAAGAGAGCAACAGATGGGGACAACCAGCCCAGAGCAGGAGTGTAGAGGGTTGGTATGCAGTGTCCACATCTGGGACAAGTTCCACAAACTGTTTTAAAAAACTGGCCTATGGGGACTTCCCTGGCAGTCCAGTGGTTAAGACTCCATGCTTCCAATGCAGGAGGCACAGGTTCGATCCGTGGTCGGGGAACTAAGATCCCATATGCCACGTGGTGTGGCCAAAGAAAATAATAATTCAAAAATAAAATAAAATGCTAATCTTGAAAAAAAAAAAAACTGGCCTCTGGGCTTACTGTTTACTACAAACACATCTCAGCTCCAATGAGACCTAGACAACTGCCCAGCAGGGCGAACCTTCAACAAGCTGCATGATTCCTATGGCTGAGCAGACAGGTGTCTGAAAGCATGTAAGAGACAGGGGGAGTGACCTTCCCCCAAGAAAATGACATTGGGCATTAACTCCTGTAGACAATGGGTATCCAGAGGAGAGGATGGATGCTCAAGTCAGGCAGGGTTAGGTTCCAATACCTACTCTTTCCCTGTGTATGGGGATCCTATCCTGGTTACATAATTTCTCTAAGCCCCAATTTCCTCACCTATAAAATAGAAATGCTGGGCATTTCCTATCCTTGTGGGGAAGATCACATGGGATAGTGAAGGAAAAGCACAGTGAAGGAAAAGTGAGTCACTCTCCTTTCCTTTCCTATTTTCCTTGTGGTGTTTCTCAAACTTATTTGATCGAGTCATTCCTTTTGTTTGTTATACCTTGCCTATCAACAACTCCAAAAAGAATTTTTCTGAAAACCCACTTGCAGAAAGGGTAGTATAACAAAAGAGAGAATGTCAGTCTTCACAATTCTAGGGGTTGATCTTGAGACACTGAGGCAGATTCCCCTCCCCAGGAGCCTGCAGTAGTGGTCTCCATGACGTGCCCTTATTGCGACGACCCCTCCTTCCCTCTCTCATTTTCCTCACACCCTCTCTCCCGATTGATTTCTGGAATCACCTGCAAAGTCCTTGTCTCAGGTTCTGAATTTGGGCAAACCCAAATGAAGAGTATTTGCCACATTCTAACTAACACACGATATAATCCATGCCTGCCATTACACTGAACACCTTCTAGGGATGTGATATAATTCTTGTATATTTGTTTGTTGTAATATGGAAAAATGATTTCAATACATCCGTTTCCCTATCAACAAATCAGGGGTAATAATAATTCCTACCTCACAGGGGTTTCTGAAGACTTAAGGAGACATGGCACATCAATATGCTTAGTATAATGTCTGCAACATAAAAAGGCAATTTAAAATGTTACCAATTACTGATTACTATCATCATTTTTATTATGAGATTAAGAGTAATGTGGCATATGGGCTTCTATTAACCTTGTTGACTGAAATAGCCTTTGGCCTTTCAGCCAGTCTTCAGCACTGACCCCTTCCCTCACCCTCCCCACTAAACCCCATACCACATATAGATTGTTACAGACAATATACTAAAACACCAGAGCGTGCTATATCATGTTACTGGGTTTAACTTCACTTTCTTACATTCTTTTACCCAACTTTTGATTTGCATTTATTTTTGCAGAAAAAGAGAAAGTAGAGGGCTGAGCAATCTTTGTGAGTACTGAACATCAAAAGGATTAGCAGGAAAAAAAAATTAAGTGTTGAGAAAGGATTTAAAGAAAAATCAGGTACTGAGTGGGTAAAAGATCAAGAAGAGAAGGTTCATCTCAGCTTAATGGATGGCAGTGAAAGAAGGAACAAAAGTAAGACAGATAAGAAGATTAAGGAATAGCCAAAATTGGATAAAAGGAAGGAAGTTAAACCAGAAATACAGGAGATCAGAGATTTGTAGGTAACTCAAAATGTTAAAGAGGCCTGAAATTGAGCCCATGAAGCTGTTTCTTCAAGAGAAATAAGAAGCAGTCATAAAAGTACAGTATATTAGAGCTGAAAGAGATTTTTAAAGATGATCTAGCCCAATCATTCCATTTTACAAGCAAAGAAACTGAGGCTCAGTGTTGAAAGCACATTGCTTTCCCAAAGCTGCATCATTAGTAAGCTTCCAACCTGGGATAGAACCCAGGATTTTGTTTGTTTGTTTGTTTCCGGTACACGGGCCTCTCACTGTTGTGGCCTCTCCCACTGCGGAGCACAGGGTCCGGACACGCAGGCTCAGCGGCCATGGCTCACGGTCCCAGCCGCTCCGCGGCGTGTGGGATCTTCCCGGACCGGGGCATGAACCCGTGTCCCCTGCATCAGCAGGCGGACTCTCAACCGCTGCGCCACCAGGGAAACCCAGGATTTCTTACTTTTAGCTTAGTGATTGGTTCTACTCTATTATTTCTGATAAAAGATCTTAATGAAAAGGAGTGATTTGATCTGACAAATGAGGCATATGATTAGCAAATTAGATCATCTGGGCATGTAAAAGAATAATCTTTAATAAATCATGTTATTAAAAGGTTTACTTGGAATTGTTTATAATCACACAAAAATTGGAAACAATCTAATTATCCAATCATGGTGATATGGATAAATCATAATGTTGCAACTAGAAGAATAGACCTTTAAAAATAAGGTGCCTAAAGGATTTCAGTGACCTCAAAAACTTTATATCATGTTGAGGGAAAAAATTGCAAGATATGAAATTGTAGCAGCAGTATGATCTCAGTTATATAGAAAATACAAATAGAGAAAAACCAAGAAGGAACATAGAATATGCTAATAGTAGTCATCATTCTCTATGTTTTCACTATAGATGAATTTTATTTTCTTATTTATAGTTTTCACCCCACACATTTTCCACAACAAACATCCATTTCATTACTAATTAGAACAAAACATTTAACTTTTTTTTTGAAAAGCTTCGTTGAAAATTACAATGCATCTGATATTACAATTTGAGATCACATTCTGTTTCTACTTTCAGAATGAGGATGGGATTTTAATGTTCTTTTATTCCTTCCAAATACTGCAGACTTACCTCCTTTATAAAATGACTCCTCACTCTGTGGAGTAACTCTGGACATCCTAATTGCTGCAGCAAGTGATATGGAGTTTATGTTATCAACCTGCATCATTTGTTCACACATTCATTTTTTTCTGCCAGTATTTACTGAGTATCAACTACACATTGTTCTATGACAAATAATGTCTTTACCCTCAAGAGGTGCCTTTACCCAAGTGGAGAAGGCAGGTAATGTACAAAAGGACAAATTAATTTTAATGTGTGATACGACAGAATAGAAATGAACAGGGTGGTTGATAGAATACAGTGTGCAAGGGTGGTATGCTAATTGATACAGCGTGGTTAGGCAAGGCCTCTCTAGTGAATGCTCTGATCCCCCTTCTGGACCTAAGCTCTCATCCCCCCAGCTTCAGGGATTTTGGCTACCATGCTCTCACAGCTGAGCAACTCTACGAACTGTCCTCAGCTGAAGGGAGCTGCCCAACTCACATTACTACCCCTTCCCAGAAGCAGCCTGCATCCAATGCCTGACTTATGCAGTGCAGGGGCCCATCCTCTTTGTCTCGATGTAGTACAATCCTGAAGGGCCATCCCAGCTCTAGAACTCCCAGTGAGATTGGCTGAGGCTTCTGTTGTGACTGCATCACAGCTCAGCTTCTCCCTCTGTCCAGTCAGGCTTCCTTCACCCCCTTCACAGGTATTATCCCAAGGGTGTTCCCAATCGATTTCGGGATACACACCTGCATGTCAGAATCTGCTGCCCAAGGACCATGGCCAAAACCAGCCTCTCCTTGCAAAGAATATATGATTTGAAATCTGAAAGATGAGAAGGAACCAGCCATGTACAGGGCCGGGGAAAGAACAAAGGCAAAGATCCTTGAAGCAGAGGGGGAGCTTTTGAATTTCAAAGATAACAGTGGGAATGCTGTGGAGACCACATAATTCATCCTGGGCGACCAGGGAAGACTTCCTGGAAGAAGTACTGCCTGAGCTGAGTATCAAGGATACACGTCTAAAATTGTTCAGATCTCAATTCCAATCCACGTGGGGGAGGGGGTTCCCCACAACAACAAGCAATTCTTGGCACCAGCTGGGTGTCCTATAATTCAACTCAGTTCTAATACTATCTACCCAGAGATAGTATCAGATCCCACAGGTTAAGGGCTCAGTCCCACAAGACTGCCCCTCCCTAACACACATACACTTCAGATGTCATCCCAAACCCAGGTTGTTACCTGTGCTTCTGACCAGCCACAAATTGGAGGTTCCAATGACCCGCTCCAATTCAGAATGCCAATTCCAAGTCCAATTGCAACCATAAGAATGGTTGATTGAATCATAGGTCATTGATGACTGAACTCCATCTCTAGCCCCTCTCCCCTTCCTAGAGGTCAGGGGGTGGGAAGTGAAAGTTCCAACCATCTAATCACATGGTTGACTCCAGGGGCAACCAGCTCCCATGCTTAGGTGTTTTCCAAAAGTCACCTCATCCACATAATGAAAGGAACATTTATCACTCTCAACACTGGAAATTCCAAGGATTTTAGGAGCTCTGTGCCAGAAGTGCAGACAGGACAATGACCAAATATATACGTCTTCTTATAAATCACACAACATCCCCTATACATGATTGCTCATCCCAACAGGACTTCTCAAATACAGATTTCTTAGTCAAAGTGTAGGCTCATGATTTTGCTACTGTATACATGATTGGGCTCTATGGAATCAAAATACCAAAGATAATGACATATTTTTGCAAGTCCTGTCGCCACCAGGAGACTTCTCCTGAAAGGTAAGTCTTCACTGAGCCTCTACTATGTGTAGGGCAGGAACTGGGCTCCACAATGAGAAAGAATGACAGACACTAGCCCACAAATATACATCTTTGCTTTCACACAGAAGCTTTGCCGAATGATAAGGAATTCTGTCTGAGTTGGAGCTAAGCATCATAAACGTGTACCAAGTGCGAGTTGGGAGCACCCCTCTGCCTAAGTATGCATTTGGTAAAAAGGGGAAATGATTTGTTTGATTGTTTTGAAGAGCATGGAGGGGAAGTGGTGCCAATGGAAGGGACATATGGTCTCTGTCCTTCCTGGGGAACTGGCATGTGCTTATTAGATAGATTCCTTGTTTATTTCAATTGGAAAGAGGGAGGAGGGACTAGGGCCAGAAACTGAAAGTTCTTGGAAAATATGCAAGACCTTAGGCACAAGCAGCACTGCTTCAGGGCCTAGGTAAGCTAGTGTGAAATTGAAATTTCTCCCCACCATCCAGGGTCCCCTGTAGGTTTCAGGGCAGCCATAGCACCCTGAAGGCTCAGGAAGGCCAGCAGAGAAGTTCTGAGCCCAGGGAACCAGCAGGAGGGAAGGCAGCTCCCAGAGTGGCAGAAGGGCCATGATTCCCTGAAATGCCTGGCAGGCAGTTTGACAAAATCTAGCACAGGCATGAGTGGAATTGCCCCTGCATGTTTGTAAGCTGACTCCTTCCTTTGTTCTCTTAGAAATAACCAGTAGAGTCTTCTGGGGGATGTCAGCTAAGGTCCTGCAATTATTCAAGTGGGGATACAAGTAATGTAAATTTGGGCACTAATGTTGGTATGTCAGCATCTGTACTCAGAAAGTACTAATGTCTGAGACATTCAATTTATTTTTGATTGGCTTACAGAGAACAAAGTTCTGAGGAGAGGAGACACAGGACAACTAAAGCATCATTGACTGACCTGCTAGATAACTTTGGACAAGTCATGTTACTTCTTTGCGCTTCAGCATTCTTAAATATTAAACGGGGTGGAAGATGAAAATAAATTAATGATTCTTAACTCAGTAGGCAAAGGGCTCAGAGCAGTAGGCAAAAGGCTCAGAGCAAAGGGTAGGGTGCAACTTTACTGAAATATATCTCAGAGCCATTAGATTGATCTGAAGCCCATCAAAACCCTCAACTTCCACTAAAACAGGAAATCTCCTTATTGTCTATGCCCCATTTACCTGGCTTTGTTTCTGTTTGATTCTCTCTTCCAAATCTGATTCTCCTCTCTTTAGCAGTTCAAAGTCATACTTCTAAAGGCAGTGCACTGAAAAAAGAATCTTTAAATACTGACTTCACCAGGTCAGGATTCTATTCTAAACACTTCAGTGGTTCCTATGACATTTGTTTCCATAACTTTAAAAGTATGTATTTACAAGGTGTAATGAGGCTGTTGCAGACACCAGAGAGGAAAACCCAATAGATCTTGGTGATTGAAGAAAGAGAGTAAAAGTGATTCTAATTAATTGAGAAAATGGTGGTAGTATTTACAGAGGGCTGTTGAAAGGGAGTGCTGGTTTAGAAGTAAAGGAAATGACCTCACTTTGGCATCTACTGAGTCTGACATGCAAGTGAGACAGCGATTTGGCAGTTTCACACAACTGGTGCATTAGAGGAAGCTGAAGGTTTACGAGTAAAACAAAAGAGCAAAATAATATTCACGGAGCACTTACAGTATGCCATTCCTGAAGCAGGGATGTTATATCAGGATTCACAGTTAGTGCTACGATGAGGTAGATATTCTCATTGCCATTTTATAGACAGGAAATCAAAATGGAGAGAAATTCAGCCACCTGGCCAAAGTCACATGATTCAAAAACCTGGATTTGCACATATATCACCTTCATATCGAGATGTGTGCCTTTTCCACTACACTCTGCCTCCCTTGTGAGCACAAAAGAACAAAAAGTGGGACCACAGAAGTTGATGAGGTCTGCACATGTGATGTTTAATTTGTGCTTTAAGCATCTAGTCTTGTAGTCCCCATTCTGTATAAAAATACTATATATATTTTATTTTTATTTTTTTAACATCTTTATTGGCGTATAATTGCTTTACAAAGGTGTGTTAGTTTCTGCTGTATAACAAAGTGAATCAGCTATACGTATACATATATGCCCATATCTCCTCCCTCTGGTGTCTCCCTCCACCCTCCCATCCCACCCCTCTACGTGGTCACAAAGCACTGAGCAGATCTCCCTGTGCTATGCAACTGCTTCCCACTAGCTATCTATTTTACATTTGGTAGTGTATACATGTCCATGCCACTCTCTCACTTTATCCCAGCTTACCCTACCCTCTCCCCGTGAACTCAAGTCCATTCTCTACGTCTCTATCTTTATTCCTGTCCTGCCCCCAGGTTCTTCAGAAACTTTTTTTTTTAAGTCCATATATATGTGTTAGCATATGGTATTTGTTTTTCTCTTTCTGACTTACTTCACTCTGTATGACACATTCTAGGTCCAACCCCCTCACTAAAAAAAACTCAATTTCATCTCTTTTTATGGCTGAATAATATTCCATTGTATAGATATGCCACATCTTCTTTATCCATTCATTTGTCGCTGGACATTTAGGTTGCTTCCATGTCCTGGCTATTGTAAATAGAGATGCAATGAACATTGTGGTGCATGACTCTTTCTGAACTATGGTTTTCTCAGGGTATATGCCCAGTGGTGGGATTGCTGGGTCATATGGCAGTTCTATTTTTAGTTTTTTAAGGAACCTCCACACTGTTCTCCATAGTGGCTGTATCAATTTACATTCCCACCAACAGTGCAAGAGGGTTCCCTTTTCTCCACACCCTCTCCAGCATTTATTGTTTGTAGATTTTTTGATGATGGCCATTTTGACCAGTGTGAGGTGATACCGCATTGTAGTTTTGATTTTAATTTCTCTAATGATTAGTGACGTTGAGCATTCTTTCATGTGTTTGATGGCAATCTGTATATCTTCTTTGGAGAAATGCCTATTTAGGTCTTCTGCCCATGTTTGGTTTGGGTTGTTTGTTTTTTTGATACTGAGCTGCATGAGCTGCTTGTAAATTCTGGAGATTAATCCTTTGTCAGTTGCTTAATTTGAAAATATTTTCTCCCATTCTGAGGATTGTCTTTTCACCTTGTTTATGGTTTCCTTTGCTGTGCAAAAGCTTTGAAGTTTCATTAGGTCCCATTTGTTTATTTTTGTTTTTATTTCCATTTCTCTAGGAGGTGGGTCAAAAAGGATCTTGCTGTAATGTATGTCATAGACGTTCTGCCTATATTTTCCTCTAAGTGTTTTAAAGTCTTTGGCCTTACATTTAGATCTTTAATCCATTTTGAGTTTATTTCTGTGTATGGTGTTAGGGAGTGTTCTAATTTCATTCTTTTACATGTAGCTGTACAGTTTTCCCAGCACCACTTACTGAAATGGCTGTCTTCTCTCCATTGTCTAGTCTTGCCTCCTTTATCAAAGATAAGGTGACCATATGTGTATGGGTTTATCTCTGGGCTTTCTATCCTGTTCCATTGACCTATATTTCTTTTTTTGTGCCAGTACCATACTGTCTTGATTACTGTAGCTTTGTAGTATAGTCTGAAGTCCAGGAGCCTGATTCCTCCAGCTCCGTTTTTCTTTCTCAAGATTGCTTTGGCTATTCAGGGTCTTTTGTGTTTCCATACAAATTGTGAAATTTTTTGTTCTAGTTCCATGAAAAATGCCATTGGTATTTTGAAAGGGATTGCACTGAATCTGTAGATTGCTTTGAATACTATAGTCATTTTCACAATGTTGATTCTTCTAATCCAAGAACATGGTATATCACTCCATCTGTTTGTATCATCTTTAATTTCTTTCATCAGTGTCTTATAGTTTTATGCATAAAGGTCTTTTGTCTTCAGTAGGTTTTATTTTATTCTTTTTGTTGCAATGGTAAATGGGAGTGTTTTCTTAATTTCTCTTTCAGATTTTTCATCATTAGTGTATAGGAAGGCAAGAGATTTCTGTGCATTAATTTTATATCCTGCTACATTACCAAATTCATTGATTAGCTCTAGTAGTTTTCTTGTAGCACCTTTGGGAACCTCTATGTATAGTATCATGTCACCCACAAACAGTGACAGTTTTACTTCTTCTTTTCTGATTTGGATTTCTTTTATTTCTTTTTCTTCTCTGATTGCCATGGCTAGGACTTCCAAAACTATGTTGAATAATAGTGGTGAGAGTGGACATCCTTGTTTTGTTCCTCATCTTAGAGGAAATGGTTTCAGTTTTTCATGATTGGGAAAGATGTTTGCTGTGTGTTTGTCATATATGGCCTTTATTATGTTGAGCTAGGTTCTCTCTATGCCCACTTTCTGGAGAGATTTTATCATAAATGGGTTTGGAATTTTGTCAAAAACTTTTTCTACATTTATTGAGATGATCATATGGTTTTTATTCTTCAATTTGTTAATATGGTGTATCGCATTGATTTATTTGTGTATATTGAAGAATACTTGTATCCCTGGGATAAATCCCACTTGATCATGCTGTATGATCCTTTTAATGTGTTGTTGGATTCTGTTCGCTAGTATTTTGTTGAGGATGTTTGCATCTATATTCATCAGTGATACTGGTCTGTAATTTTCTTTTTTTGTAGTGTCTTTGTCTGGTTTTGGTATCAGGGTGATAGTGGAATCACAGAATGAGTTTGAGAGTGTTCCTTCCTCTGCAATTTTTTGGAAGAGTTTGAGAAGGACGGGTGTTAGCTCTTCTCTAAATGTTTGATAGAATTCACCTGTGAAGCCATCTCGTCCTGGACTTTTGTTTGTTGCAAGATTTTTAATCACAGTTTCAATTTCATTACTTGTGATTGGTCTGTTCATATTTTCTATTTCTTCCTGGTTCAGTCTTGGAACGTTGTACATTTCTAAGCATTTGTCCATTTCTTCCAGGTTGTCCATTTTATTGGCATAGAGTTGCTTGTAGGAGTCTCTTAGGATGCTTTGTATTTCTGAGGTGTCTCTTGTTACTTCTCCTTTTTCATTTCTAATTTTATTGATTTGAGTCTTCTCCCTCTTTTTCTTGATGAGTCTGGTTAATGCTTTATCAATTTTGTTTATCTGCTCAAAGCACCAGCTTTTAGTTTTATTGATCTTTGCTATTGTTTTCTTTGTTTCTATTTCATTTATTTCTGCTCTGATATTTATGATTTCTTTCCTTCTGCTAACTTTGGGTTTTGTTTGTTCTTCTTTCTCTAGTTCCTTTAAGTGTAAGGTTAGATTGTTTGAGATTTTTCTTATTGCTTGAGAAAATACAATTAAGTTTGTATTGCTATAAACTTCCCTCTTAGAACTGCTTTTGCTACATCCCATAGGTTTTGGATTGTCATGTTTTCAGTCATTTGTCTCTAGGTATTTTTTTATTTCCTCTTTGATTTCTTCAGTGATCTCTTGGTTCTTTAGTAACATACTGTTTAGCCTCCATGTGTTTGTGTTTTTTACATTTTTTTTTCCCGTAATTGATTTCTAATCTCATAGCATTGTGGTCCCCAAAGATGCTTGATATAATTTCAATTTTCTTAAATTTACTGAGGCTTGATTTGTGACCCAAGATGTGATCTATCCTGAAGAATGTTCCATGTGCACTTGAGAAGAAAGTGTAATCTGCTGTTTTTGGGTGGAATGTCCTATAAATATCAATTAAATCTATCTGGTCTACTGTGTCATTTAAAGCTTTTTCTTCCTTATTAATTTTCTATTTGGATGATCTGTCCATTGGTGTAGTGGGGTGTTAAAGTCCCCCACTATTATTGTGCTACTGTGGATTTCCTCTTTTATAGGTGTTAGCAGTTACTTTATGTACTGAGGTGCTCCTATGTTGGGTGCATATATATTTATAATTGTTATATCTTCTTCTTGGATTGATCCCTTGATCATTATGTAGTGTCCTTCCTTGTTTCTTGTAACATTATTTTAAAGTCTATTTCATCTGATATGAGTATTGCTACTCCCGCTTTCTTTTGATTTCCATTTGCATGGAATAGCTTTTTCCATCCACTCACTTTCAGTGTGTATGTGTCCCTCGGTCTGAAGTGGATCTCTTGTAGACAGCATGTATACAGAGATTATTTTTGGATCCATACAGCAAGTCTGTGTCTTTTGATTGGAGCATTTAATCCATTCACGTTTAAGGTTAATTATCGATGTGTATGTTCCTATTATCATTTTCTTAATTGTTATGGGTTTGTTTTTCTAGTTCCTTTTCTACTCTTGTTTTTCCCACTTACAGAAGTTCCTTTAGCATTTGTTGTAGAGCTGGTTTGTTGGTGCTGAATTCTCTTAGCTTTTGCTTGTCTGTAAAGCTTTTGATTTCTCCATTGAATCTGAATGAGATCCTTGCCTGGTAGAGTAATCTTGGTTGTAGGTTCTTCCCTTTCATCACTTTAAAAATATCATGCCACTCCCTTCAGGCTTGTAGATTTTCTGCTGAGAAATCAGCTGTTCACCTTACGGCAGTTCCCTTATATGTTATTTGTCGTTCTTCCCTTGTCACTTTCAATAAGTTTTCTTTGTCTTTAATTTTTGTCAATTTGATCACTATGTGTCTCAGTGTTTTTCTGCTTGGGATTATCCTGCCTGGGACTCTGCACTTCCGGACTTCAGTGGCTATTTCCTTTCCCATATTAGGGATGTTTTCTACTATAATCTCTTCAAATATTTTCTCTGGTCCTTTCTCTTTCTCTTCTCCCTCAGGGACCCCCTATAATGTGAATGTTGCTGCGTTTAATTATGTCCCAGAGGTCTCTTAGGCTGTCTTCATTTCTTTTCATTCTTCTTCTTTATGTCTATGTCTTTTGGTTGGAGTATTTAATCCATTTACTTTAAAGGTAGTTATCAATATGTATGTTCCTATTACCATTTTCTTAATTGTTTTGGGTTTGTTATTATAGGTCTTTTCCTTCTCTTGTGTTTCCTGCCTAGAGAAGTCCCTTTAGCATTTGCTGTAAAGCTGGTTTGGTGGTCCTGAATTCTCTTAGCTTTTTTTTGTCTGTAAAGGTTTTGATTTCTCCGTCAAATCTGAATGAGATCCTTGCTGAGTAGACTAATCTTGATTGTAGTCTTTTCCCCTTCATCACTTTAAATATGTCCTGCCACTCCCTTCTGGTTTGCACAGTTTCTGCTGAAAGATCAGCTCTTAACCTTATGGGGATTCCCTTGTACATTATTTGTTTCTTTTTCCTTGATGCTTTTAATATTTTTTCTTTGTATTTAATTTTTGATAGTTTGATTAATGTGTGTCTTGGTATGTTTCTCCTTGGATTTCTCCTGTATGGGACTCTCTGTGCTTCCTGGACTTGATTGACTTTTTCCTTTCCCATATTAAGGAAGTTTTCAACTATAATCTCTTCAAATATCTTCTCAGTCCCTTTCTTTTTCTCCTCTTCTTCTGGGGCCCTTATAATTCAAATTGGTGTGTTTAATTTTGTCCCAGAAGTCTCTAAGATTGTCCTCAATTCTTTTCATTCTTTTTTCTTTATTCTGCTTTGCGGTAGTTATTTCCACTCTTTTATCTTCCAGGTCACTTATCCGTTCTTCTGCCTCAGTTATTCTGCTATTGATTCCTTCTAGAGAATTTTAAATTTCATTTATTGTGTTGTTCATCATTGTTTGTTTGCTCTTTAGTTCTTCTAGGTCCTTGTTAAACATTTCTTGTATTTTGTCCATTCTATTTTCAAGATTTTGGATCATCTCTACTATCATTACTCTGAATTCTTTTTCAAGTAGACTGCCTACTTCCTCTTCATTTGTTTGGTCTGTTGGGTTTTTACCTTGCTCCATCATCTGCTGAGTATTTCTCTGTCTTCTCATTTTGCTTAACTTACTGTGTTTGCCTTTTCACAGGCTTCAAGTTCATAGTTCCTGTTGTTTTTGGTGTCTGCTCCCAGTGGGTAAGGTTTGTTCAGTGGGTTGTGCAGGCTTCCTGGGGAAAGGGACTGGTGCCTCTGTTCTGGTGGGTGAGGCTGTATCTTGTCTTTCTGGTGGGCAGAACCACATCCAGTGGTGTGTTTTGGGTTGTCTGTGAACTTATTATGATTTTAGGCAGCCTCTCTGCTAATTGGTGGGGTTGTGTTCCTGTCTTGCTAGTTGTTTGGCAAAGGGTGTCCAGCACTATAGCTTGCTGGTCATTGAGTGGAGCTGGGTCTTAGTGTTGAGATAGAGATCTCTTGGAGAGCTTTCACCGTTTGATATTACATGGGGCCGGGAGTTCTCTGGTGAACCAATGTCCTGAACTCAGCTCTCCCACCTCAGAGGTTGAGAGCTGACACCTGGCTGGAGCACCAATACCCTGTCAGCCACACGGCTCAGAAGAAAAGGTAGAAAGAAAAGAAAGAAAGAAAGAAAAATAAATAAATTAAATAAAGTTATTAAAATGAAAAATAAAAAATATTAAAAATAAAAACGTAATTAAAAAAAGGAAAGAAAGAAAGAAGAGTGCAACCAAACCGAAAAACAAATCCACGAATGCTAACAAGCACTAAAAACTATACTTAAAAAAAAAAAAAAAGGCAGAGAGACAGAACCCTAGGACAAATTGTAAAAGCAAAGCTTTTGGGAAGTCTGAGGTCTTCTGCCAGTGTTCAGTAGGTGTTCTGTAGGAGTTGTTCCACGTGTAGATGTATTTCTGATGTATTTATGTGGAGGAAGGCGATCTCCACATCTTATTCCTCCACCATCTTGAAGGTCCCCGCCCCCGCCATCTGTTCTTTTAAAAAGTCTTTATATCCAGCAGTCAATTGAGTGCAAAAGAGCAGGAGACCAAGAAATGACCTTAAAACCAAGAGCTGGGGAGACTGTCCCAGTGGTACTGGTTGCTAGCAAAGACCACCCTAGTGTGGGAACAGCACTGGCTTGGTCTCCTCTTATCTGACGGTGTGAGCATATCAGAATGGCTTTTGGTTTTGTGCTTCTCACCAAGAGTCCTAGGCCTGCGACAGATCTTCCTGAGCCCTGGCTTGTTCTCCAGGGCTTGTGGGTAGTCTCATCTCAGTTTGTCATCAGTCTGAGGTTCTCCAAAAATAGAAATCCTGGACCCAAGATAAGTGTAGACCTCCCCGCTTTCAGATGTACTTTTCTCACAGATACGATGGCCTTCAACTGAGATTACATCTCTACTGCCTCTCCTTGGGGAATGGGAACTGGAATCCTGCACTCAACAGAACATAATGATGGGTTTGTGTTAAGCTGCCTTCCCCGCTTTGGCTGGTCGAACAGCAGCCACTGTGACCCACAGGGAAGTGCTTTGGGAGCAGTTATGTGACACTTTATAAGGTAAGATGTAGCATAAAAAGGGACCATTTTCTGGTGGCTGTCCCAAAAAGGGGCTCTGTGAACTGGATTGTAGAACAGAAGAGGATGCCACCTTCCCATCCAAGCAGCCATTCTTTTCAAATGCTGAGAATTACATGAGCCCCAAGAGAGCCACTGCCCACACCATGGCAGGCTGCCAGTTCTCCTGGGCTCAGAGTTCCTCCACATTCTTTCTCCTTCGTTTGCATTTTCTGGGTTTGTCTCTCTTAACACCCTCTCCTCTTTGTCTGGTTAACCCCTATCCATTATTTCAAAATCATCCAGAGACTCATCACTGGCATCACCTCTTATGGATATCTTCTTTGACTACTCTGGCACAGGATGCTTCAGTAGTCCTTTTATCGTGTTTTTCTTTTTTTTTTTTTTTTTGGTTTGTTCATTTGTTTTGTTGTTGTTGTTTTGTTTTTAGCACCTTCTATGTATCTCCAATACCGATTTTATTTACTATGTTGTTTTATGTGTCTGTCTTTCCCCTGTGGCAGAGATTGGCCGTTTGTTGCCCAAACAGATTTTCCCTTTTCCTCCTAGGCACACAGTGAGACTATACTTCCCAGCTTCCCTTGTAGTTAGAAGCGATATAGAGTGATATGGGACAAGCAGGAGGGGGCATGATCCTCCACATGCTCTCTCTTCCCCTTTCTGCTGGCCAGATGCCGAGAGAGTGGAGGTTCTAGGGATGGTAAGCCCAGGCCCCTGAAAGTCTGCTTGAAAGAGTGTCTCTGTTGACCCATATTGTTCTGGGACTTGAGTAAGAAACCAACCGCTAAGATTTCAGGGAGGGTTTTGAGGTAGCTAGTCTGTTACAGATTCCCGGAGTGACCACATTTTTACATGCTGACCAGCTAGCAGAGTGCTAGCTGACAAATAGTGGACACTCACGTAACATGTGAGGAATGAAAGCAATCTCACAAGAAAGGCTATCAAACTAAATCTTTCCCATTTGTAATTGCACTGATAGTTTTTTATAAACTAAACTAAAAGCCCTATTTTTATTCTTGCAGTGAGGCCTCTTACTAGAATTCTATACTCTTTGGATATAAATTTAAATGGTAAGTTGAATTGGAATAAGCAAGAGAATAGGGCCCCAGAATGTGATCACTGAGGTCTCCTTCTAGATTGGTGCCCATCCATTAATCAATACTCCTTGAATATTCAACAAACAATTAAATTAACAATTATTCTACCAGCAATTAAACTAGTTAACCATACGAGTATCCCAGACCACATTTTTTTCCATTTTATCAGCAAGATAAGACTTTGTTTAATGCCTTAATAAATTTAGCTTTCTCATATCTATAGCATTCCCCTAATTTTCTGGCCTGGTAATTATTTACAAAATGTAAATTATGGTTTGACTTGTTAGCTCTGCTTAGGGAGTCCAGGTTGGCCTACATGTCACCTAGTATAAACTGCCTATAAAATATCTACTGGGAAATTCTGTTGGGAATCACCATCTAGTTTAGCAACCTGTAATCCAGGGACCATGTTCCCCTTTGTGAATAAATTCACAGTTGTCCATCGCCTCTGGGCTAACACCTTTCTTATTGTCCATGATTTCTGAAAGATGATCAACAGTGGTCCCACAATCACATCAGACAATTCTTATGGTCCCTTGAGAGGTAATTCACCAGAGTTTGACAAGTTGAACTAACTTCAAGAAACCAGGCAATATCCGACGATTGATTTCCATTTCTCTTTTAAAGAAATGTTTATTTTACGCTTTACAATTGAAGAATGCTGGCTGTTCACCACTCCTGATTAACTTGACACTATCTATATACAAGCATGTGTCTGGTTCTCCCTCTTATATTTAAGTCATTGATCCATGTTGAGTTGATTTTTGTAAATGGAGTAAGGTAGGGTCCAAATTCATTCTTTTGCATATGCTTATCCAATTGTCCCTGCACCATTTGTTGAAGAGACTATTCTCTCCCTATTGAATGGTCTTAGCTCCCATATCAAAAATGAATTGACCATAGATATTCAGGTTTGTTTCTCAACTTGTAATTGTATTCCATTGGTCAAATATGTCTACCCTTATGCCAGTGTGACACTATTTTAGCTTTGCAGTAAGTTCTGAAATTGAGAAGTGTGAGTCCTCAAACTTTTTCTTCTTCAATATTGTTTTAGCTATTTGGGACACCGTGTAATTCCAGATAAATATGAGGATGGGCTTTTCCATTTTTGCAAAAAAAGGCCATTGGAATTTTGATACGGATTACATTGAATCTGTAGATTATCTGGGGGAGTACTGCCATTTTAAAATAGTATGTCTTTCAATCCATGAATATGGGATGTCTTTCCATTTAATTAGGTCTTGTTTAATTTCTTTCAGTAATGTTTTATAGTTCTCATTATGTAAGTTTTACACTTCCTTGGTTAAATTTATTTCTAGGCATTTTATTATTTTGGATGCTATGGCAAATGGAATTATTTTAATTTCCTTTTTTAATTGTTCCTTGCTGGTGTATAGAAACACAACCAACTTTTTGTGCATGTTGATTTTCTACCCTACAACTTTGCTAAATTCATTTATTTGCTCTAGTAGTTTTTTGTGGCTTCTTTGGGATTTTCATACATAGAATTATTTCACCTGAAAATAGAGAAAGTTTTACTTTCTCCTTTCTAATTTGAATGTCTTTTATTTCTTTTTCTTGCCTTACTGTCCTTGCTGGAACTTCCAGTGAAATGTTAAAGAGCAGTGGTGAAAGTGGACATAGTGGTCTTGCTCCTGACCTTAGGGGAAAAGCTTTCAGTCTTTCACCATTGAGTATGATGTCAACTATGGAATGTTCATAAATACTCTTCATCATGTTAAGAAAATTACCTTTTATTCTTAGTTTCCTAAGTATTTTTATCATGAAAGGGTGTTGAATTTTTTTCAAATGCTTCTCCATTGTCTATTGAGATGATTGTGTGCATTTGTTTTCTCCCTTCATAGTGTATTACATTGATAGATTTTTTTTACATGAACTACACTTGCATTCCTGTGATAAATTTTACTCAGTCGTGGTGAATAATATCCTCTTAATGTATTGCTGGATTTGATTTCCTAATATTTTGTTGAGGATTTTTGTATCTCTATTCATTAGGTATATTGGTCTGTATTTTTGTTTTCTTGTCGTATCTCTGTTTGGCTTTGGTATTTTTGTTTTGTATTTTACTTGGTCACTTGTTTTGCTCTGAAAGTGTCATTAAAACCCCATCAGTTGTTTTTGCAAGTTTTGCAATTCTCACATCATTCTGGCCTTTAGCTTCCTTGACTATTTTCTTTATACACCTGCCTTTATGATGTGCACATCTCTCCCTCTACATATGCATCTTTATACACATTAACTGTCTGTATATCTTTAAATACATTAACTCATTAGAGAGCTCCCTGTACAGAAATAGAGAGACTTCCCATTTTTGCTTCTTCAGGATCAATCATGACTTCTGTCAGTATTTCTTATTTTAGAGCTCGTGATTCCTCTCTAAGTTCTAAGGGTGGAAATAAATGTGCTTTGCTCAGCACTGTGCATAGCACCTTGTACAGTACATAGTGCATGGTCAACATGAAATAAATATTTCTCAAATAAATAATCATAATAGCACTAACTAGGCACTTACTATATGCCAGGGAGTGTTCTAAGCACTTGGCAAGAATTAACTCATTTTTTCCCTCCTAGTAACCTAGGAAACAGATATAATTTTCGCCATTAGACTGTTATAAAAATTGAGGCATAAAAAATATTAAGTAACTTGTGCAGCATCACAAAGCTAGGAAATGGTAGAGGAGCACTCAAACCCAGGGAGTCTGACTCTAGTTATTCTCTTAACCACTGTGCTTTCCTGAATAGACTAAATGAATAAAGGAGACTCAGGCTATGTGCTGATTCATATCTATACTCTGAAGATTTTAGGGTCTGGATTCCTAAATATAGTTTAAGGCAGATTATGCCTGCTGTTCTCTGCTTCATCCTTACATCATCATTACAAAACCCTGTTCTTCCTGCATTCCCCATCTCTATTAATTCCATCCCATGCATCCAGGCACTCAAATTTGCATCAACTCCTTCCTCCCCCAACCTCTTCCCAAACCCCATCTAGGATTCATTACCCCAACCAGGAATCAGTGGTTCCAACTGAGTTGACATGTTAGACTGTCCTATCAATCAGCGGCAAATTAATTTACTACTGCTAAAGATAAAATGCCAAAGTTTATAAGTAACTTACTTTTTAACTAGTATATAAAATAGAGGGAAGTCAAAATCAACTCTAGGTCATCACTCTCACTCATATGATAGTAGAGATAGTAGAATAGTAGAATCCATCTGGGGAGATTTTAAAAAGTATGATGTTTGAGACCACCTCTTATTTATTCTTGTTTAATTGGTCTGGAGTGAAAAAAAAGAAATGGATAATTTCAAAAGGCTGCCCAACTGATTCTTGAGTGCAGTTACGGTTGAGAACCACTGTGATAAAGCAGTTTATAAGTGGAAGCCTGTGTTCTCAAGGGTTTGATGATCTACCACAAGAAAGAGAATGAGAAAATTGGAGAAATTATGTTGATTCTTAATTGCAACAATGACCATTTGTTACATTTGTTATAGGTAATCACAACTTGAAACATAGGCTTCATTTCCCCTTTTTACAAGGGAGAAAACTGAAGCTTGTTTGAGTTTTATGACATACCCTTAGTCACAAGATTACTAAGTGACACTATCAGAATACAGGTCAGGCAGAATCAGGCAGAGACTTGTCCTTTTGACCTAACTTAAAGAGGTTATAGAAAAACCCAAGGTTGAAATGCAGGAAGGAAGCCAGATTCAATGGAACGTATTTGTAATGGAGACTTATGGATTCTAACTTTGGTCCTTGTGTATAACTTTGAACATCACTTCCTTTTATGTTCTTCATCCATAAAGCAGAACCAGCAATATATCAGGCCAAACTGCTTCAAGGATTCTGTGATGATTAAGGAATAAACTGTAAGGTACTTAGTGAATACAAAGTCCTGGAAGCTGCTAAACAATAAAATATTCTGGAAAGCTGTGAAATTGTGTTTGTTTTTAGCAAACTTGAAACCTGTAGAACATACTCTGTGATTTATTTCTTCGTGAAAGGGAGCAAACGTGATAATAATACAAAGAAATGCATGGATGTTCCATGTAAAACAGTAGAAACTTGCTAAACACAGATTTTTCCCACTGGGCCTATGCTTATTTTTCAAGGACTTTTGCGGATGAGGGGGGCCTTGAATTATGCTCTTGTCACTGTTGTCCACAAGGAAGGAGTGCTACTTTGTGACCGAAGACCATTTCTCTGCTAGATACATTCCTCAAGACTGAAAATGACAATCCCTGCCCCCCAGAAATCACATCACAGGTCTCCATGTGCCTGCAATCTTGTGCTGTGCTTTGTGAATCTGGGTGTCAGGCCCATACTGGGCATATACCCTGAGAAAACCATAATTCAAAAAGAGACATGTACCACAATGTTCACTGCAGCTCTGTTTACAAAAGCCGGGACATGGAAGCAACCTAAGTGTCCATCAACAGGTGAATGGATAAAGATGTGGCACATATATACAATGGAATATTACTCAGCCATAAAAAGAAACAGAATTGAATTATCTGTAGTGAGGTGGCTGGACCTAGAGTCTGTCATACAGAGTGAAGTAAGTTGGAATGAGAAAAACAAATACCATATGCTAACAGATATATATGGAATCTTAAAAAAAAAAAAAAGGTTCTGAAGAACCTAGGGGCAGGAGAGGAATAGAGACACAGACATAGAGAATGGACTTGAGAACACGGGGAGGGGGAAGGGTAAGCTGGGACAAAGTGAGAGAGTGGCATGGACATACATACACTACCAAATGTAAAACAGATAGCTAGTGGGAAGGAGCCACATAGCACAGGGAGATCAGCTTGGTGCTTTGTGACCACCTAGAGGGGTGGGATAAGGAGGGTGGGAGGGAGACGCAAGAGGGAGAGGATATGGGGATATATGTATACGTATAGCTGATTCATTTTGTTATACAACAGAAACTAACACAACATTGTAAAGCAATTATACTCCAATAAAGATGTTAAAAAAAAAGTGCACTGGGGATACTGAGGCACAAATAAGCCAGAGTTAGAGGCAAAAAGGTTTTACTATTAAAAGAAGTACAGATATATTATGAAATAGAAAGCAACTGAACACATATTTTTAAACTAATGTGAGCTTTCAAAAGAAAAAAAAGAACCCTTTAGTGGCAGGGCACTTTGGCTGTGCTTTCTGACTACTCAGGAATGCCCACCGCAGGGAACATTTGGGAGCAGACCCTTTTGATACAAAAGGAAAAGTAACAGCCAGGATTGCATATCCCTCAATCTGTTCACCTCCACTTTGGACTTGTGTGCCCCTTCCTGCCTCAGTTTCTCCTGTAGAAAATGCAGGTCATGAAAATATATTCCCCAACAACCTGACAGGGATCACTTTAAAATCAACTGAGATAATATACACAAAAAAGTTTTCAAAACATGAAATACTGGACAAAAACTAGTTGCTATTTTTAATTATGATAGTAGAGCATAATGTCTTCATGCCTTACTTAGCACTTAGCATTTAAAATGTAATACATCACTTTACACATGTTGGAACTTCTTAGATTGTTGCAGCTGATACTGATATTTTGTGCTTAAAACAGACCCCAAGCTTTTGGCTTTTATTTCTTTGGTATCTCACAAATAACATCTTCTGTGTTACCTGGAGTTTTTCAGAGAAACAGAATCAAGAGGATACATATAGATATATAGAAAGAGATTTATTATGAGGGATTGGCTCACATGATTATGGAGTCTGCAAGTTGGAGGCCCAAGAAAACCAGTGGTGTGTAGTTCCAGTCCAAACCCAAAGGCCTGAGAACTGAAGGTCAATGGTGTTAAGTCCTGGTCCAAGCTCAAAGGCCACAGAGCAGAGAGAACCAATGTCCCAGGGCAGGAGAAGATGGATGTCCTAACTCAAGCAGAGAGCAAATTCACCCATCCTCTGCCTTTTTGTTCTATTCAGGCCCTCAACAGGTTGGATGATGCTCACCCACATTGGTGAGGGTGTTGGTTTGCAAACTGGCCCCATACATGGAGGGCCAGGAAAGACTGAAGAAAGATGCAGGCTACTCCAGGTTGATAGGTGGCAGCCTTGTATACAAGGCTATCTTGGGTGACTGCGAGACAAGTATACCTCTGCACTCACCCATTAGGATCTTAAAAATTTATATAGAGACCTTAACTGGGTTCAGTCACATCTACAGTCCAGATGTTCTCAACAACACACCTCAAGGCTATGTCTTTGGGGCTTCTAGTGTTGGGGAAGGCAAGGGGGAATGCACATTCCAAGGACAGGGGAGGGGGTGAGAAGCCTCTCATTGCTGTGGTCCAGTTCTTGGATTAACCTGCCATCATGTCTTCTCAAAGACCTCCTCCAACAGGCAGTGATCTTATTTATTCAGTCTTCTGATTCAAATCCTAATCTCTTCCAGAAACGCCCTCATAGGCACACCCAGAAATAATGTTTTGCCAGCTCTCTGGACATCCATTAGCACAGCCAGGCTGACACACAAAGTTAACATCACAGATCACAAGAGATGCTCAAAAATACCTTTTAAAATGATTTTAATATAACCACCATTGAAAATATGCTTCCTGCGTGCATGGGGGGAAGAGGTAAGAACACAGTGAGTGCCCTGTATTTTCACATCATAAGATTTGTGGTAAATGTCCATAGTTTCTGCCTGCCTTCTCTAGTAATTCATCCAAATTTTCCTCATGAAACCATCCCTCCTTTTTCCACATTATGTGATTTGATTAGAGCTGCCCACACCCTAGCTCAGGGTGGGCCTTGGCCCGAGCATGCTGTTCACTCCAATGACTGCTTCAGAAATGGACAGGTGACCCAATTTTTTTTTTTTTTTTTTTTTTTTTTTTTGCGGTCCGCAGGCCTCTCAGTGTTGTGGCCTCTCCCGTTGTGGAGCACAGGCACCGGACGCGCAGCCTCAGCGGCCATGGCTCACGGGCCTAGCCGCTCCGCGGCATGTGGGATCTTCCCAGACCGGGGCACGAACCCGTGTCCCCTGCATCGGCAGGCGGACTCTCAACCACTGCGCCACCAGGGAAGCCCAGGTGACCCAATTTTGAACAACACAAATTAAGCCCAAGATTTCTGTGAAACTGCAAGGGAAGAGAAATTCTCTTTCTGTAAGGGTAAGAGAATGATCTAAGATGATAAATCCAAAGTTGGAGCTACTGGCAGACATTTTGTCACCACAAGGAGAAAGTCTGCCTGAGTAGAGAACCATTACAGAATAATGGAAAGAATGAGATCAAGGCAGAATATATGTCCCAAACACTCTGCTTTTAGCCATGATCAATGCGTTGGGTTGTTTTCATTGGTAAGCCAATTATTCTCTTTGATTTAGCCAATTTGAATTTGGTCTTTGTCTCTTATAACTAAAAGAATCATAACGAAAGCAACACTTATACAATTTTTTGACATAACTTATTGGTTATCTGTCTTCTCTATGAGGCTGAAAACTGTAAGGATGGGAGAGTCACATCTGTCTTTTGATTTTTAAATCCCCAGCATCTAGGACAGTGTTTGCCATGCAGTAGGAGATCATTAAATATTGGTTGAGTAAATGCATGGGAAAAATAAAATAAAACGCAGTAGAATGCCTCAAGGAACTTTTGATTTAGAACTGATTCACTACCTGGAGTGCAATTTATTGTTGGCATTAATTTCCAGGGATATTTTAGCCCGATGAGTAAAAAAATTTGAGGGAATAGTTGTTTCCAAGAGATTTAATTTATCTTCCTCCTTTCCCCTCCTGATCTCTTGGCAACTTCTTTCTACCATACAAAATCCTTACTAAATTAAAAATATAATCTCATTTCCTAATAGCTTGATACTTTTGAATACAATTCCCATCGTAAGGAAGATTAGAAAAAAAAATCATAGAATTCCCACCCCCACCTCCTTTTTTTGAGACTGCCACTCTTCTTCTTTTCTTTAAATTACAGCCTGGATTTCTCAAAAGTCTGCGAAAGTTCTATTTGGACTGCCGTGTTTGCATAAATGCTGCCCAAACACTTTCTACTCCACCCTCAAACAAGGCCTATCGGCTTGACTCATCCCTTAGGCTACTTTTCACCTCTGTGCAACAATTAAAGTTTATTCACCAAAGAGTATGACCAATAAGCACAAGGAACTTTAAACTGTATCTTTCCTCTTGTCCACTACATCTCAAAGTTTGTTGGAGTGTATTCATTTATTCATGCGTATTCCCACCTGTACATCTAAATTCAGACACATTTAATTGGTTACACGGAAAAGTATAGCAAGAGCAAATTTATTGTGTAGCGGATTGACTATGCACCATTTAGGTTTCAAAGAGATACTTCTAAGACTAACCTATCCAAGAATTCAGCATTTTGGTTATTAATTAAAGATTGAAATCCCAAACAAAGAATTAGTGTTATTAGTTAGAATAAGCAAGAAAAAAAAAAGTATGAGGTGACCCATTATAGGGATTATTCTTGAATTTTTTAATAAAAGGATCTTTGGGTTTTGTCCATATCCTTAGTTTTATTGTGTGGAGACTGCAGAGTAGGTGTTCAACAGGTATCAATACAGTATTACCGTATTGATCACTATAACTATTTAGGCTTAGTCCTGAGAGCTATGCATTCCTTTTGTTATTAGCTCTAATCAGCATTCATTCTGAGCACTATTATACTGCCTTGTAAACAATATTGTTTTGCAACCTTAAAGTCAGTAATTCCATAGAAATTAAACTGGGTTTACAGTAAATCCCTGATTACCATATAATCTGTGGAGTCTAAATAATGATGTACTTAGCTGTAGAACTGCATGTAAAACACAGAGCGATGATTACATGGCTATTTGGGGCCTAGGAAAGAAAGGGATGCCAAATATTTTGATGGTTGAAGAGCTGAGACATCTTTTTGTTTTTAGTGTCTCATTTTAATTATGATCTTCAAACATCTCAATACTACCCTAGCTGCCTTAAAAATGGCCTTAAGATCTACTGTTAAATCTTATGCCTTACATCATGTGTTGGGTGTTTGTTTTAATAAATTAAGGCTTGTTAAAAATAGAAAACCCATCTGATTTAAAGTAACAATAGAAAAAAATTAAACAGACTTGCTTTCAGCAAATAATCTATCCCTGTTTTAGAGGAGGTCTTACATGAGAGTGTTTATTTTAAGCTTTAAGCAATGTTCCTGGACGAAAACAAAAACAAAACACAACTAGTCAAATGGACATTTCATCCAAGGGCCCTTGCCTTCCGGTTTGTCTCAAGGTTTCAACCGTGACTAGACCTGCTCTTAATTAATTTCGGTGAAATCAATGCATGTTGCTCTCCTAACAGAGCCTGAGCTCTGAGCCACAGTAAACGTTGAAATGTACAGTCAGAGTGGCCCACAGAGATATCTACAGAGGTGATACAATTGGTCAAAGCTACACCATTGCTTCATAGCAGAGTCAAGCCTAAAACTCACACGTCCTACCTCCAAACCCAGAGTCCTTCCCACTACATTAAGCCCTGCAGAGAAACCAAATATGAGCTAGATGCAGACAACCTTGAGGAGCTCAAAATCTAGTAGAGAACTTGAGACAATAAGAAGATTCATTACAATAACTCCAGAGCAAGGAAGCTAGCCGGAGGTGGCATTGTGCAGCGGCGTGGAGCGTGTGACTGGGATTTCAACAGCCCAGCGCTTAAACCACCTTAAACCAGCAAAACCACTGCTTAGCTACGAATCTTCAGCAAGAGACATACTAATTCGAAACCTTATTTTTTCCCATAAAATTAACGAGTAGAACTGTTGTCAGGATGAAGTATGATAATCTGTGTAAGTTAAACCCTTAGCACAGTGGCTGGTACATGGGAAGAATTCAGTGTATGTTAATTCCTATGAATTCAGGAAAAAGTTATGGGAGTGTAGAGGAAAGGGATCACCAAATTAGCACAACTGGAAAAGACTGTAAAGAGATGGCATTCGGGAAGCATGAGGAAGGATAACCATGGTCCTCAGAGGGAAAAAAAAGGGAGAGGGTAGTGGAGCTGGAGTATGTAAAGATAGAAAAACAACAAAGAGGAAAAATGAGGCTCATAGGCAGGGAAAGCTGCACCATCATGTGGGCTGAATTCATATTTAAGACATAATAATAATTGTGAGTATTTATTGTGGGCTCACCAGGACCACGATGATAGAGAAGTGGGAGGCCCCAATGGTAAGCAGGTAAGTTAGAGGCTTCTAATGAGGAGGCTTGAGTCCCAGGCTGTGGGTGTTGTATGTTGAGGGATCACTGAAAACTTTGAACAGCAGAGATGTGACTTAATTGGAACTGGATTTCTGAAAAATGATTCTGGCAGCACTGGGAAAGATGCACTGTACAAGGGAAGAATACTCTGCAGCCAGACTAGAGAAAAGCCCACCATAAGAGTTCAGCTGATGGAGACAAAGGTCTCAGCTAGATAGCGGCCACGATAACAAAACATAGGCTATAATGGAAAGAGACAAGAAATATGGTATATTAGCCTCCCAGGGTTGCCATAACAAAGTACCACAAACCAGGTAGCTTACAAGAGCAAAAATTTATTCTATCCTAATTCTGACGGTAGAAATTCAAAATCAAGGTGTCAGTAGGGCCATGCTTTCTCTGAAGTTTCTAGAGAAGAATCCTCAGCAATCCTTGCTGCTCTGTAGCTGGTAGCTTGCATCATTAACAATCCCTGCCTCTGTTTCCACCTGGCCTTCTTCCCTCTGTGTTCAAATCTCCATCTGCTTTCTCTTATGAAGATACTAGTCACTAGATTTAGAGCCCACTCTACTCCAGTATGAACTCATCTTAATTAATCATATCAGACAAGAGTCTATTTCCAAATAAGGTCACAGTCACAGGTACCAGGGTTAGGACTTGAAGAATTCAACCCACTATATGTAGTATCCACAAACTTGAAAAATGCTAAGAGGTGGGGAGCCAGAAAGGGGTCCTTTCCATTCTCCTCCTCCTGTGATTTTTTTCTAGTCAAAGGAAGAAAAGAAGAAGCAGTCCATTTTGCCCTTGGATTGGATCAGTTGTGCTCACTGACAGGCCAGACATGAGCAGCATTCTGCAGGCTGTCCTTCACTGAGATCAAGCCAACATGGACATTCCTGCTCTGACAGCCTCCCCGTCTCAACTGAGGGAGGGAGGCTCTCCTAGGCAGAGGTCTAACACTGAGAGAAAGAAGAGGCTGTGGGTGCAGTCAAACCGAATACCAGGCTTGCTCCTTTTCATACCTGTCTGAGCCTCAGTGTCCTAATCTGTAAAACGGGCATGTTGAGTTGATGTGACAATTAAATACTCTTATCCCAGGGCTTACTGCATACTTAAACACTTGGTAAATATGACCTGGTGCCATTATAACGATTATTATTATTCCTTTGTTTAATAATAGCCAACTTTCGATGACTTGCTTTCATTAGACTGCCTCCCAACCTATATGGCGACTTGACTTTACTCTCTCGCATTGATACATGTGGGGAGCCCTGGCACATTTGTTACTGGCATGCCAATTATTTTGAATAATTTTGAAGGCCACAGTCTAAGGATAAATAAAGAAGACATAGGTCCCTTAACCCCTAGGTCACTTTATGATTCCAACACAATCTCTGTTTCCCTTTTCCCTTTGCTACAGGAGGGTTTTATAAGTAAAATATCTAAACCACTGGGCATATTTTTAAAATTCATAGATCAAAACCCATTATGACAAACTCCAGGGGACATTTGAAACCCATTCGTTGTACTGAAATTTTGTGGTACTAAATGTTGTTTGAAACCTAAGCTATGGCTGAGAAATAGTTTCCCGAATAGAATTTTATAAAAGCCGTTGCTGTAATGGAGGGCTGTCCCATCACATCAAAGGATCTCATTGCTCCCTCCTCCCATCTGGTATATTGCTCACCGTGACTCATGAGCATTATTGGACCTAGAGACTGTCATACAGAGTGAAGCATTTACTTCTAAAAGCCATCCGGAGACAGTGTCCCTGACACTATGCAAAGCTCCAGGAGCTCACTAGGTTGGTTGGTGCTCCTCAAGGGCAGGGGATGCCTGTCATTTGTTCTTATACCCCCAGGTCCCTGCCCAGTGCTTGGAAGAAAAGTAAAAAAATATGTGATAAATGAGTGAATAACTACATGACTAAAGGCTGAATTCATTAGCATCAAATTAGAAGAATACTCATGAGACTGTGCCCCATATCTGTTTATTTATTTCACCAAAATATTTTACATATACTTAGCATCAAAGCAAAATTGGGGTCTCACAAGACCAGAATGAGCTCTGTGAGTCATCTGAGTACCACCTGCAGGCCAGTCATGATATTGTTTCTAATTGGCATTCCTACAAGTGGTTAATTTTTCCCTATGCCTGACTTGCAAGCACTCAGGTGCAAAATTTGTTCCTCTCTTTGAGACCATCTTAATAATCACTCTCTGTCTGAACCTTGGAACCACAATCCCCCACTGATGGGTATAAATGAGGGAGAAATATGTCAGCACACATGGGCACTGGCTCATAGCAATGAAGATTTATTTGATCCAGCCAGCCAAGTGATCACCAGAAGCAAGTAATCAAGGGAATGAAATTCCAGAATGGGTTCCCCCAGTACCTCTTTTGTTCAACAGCATGCCTCTGTCCTACCCATGCAGAGCTTGAAATCTGAAGGACAGTGCATTTGTTAACTCAAATCTTGCTTGAAAATGTTGACCCTGAAAATATTGAGACTTTGGAGCTCAATTTTTGTTCCTAAATGATTTTAAACTTTTGTTTCTTGCTTGGTTGATGTCACTGGGATTTATTTGGCTGCTGGCTCTGAGTTGCTATTTGAAAAGAGCAGTACCATATGCAGCACATGCATATTCAGTGGTGCAGTTCTTTTTCGAGAGGGAGGGGGGAGTGCCAGGACTCATGACTCGCATTATGAATTTGCATCCCACTTTGCATAAATTTGCATGTAGACTTCATAAGCCTCTAATTTCAAGTATGTAAAATGAAACGAATCAATGCAATCTACTGCAATTGTTTTCCAAGGAATTAATCACATGAAATACATACCAGCTTTCCTTAACCAATTAATTTAATCATACCCAAGGTTAGGAGAGACAGAGCAGTGGTGAAAAACGGCTGCTTAGCACCTGGCTTGGGGCTGGAAGAATATATACAGGTTCAGCAATGCCCCAGTATATCTTCTTTCCAACTCCTATGTCTCCTGTGGAAGAACACATTATGGTTTTCCTAGTATTTCATTTTCTCTCCCTTCAGTGAGTAGTCATAAGACTTACTCTGACCAATGAAAGGTAGGTAGAAGCGGTGCTTGTCCCCTTGAAGCAGAAGCTTTAAGGGCCAACACATGGTTAAGTATCTCGCATTTTCCCTGCTATGATATAAGCAATGTTCCATATAGAGACTGCTCTATTTGCTTAAATCCCAGGGTGACTACCAGGGTGAAGATGAGGGTGCTATATGCTCCTGATATATTCAGATCATTTTTTGCTGCAGCATATCCTAGCCTATTTTGACTGATGGTACACTTCCTGAATTATTACAATGAACTATAATTTGGCTTCAGAGATTTTGTGTCAGCTTTGTGTATGCAAGAACATATGTAAAGCACTGGGGTAGAGATGAAAAATATGGTCCACGTGGTTTATAAACATGTGAAGCAATTGGGGAAATAATCCACATATTCAAGATTTACTAAATGTCACCAATAATACAGCATGTAATATATCCTCCCTATCTGAGCGAGATGAGGTAGACTATTTAGATTTCTTAAGATTGGCAAATCCATAAAAATTTGATCTGTACTTGAGAGACTTAGCTTTCTCTTTGCAATACCTTGGAATTCTTCATATTTCATTATGGGAGAAGTCTCAATTAAATGCTAATTTTTAAATACCTTTCCTTAGTACCTTTCAATCCACTATTAATTTGAGTGGAGGGATTTGAAACCACAGGAGGGTACGAAGCGAATTTTCAAACAATGAAACCTTAAACACTGAATCTGAGAAACCAGAGCTTTCTGTATTTCCAAAGTGCAAAAATGTGTGGTAGAACATGAAAATAATATAGAAATACAGTTTGCAGAAATACAGGGTACAACTTTCCTTCCAGCCAACCAAATCTAGAGGCTTTGCTGCTGCTTCTTCACAACACTGTCCTAAAATTCCAGTGTTGAGCAGTCTGAACTGACCTGAAGAGTACAGAAAGTCCAGGGAAGAAGAAACATGCAATGCTGAAGATTGTTTTTATCCTCATGAGGAAAAGATTAGAAATATATATAAGACAACTCCCAACAGAGATGAAGGAATTATAAATCACAAACATTTAGTTTCTTATTCTTTCCCCAGGCGCACAGAGCCAAGCAATGGCTGTATATTTTGTAAACTCTTCTGCACTAAGTACATTACTATTTATGCTCTCTAGATTACACGGTAATCATCCTTAAATTGAATCTACGTCCTCCCCAGTATAATCTCTACATAATTAGTAGTGTGAAGGTTAAGAACTTTAACAGACCTGTAGAAGAATGAATTTTCCCTAAAGGAAGAAAAAAATATTTACAGAAATTTTACGCTGTGTGAAATGAACCCCAAGAAAAGAAAAGAAACATTTAGAATGCCAAAACATAGGGAAAACAAAATAGAGAAATGTCCGTCTATCAAAGGATTGGAAGTTTATTTTGCCTCCCCCATTGCTCAGAAATTTGCTTGAATCTCTGACGCTTTTTGGGCAAAGAGATCATCCAGCAGAGTGAGACACTCCTGGCAGATTACAGATGCCACAAGAATGATTTTTCTTAAACTAAATCAATTTCTTGCTCATAGCCAGAGACAGTATGATTAGAAGACTGGTTTTGAAAATCATTTTCTGGGCTCTTTCCCATCTCAAAAGTTTCAGAATCAGTCAGAAGTAGAGTTGAACTTTGAAAACTGGCTTGATTCCTAGAATAATAAACACCTGTTAACTCAGCTTTTGAATGAAAACTGATCTTTGGGTTTGAGGCATTTAAATCAGCAAAGGGGTGACATAGGGACATCATAAAGGATAGTCCTTCCAAACGAGTGCTACTGTAAAAAAAAAAAAATCATAGGTTTGGTGATAAGGTTGTGTTCTGCAGCTACCAAGTGGACCATATCTCCACAGGGATAATTCCTGAGAGTATTCCAAGAATTCTTTTGTTCTAAAACTTTCCTTCAAGAAGAAAGATTTTCCCACAGTTGTTCTTTAACTTATCAATTGTCTGGGCCTTGGCCATGCAGTGGTATGAAGAGCATACCATGGATCTGCCTCATCTTTTATGGGAGGAGAGGAGAGCTTTGTACACTAAGGTCCAATTTGTGATTAACCCAGCATTTTTCCTTTGGGGAGGATGAAACATACGGTACCCAATCTCGTCTTCTTCCAGGGGTTTCTTCTACTGTGTATTTCTATTTGAGATTCTGAAATTCTGACTGGAGCAGGACTTTACTCAGAGTCGGAGAGGAAAGAGATAGGCAGAAATGTTGCCAGTTCCGAGACTGAGAAAAAGTGCTGAATTACTCATCTCTGGATAAGATGCTCCCAGCCCCTTGGGTCAACCTAGTCTTCCTTATTCCTCCAGTGTGTAGGAACTTCCCACTGTTCTTTATGTCTTTCAAGACTTTCCTGTAGCTTTTCAGTCAAGTTGGTGGTAATTTTCCACGGGTTTGAAAGAAAGCTTCATGTGTGACCTATGATCTCAATGTCACCAAAATTTAGCCATCCCTAATATGCCCATTCTTTGGAACGCCAACTTTCATTGCCACAATAATTCTCACATTATTTATAAATAATATAGTGCCATAAATACTGACCTTCAGGGCCAGCACAAGATCTTTTTAATCAGGCTTTTGCCTGGTTGAGGTAAGACTCCAACTCTTTATAACATTTTATTGCAGATAGCTATGTTAAATTTTCTAAAAATATCTGGGACATTTAGGGACAAAGGTATTGTGCAGCATAAGAATGACATTGTAGGGCCTAGAAATGAGCACAGTGGAGCCCCACTGTCACTCTGATGTTATATGACAAGGAAAACCCCTGTCAGAGAGATTTTGCACTAAGGTAAGAGAGCATACAGCAGGGTCCTGTATTAACAATGGAAATTATTTCCAGCGAGGCACTGATTAGGCCCTCCAGGGGAACCCATGCCACTCTTAAAGAGGTATTACTTTTCCTTATTTTTTCCTGTGGAACAGGCAGGGTTATTTCTCCATTTACAGAGGAAAACAAGCAAACAAATGAACTTAAGATTTTAAAACATGACTAGCTCTGGTACTGGGACAAAACTGAAAAACTAAATAACCATTTTTGCAGGAAAATTCTCTATTCAGAAGGTTCTGAAAAGGGGATTGTGCCTCAGCTGAGGTGTCAGCAGGAAACAGAATTTATACATAGATGGTTGAGTTGAAGAGACTTTAATGAGGGGGACTATTTGCATTTAGAGCTGGTATGTTAAGGTGACCAACCAGGGAGGTTGAGGCACCCAAAGCTTAGCAATAGTGGAAAGTCATTGCTACTCCTACATACAAAGGGGTAAAGGAAAGAAACAGTGCCCAATGAGCGATGGATTTATGGAGAAGGGCCCAATATCTATAGTAATGGAAGAGTGTGGACCACCATACCTATGACATTTAACAGGAAGCAGACAAGAAAGAAATTCCCTAACTTTTCTTTTCTCCCATCCTAACATCTCCTGCTAGTGCCTTTTGCTGGCTAAATCCAATGAGAAGATGAAGTCATGGAGGTCTAGATGATGTGGTCCATAGGTTCGAGCTTGAAGAGCTCAGAGTAGGGCAGAAAATGAATCAGGGAGAGGTGGGAGGACAAAAGGGGAAGAGCCACTGTATTGAGACAGCCTATTGTCCATCAAATGTTCTTTCTCTTGTCTTCAGCAGGATTCCATTTTAGTTTTAGGCAACATTGAGGTCTATTCCTGCAAAGTGCAATGGAGAAATGAGATCCCATCCTTGTCAAGAGACTGGGCATTTGCCATACCTCCAGTGTGCTTAGTCTGAACTTTGCTGGCTTTGCTTAACATGAAATCATGAAGTTTTTCTTTTTCCTACAAAGTCCTCCTTTTTTTTTTTTTTTTTTTAGCGGTACGCGGGCCTCTCACTGTTGTGGCCTCTCCCGTTGCGGAGCACAGGCTCTGGACGCACAGGCTCAGCGGCCATGGCTCACGGGCCCAGCCGCTCCGTGGCATGTGGGATCTTCCTGGACTGGGGTACGAACCCATGTCTCCTGCATGGGCAGGCGGACTCTCAACGACTGCGCCACTAGGGAAGCCTCAAAGTTCCCCTTTTATGACTTTTCCTAACCCCACTATTCTGTTTCTATCCCCCTATACTTTTTTATCCAAAGTAATACTCTGTCTCTTTATATACACCAATATAAGATAACATTACAACAGTGCCGTCTTTACCAGATAAATTTGTAATGGCACTAACGTTTGAAACCAATGGCAAGAGATGCCAAGGGGAACAATCCTGTTTCACCAGTGGGTGAGAAACCACCATATTTTGGGGTGAAGCATGGTATGGATGGACCAGATCTGCCACGATATTATCACAAGGGCCTTCTCTGCCAAACATTCCATCTCTATCAAATATAACATGCTCATGAGAGGGAAGAACGAAGGCAAAAATTTGAATCAATGAGCAGGCGTACCTTTCACAACTTAGAGGACAAGAGGAGGCTTAGAAGTGGAGCGATGGTTCTGAAGGCCGACAAATTCCAAACAGGAGGGAAATGGCATGAACAGAAGTAGGACCCTCCCCTGTTCCCAGGAATCAGGAAGTTCTCAGAAAGCTACTTGGTGGTAGCTCATGACGAAAAGAGACTCTACACCTTGGAGGCAGCACAGGACAGAAACCTGCTCTTGAAGGGGTTTCCAGTAATCTAGGCCTCAGTAAACATCTGGCTTTTCTCCTTGAGAGCTGTGAGACCTTGCACAGTTATTTTACTCTCCTTCAAAAAATGGGGGAAATACCTAGTATTTATAAGTTTTGAGAAGTATATATGATAGCATTCATAAAGCATTAAACATACAGTAGGTATCTAAAGATATTCATTTCCTTCTCTTCATTCTATTTCCCCTACTGCATAATTTTGATAAACTCAAGTAGGAACCAAGCATGTTTTCCTCTAAATCAGAGGGGAAATTAATTTAGACTCTGCATTTCTCATGTTTATGTTTGTCATTTCAAAGTTCCCTTTTGTTGCTAACCCAACACATGTCATAAAAAATAATTAAAGGGGAAAAAATATGCTCACTTAAAAAGTAAGAAAAACAAAGCTCACAATATATGTCAGTGAAGGGAAACCTGCTAAGGAGCTTAATTTCTTAGCAGAGAGTGTAAAGACAGATCTAGAAGGCAGGGAAGAAGCAACGAGAAGCAGAGATTTTTACAAATCTTGTGAGCATGTCATTTTATAAATCAAAATGAGGACAGGAATAAAGCACTATTATGGCATTTTTCAGTCTGTTTTGCTGTTTTGATTGCTGTGAATATGCTGGGGAATGGCATCCACTTTCTGAAATGGCATGTATTTATGTACCGATAAATAAAGCAGCAGGCAAACCTGGTGAGCCTCAAAACCAACAGAGTATTTCTCTGTAGAGTGAGGTCTATGAAGCCGTTACAGCAGATTTTGTAGCCTTGTATTAGCACCTTCCTACCAAGGGCAGGGTGTGACCATCATCAGATTACGTCAGCTGCGTATCAGTTTCCTACTGCGGCTCTAACAAATTACCAAAAATAAAGATTTGTAATAGTTACTACTTAGTGGCTTAAAACAACACAAATTTATTCTCTCACAGTTCCGGAGGTCAGAAGTCCAAAATGTGTCAGCAGAACTGTATTTCTTCTGGTGACTTTCCGGGAGTCTCCCTGCCATTTCCAGCTTCGACAGGCTGCCTCCACTCCTGGCCTCATGGCCCCATATCGCTTTGATCCCCTGCTTCTGTCATAACACTGTGTTGTCTTACTCTGACCCTCCTGTCTGCCCTCTTATAAGGACTTTTGTGATTACAATAAGCCCATCTGGATAACCCAGGATAATTTCCTCATCTCAAGGTCCTTACTTTGATTACAGCTATAAAGTCCCTTTTTCCATGTAAGGTAATTTATTCACAAGTTTCAAGCAGTAGGATGTAGAAATGTTTGGGGGCCATTATTCAACCTACCACAGGCTATTTCTCCAAAGGTTCATTTATCATCCATGCTTCTGACACAGTGCAGGGATGAGAAGCACAGCACTGCGGTCAGATTTCCTTGACGATAATCCTTCCTCCACCCATCACCAGCTAGCTGCCCTTAAGTTATATAATCCTTCTGAGGATAATTATAGCAACTACTTTTCAGATTGCTATGAGTATTAAACAACAACAACAACAACAAAGATTTGCACAGCGTCTGGATCTTAGTGCCTAATTGAGGTTAGCTAATTGAGGTTACTATCAGTTAGGGTAACCTAATTGAGGTTATTATCATTATTATTATTATTATTATTAAACAATAACGAGGAATAAACATTTGTATGACTCATAGACTCAAGATCAGGTAGAAGCCGTTTACTTATTTACTTTTTACTGCATAGTTACTTCTGGGACCCACTGAAAGTTTATCAAGACTTAGAAATTCAGATATTAGTTCTGCAAGCCACAAAACCATCCCATTCTCACTGAAACTTCTATAGAAAAAATTTATTCATCCATCCACTCAATGGCTCGTTATTGAGGCAATGTAGTTTCTGAGCACTCAACATAACTTTCTGTTTTGTATGAAAATCACTTATTTATCCATTCATTAATAACTTTCTTGATTTTGGAGAATTTTCTGAAAAAAACATGCAAACCGACAAAATAACTCCATGCACAAAGCAGCATTCCATGTATTTATCCACTCAGCAAACCTTATGAAGCACTTCTGTTCCAAGTACTCTCAATAGACAAACTCATTAATGAGGCAAAGATGGAGAAAGCACAGCCCTTCACCTAAAAGCCCAGAGTCTTGCAAAGGAGGCACATATACACACATATGTGACTAACCACAAGATGCAGCAACAGTTTTCCTTTTAAGTGGTCTCTGCCCCCCTCTCTACTTGCCATAAGGTTTGGATGGGACTCTAAGACTCTGAGATGAAATCAAAAACAATCTGCTTTTCCTTTGCAACTTTAAACATGCCTGCAGTTAAGCAGAGGTGGGCTTCTAGTTACCCAAAACACTCCTAGGAAGGCCCCCAGAGTTTCCAGTGAAAAGGTGGAGATGGCACCTTTCCTTTAATTGAGGAACTTTAGTACTGAAAAAGTACTCAAGACACGGTTGTGAGAGGGTATAAAACAGTGTCAGGCAGCTTGAAGTCATCAGTAATCCCCTGACAGCTCTATCAAAGGGGAAGGTTTACACCCTGCTAATCAGATCAATTTTACCTGGGTCACACAGTCTTGAATTCCTGGAAATTCCACTTGGCTCTCCTCTTTACTCTCTGCCATCAGGGTTGGCAAAACTATAGCTGTATGCTCGGAGGCAGGTACTACCCCTTCTCCTGCTAGATTTCTTGGCTCGAGATGTCCACGCCAGCAGATGAGCCTGGGGCACTCTTTGGACATCTGATTAGGAATGGATTCATGAAAGAAGAGGACTGGAAGGGACCCTAGCAAACAACAGTCCACAAACTTTGTCTACCAATGAAATGTACAGAGGCAGTCACTGGTGAGCCTAAGTGGTACAGCCGGGGCACACTAAGAACGGTACTCAGGTTTACGTGCTGCTGCTGGTCTTCAGTTCTGACTCTTCCTCCTCCCTCTGTCCTGCATCAGTGGTTAGCTGGAAGGCCTACAGTGATTCCAATACAATGGTTTTTTTTTTTTTTTTTTTTTTTTGCGGTACGCGGGCCTCTCACTGTTGTGACCTCTCCCGTTGCGGAGCACAGGCTCCGGACGTGCAGGCTCAGCGGTCATGGCTCACGGGCCCACCCGCTCCGCGGCACGTGGGATCTTCCCGGACCGGGGCACGAACCCGCGCCCCCTGCATCGGCAGGCGGACTCCCAACCACTGCGCCACCAGGGAAGCCCTAATGATTTTATTTAATGGCCTCCCATTTTCGATTATTCATATCAATATTTTCACTGAATGAAGAAGATGGAAGGTCAAATAGCCTCCTTTGAAGGGCAAGAGAATACTCCCTAGCAATAACAAAATGACTTCCCTTTTGTCTCATGTATAGCTCTGTGGCTGCTTCCTGGAGTGAGAATCTTTTCTGACCTGAAGGTACATGGCCTAGAACACAAGTTCTCAAATGACTGTCCCCACTCCAGCAACATTGGCATCACCTGGGAACTTGTTAGAAATGCCAGTTCTTGGGTCCATTCAGACCTACTGAATCAGAAACTGGTGTGGGGTCCAGCCATCTGTGTTTTCACAAGCCCTCTATACGATTATGATGGGCATTAAAATTTGAGAGCCATCAGCCTACAGAAAGCAGTGTTTTCATAGGTAGAATTGGACTTTGCCTTGGAAATTATGAATGAGCATGTATGTAGTTACAATGTAACCATGTGAAAAACCGTTATTTCTCTAAAATGTGAGCAATTCTTTCTCAAGGAGCAATTACTCTCAGACAAAATCAGAACTCTAAGTGCAAAATATATGTGTGTGAGATGTAGCATTTAGCAAAATTCTGACTAGATTTCTTTTCTAAGACAGGTTTACTGAGCCACTAACAGTACTGGCAAGCATACTATGTGGTTTGGAACTTTAAAAAATATATAAAACATTTGGTTTATTAATTTTGAAACTAATTAAGGTACAAAAATATAGTATCCCAAATTGTATAAGACAGAGGAAAAAAGCAGCCCATAAACACCAGATTGAGGACAAAAGCTGTAAGAATACCAGATATCACATTTTCACACCACCCCCTCTCACTATCAAATCCCCAGCAGGGTACTACAGAAAAATTGCCTGTCAACAGACTGAAATGAATCGTATGTGACTGCTGGTATAATTCCCTTGGAATTCAATTTACAGTAAATGCAGAAAGAACAAAGGAAGGGGTTAGAATGAGAGCAGAAAATGGTCATGTACATTAGAAAAATTAAAATCTGCAGCTTCCAAAGGGAATCATTCATAGTCTCATCCTTCATGACAGAAGTGCCTCTGGCTACAGTTCTTAACATGCAATTTTAGTGACTCTTCAGGAGTGAAGATGCCAAGTTGCTGTCCCATCCCCACTACAAGCTCAGGTGTAGACTCAGGGCAAATGGTCAGGATTTCTTGGCCTCAACCAGTATCTCCTGGTTCACCATTCACCTCCAAAGTGACCCCTGTAAAGCAGTGCAAAGTCTCATTGCAAATCACGATGTTTACTTCTCTCCTAATTCTCAGCAATGGGATTGTGGCAGACACTGTTGGTTGTCTATCCAACAGTCATTTCCCTTTTATTCCTTGCTAAGAAAATACGATTTGGTACATATTGTAAGAAAAAACGGGGACAGAGTCAAGATGGTGGTGTGGGAAGATGTGAAGTTAGCATCTCCCCACAACTAGGGTGGCTGCCGGCCACTGGTGCAGGACTCTGATGCCCAAGGAGATGCGAGGAACCCCAGAGTGAACCAGTAGGACACAGGGGGATTGACGGGGTAGGAGAAGTGGAGGCCACACAGGATCGGTGCCCTTGAGGCCAGGGAGATCAGGAAAGGCAGGTGGGAGGGACTCTCTGGGAAGAGCAGGAAAGGAGCAGAGGGCGACTGCCCCACACACTTGGGCCTGGGAAGCTGGCTGACCTCCCAGGCCAATACCCTGCCCTCCAAGCCCCCTCCAGGCTGTGTGGGTTCCTGGGGGCATAGGAGGGAGGCCGGGGAGTTCAGGAGAGGCAGGATCAATCCAAGAAGAAGATATAACAATTATAATGTTTATGCATCCAACATAGGAGCACATCAATACATAAGGCAAATGCTAACACACATGAAAGGAGAAATTGGCAGTAACACAATAATAGTGGGGGACTTTAACACCCCAGTCACACCAATGGACAGATCATCCAAACAGAAAATTAAAAAGGAAACACAAGCTTTAAATGACACAATAGACGAGATATATCTAATTGATATTTATAGAACATTCCACCCAGAAGTGGCAGAATACACTTTCTTCTCAAGTGCACATGGAACATTCTCCAGGATAGATCACATCTTGGGTCACAAATCAAGCCTCGGAAAGTTTAAGAAAACTGAAATTGTATCAAGCATCTTTCCTGACCACAGCACTATGAGACTGGAAATCAATTACAGGAAAAAAACTGTAAAAAACACAAATACATGGAGGCTAAACAGTACACTACTAAATAACCAAGAGGTAGCTGAAGAAATAAAAAAAAAATACATAAACAAATGACAATGAAAACACGACAACCCAAAACCTATGGGACTCAGCAAAAGCAGTTCTAAGAGGGATGTTTAAAGCAATTCAATTTCACCTCAAGAAACAAGAAAAATCTCTAACAATCTAACCCTACACTTAAAACAACTAGAGAAAGAACACAGACAACCTAAAGTCAGTAGAAGGAAAGAAATCATAAAGATTTCTTTAGAGCAGAAATAAATGAAATAGAAATGAAGAAAACAATAGCAAAGATCAATAAAATTAAAGCTGCCTCTTTGAGAAGATAAACAAAATTGATAAACCCTTAGCCAGACTCAACAAGAAAAAAAGGAAGAGGATGCAAATCAATAAAGTTAGAAATGAAAAAGGAGAAATCACAACTGACACTGCAGAAATACAAAGGATTATAAGCAATTACTACAAACAACTATATGCCAATAAAATGGACAACCACGAAGAAATGGCCAAATACTTGGAAAGGTACAATTTTCCAAGACTGAACCAGGAAGAATTAGACAACATAAACAGACCTATCACAAGCAATGAAATTGAAACCGTAATTTAAAATCTTCCAACAAACAAATGTCCCAAACCAGAGGGCTTCACAGGCTAATTCTATCAAACATTTAGAGAAGAGCTAACACTGATCCTCCTCAAACTCTTCCCAAAAACTGCAGAGGGAGAAACACTCCCAAATTCATTCTACGAAGCCACCATCACCCTGATACCTTAAACAGAAAAAGATATCACAAAAAAAGAAAATTATAGACGAATACTACTGATGAACATAGATGCAAAAATCCTCAACAAAATACTAGCAAACAGAACCCAAGAGCACATTAAAAGGATCATATACCAAGATCAAGTGGGGTTTATCCCAGGGATGCAACGATTCTTCAATATATGCAAATCAATTGATGTGATACACCACATTAACAAATTAAGGAATGAAAACCATGTTCATCTCAATAGATGCAGAAAAAGCTTTTGACAAAATTCAACACCCATTTATGATAAAACTCTCCAGAAAATGGGCATAGAGGGAAACTACCTCAACAAAATAAAGGCCACATATGACAAACCCACAGCAAGCATCATACTCAATGGTGAAAAACTGAAAGTATTTCCACTAAGATCAGTAACAAGACAAGGATTTCCACTCTCACCATCCTTATTCAACATAGTTTTGGAAGTCCGAGCCACAGCAATCAGAGAAGAAAAAGAAATAAAACGAATACAAATTGGAAAAGAAGAAGTAAAACAGTCACTGTTTGCTAATGACATAATACTATACACAGAAAATCCTGAAGATGCCACCAGAAAACTACTGGAACTAATCAATGAATTTGGTAAGTTTGCAGGATACAAAATTAATGCACAGAAATCTCTGCCATTCCTATACACCAACAATGAAAAATCAGAAAGCGAAATTAAGGAAACACTCCCATTTACCACTGCAACAAAAAGAATAAAATACCTAGGAATAAACCTGCCTAAGGAGGCGAAAGACTTGTCCTCATAAAACTATAAAACACTGATGAAAGAAATAAAAGATGACATTAACAGATGGAGAAATATACCATGTTCTTGGATTGGAAGAATTAATATTGTGAAAATGACTATACTACCCAAAAGCAATCTACAGATTCAATGCAATCCCTATCAAACTACCAATGGCATTCTTCCCAGAATTAGAACAAAAAAATCTTACAATCCGTATGGAGACACAAAAAACCCTGAAGAGCCAAAGTAATCTTGAGAAAGAAAAACGGAGCTGGAGGAATCAGGCTCCCCAACTCCAAACTATACCACAAAGCTACAGTAATCAAGACAGTATGTTGCTGGCACAAAAACAGATATATAGATCAATGGTACAGGATAGAATGCCCAGAGATAAACCCATGCACATATGGGCACCTAATTTATGACAAAGGAGGCAAGAACTTACAATGGAGAAAAGACAGCCTCTTCAATAAGTGGTGCTGGGAAAACTGGACAGATACATGTAAAAGAATGAAATTAGAACACTACTTAACACCATACACAAAAATAAACTCCAAATGGATTAAATACTTAAATGTAAGACCAGACACTATAAAACTTTTAGAGGACAACATAGGAAAAACACTCTTTGACATAAACCACAGCAAGATCTTTTTTGACCCACCTAGAGTAACAGAAATAAAACCAAAAATAAACAAATGGGACTTAATTAAACTTAAAAGCTTTTGCATAGCACAGGAAACCATAAACAAGACAAAACTACAACCCTCATAATGGGAGAAAATATTTGCAAATGAAACAACAGACAAAGGATTAATCTCCAAAATATACAAACAGCTCATGGAGCTCAATATCAAAAAAACAAACAATCCAGTTAAAAAATGGGCAGAAGACCTAACTAGACATTAAGACACCAAAGAAAACATACAGATGGTCAAGAGGCACATGAAAAGATGCTCAACGTCACTAATTATTAGAGAAATGCAAATCAAAACTACAATGAGGTATCACCGCACACCGATCAGAATGCCCATTATCAAAAAAGCTAGAAACCATAAATGCTGGAGAGGGTGTGGTGAAAAGGGAACCCTCCTACACTGTTGGTGGGAATGTAAATTGATACAACCACTATGGAAAACAGTATGGAGGTTCCTTAAAAAACTAAAATTAGAACTACCATACGACCCAGCAATCCCACTACTGGGCATATACCCTGAGAAAACCATAATTCAAAAAGAGACATGCACCACAATGTTCACTGCAGCACTATTTACAAGAGCCAGGACATGGAACCAAACTAAATGTCCATTGATAGATGAATGGATAAAGAAGATGTGGCACATATATACAATGGAATATTACTCAGCCATAAAAAGAAATGAAATTGAGTTATTTATAGTGAGGTGGATGGACCTAGAGTCTGTCATACAGAGTGAAGTCAGTCAGAAAGAGAAAAACAAATACTGTATGCTAACGCATATATATGGAATCTAAAAAAAAAAAAAAATGGTACTGATGAACCTAGTTGCAGGGCAGGAATAAAGAGGTAGACATAGAGAACGGACTTGATGACATAGGGTGGGAGGGCAAAGCTGGGGCAAAGTGAGAGTAGCATCAACATATATACACTACCAAATATAAAATAGTTGGCTGGTGGGAAGCAGCAGCATAGCACAGGGAGATCGGCTCGGTGCTTTGCGATGACCTAGAGGGGTGGGATATGGAGGCTGGGAGGGAGGCTCAAGAGGGAGGGGATATGGGGACATGTATATGCATACGGCTGGTTCGCTTTGTTGTATAACAGAAACTAAGATGGTATTATGAAGCAGTTATACTCCAATAAAGATCTATTAAACAAAAAGAAAAGAAAGAAAAAGCTGAAAGGTTTTTGGACCAAAAGACTAGAAAATGTCTTTAGTTGAAAAGTGGGTATTAATGGGAACTCACTCTCCCAAGGCATCTGATTTTATGTTATTTGTGCTTTTCATTGTCTTCGAGCTATTTTACAACCCTGTAGAGATAGAAGTTAACTTGTAGAAAACTGGTGGTAAAACAAGGATTTCTTGTCTCTAGATATGCAAATCAATTCTGTTCCTTGGAGGTTCAGTTGACTTTCCTCCCCTATAGTGGAGGAAGCTAGTTTTGCACTGATTAAATAAATTCATTTCAGATATCATGATGATCTTACATATTTGCTTTGGTCTTTGGATTCTCTTTGGAACTGTTTGTAACTTCTAGTTCTCTCCTTAATTAATGAGTTAGATAAAATCTTTGATACCTGTTCATTTCATATCTTTATGAGAGTCATGATTAAACCTTTAAAAAACAATTTTCTTTAAACAATGCATTCTGCAACAATATATCCAGGAAATATGGGTCCCTTTCTCATTCTAGGAGATAAACCATGATGAATCTGATCTAACCGTGATAATGATAATCTTATTCCCCTTTGCCTCTGATTGGTTTGGAGATGTGGTCCCACAGTCAATGAGAAATAAGAGAGGAGGTTCTGAGAGAAGTTTCCCTCTTTGACAAATAAACAAAGGGGAGTGAGGGCCAGAAGTGGGGAGTGGGAAATGCCCCTTCTTTCTTTCCTTTAGATATTTTCTTGTGAGAGCAGAATGCTTGGAAGTTATAGCTGCCATCTTGCAATAATAGTGAGAGAAAACCAAAGAGGATCTCAGAGAAGCGATCTCTGAGCATTGACATCGTTTATTTGGCCTCTGAATCAATCAATCAGCAATCAATCAGCAACTGCTTCCTCCAGAGCTATTATATGAGGTAATAGTTCCCAGTGTTTACTCCATTTCAGTTGATAATCTAGTTACAAGAAACTATAAGCATTCTAATAAATACAGTTACAGATTCAGAAAGAAAAAGTACCAAGGAAATTTGACATGGAGTGAGAGGTTCTATATAAGTTATGCGTGCAGTGGTGGAGGTGGTGGGCAGAAAAGGGTGGGTGTGGTGAGCTGGGCAAGGTATGGGTATTGAGTGACAGTATAGCAGGGTGGGATGTGATATGAAGGTAGGAGCGGTGGTGGAAGAATTATAGTGAAGTAGCAATTAACAAAGAAATGTTATACATTTGTCCCTTGTTGAGGTAAACCACTCATAGACCCTCTTGTCCCAATTCTCTACTTCAGATCATACAACAGCAAAAGTAGACCAAAATCCAGGTCTCCTATCCCCCATTAGACATTTTCCTCAACTATAACTGGCAGTTAGATATGCCACGTTGGCAGCAGTCCATGCATAATCATCATCCATCTTCATCATTCCCATTCATTGAATGTTTACAACATCCATAAATTTGATAAACATAATATTATTTAATCTATACAGCAACACCATGATTGGATGTGGTAGATTGTTGCAGTCCCAATTTGTTTTTATCCTCCTGTAACCATGGCCTTGGATAGTCAACTCTTACCTGACTCTGGGCTTGGCCAATGGGACAATGTGACTTGTATTTGTCAGCGGGATAGTAACATAACAGAAACAGAGTCTTATAAAAATTCTAAGCATTGTAGCTTGCCCTATCTTGATGCTCCTGGGGGTCTTAAGATTGCCACTATATGAATAAGCCCAAATTGGTCTGCAAGGCACATGTGTACATTCATCCCCATAACCTTGATCAACAACCAGCACCAACTGGCAGCCAGAACAAATCACCAGACATGTGGCCGTAGTAGACCAACTAGCCCTCAGCCAGGCCTCCAGCTGAATACAGCCACATGCATGAGTTCAGGTGAGGCGAGCAGAAAAACGGTTTAGTTGAGCCCAACCCAAAGTGTCAACTCTCAGAACCATGAGATAATAAATCATTTTTAAGCCACTGAATTATGGGCAACAAAGTCTAACTGTTACATTGAAGTATATAATATCAATGTCCCAATTTTACAGACAAGGAAAACTAAGATTCAGAAAACTTGCCCAGGGCTACCAAGGGCTGCATCTAGGATTCAAACCCAAGTCTATCTGACTTCAGAGACCATGTCTTTGATAGCAACTCCAAATAATATATTCTGAGCAAACCATTAATTGCAAGGGATCAGAGATGTACCTCTAAAACCTTCCTATACTGTGAATATGTCAACTTGAATTTATCTCTTTAACCCACTGGTAAGTGTGTATATCACCAACCTGTACAACCTCTTAAGGAAAAAAGTTTTGTAAATTTATTATCCACTGTGAAATGCAGCATTTTATTTTTTCCTTTTTTTGTCCTTAATTTATATTTCTCAGACTTACAAGGTTGGCCCAGTTTCTAATAACTAGAATCCTGTGAGATGATTCATATTCCCTATGACTTTGTGACTGCACCATGCCCTTCCATATACCTATGCCTTTGCCTGTGATGTCTCCTCTACCTGGAATAGTCCCTTCACATCCCCAGTGCCCACCCTCCTGACATAAAAAGACTCATTCTGATTCAGCTCCAGTCCCAGATTCCTCCAGCCATGTTACTGCCTCTCCTTTGTGTTCTTATGGCATTTTGCATATACTTCTATTACAGTGCTATAATATTTACTCTCATAACTGTCTTCTCCACTAGACACATTCCTTATTAAATCCTCAACATCTAATATGGTATCTGGCATACAGCGGGTGCTAAATAAATTTTGCTGAATGAATAAAAGAATCATCTAATCAAAAATAAAAATGTTTTCCAGCCATTTCTTTAGTTTTATATCCATTGATTTCTTATATCCCATCCTCTATTTCAACCAAACTGAATTACTTCTCCATTTAGACTTCCCTGCCTGTGGAAAAGATAGACTAGTTATTCATTCATCAAACCCATTTTCTCTTCTTTATTCTCACTAGACTACATTTTCCAGCATCCTTTGTAGTCAAGTATGGCCATATGACTAAGTTCCAGAGAACAGAATATATAAGTGGAAGTGATGTTCCTCTTCCAGACCTGGCCCACATAAATCTCCCAAGCATTTCCTTCAATTCTCTTTCTCCTTTTACCAGCTTAATGAAGGTGAGCATAGTGATCTTGGAGGTATTAAAGTTGGTGGCACCAAAAGATGGAAAGAACCTGGTCCTTCAATCACCACTTGGCAGACAGTCACCTCATGAATAGGAATGTCACTTTTGGACTTTATGAAAGCAAGAATTAGGCTTCTATTCTGTTAAGCCACTGAGATTTTGGGATTTATCTGCTGTACCAGCAAACTTTACCTTAACTAATACACTGATGTATATTTGTTTCCTGCAGTTCTTCTATATCATATGCCCCTTTCTCCAATATATGTATGTCTGATTGTACTGATCCACTGAGATACAACTTTATCCATTATTCCTTCCCTGACACGTTCAGTTCTTCTTCTGAAATACTTCTGAAATACTCCAGTTTTATCCACACCCTCTTATACATGTGCCACGTTCTGCTTGTACTACCAATATTTGTTACATTTCTAAACTTAAAAACACTAACATGCATACAACTCCATGGCATGAACCTTGTCTTACTCATCTGTTTCCCCCATAGCATTCAACATAGAGCCTTACACTGAGCAGACACATAAGATGTTTCATCAGATGAGGATTTGTGCTCTCTATACTCATGTTTTAGACCTCAAGCACATCTAGCTTTACCTTTCTGGGCAAAAATATTGATTTGCTTTAATTTTATTTGATTTTCAGTCTTCCCTCTTTTTCTTGCTTTTTCTTCTCTATATTTATTTTGCCTGGCCATTCTTTAAATTCTTTCCAGTGCCATTTGATCTCTCCTGCGGGCTCATGCCCAGAATGACCCCATATCCAATACGACCCCACATCCAACATGCCCCATGTGGCTCTCCCATTCATTTATTGGGCAACACTAACCACTGTGATTTTGATGGGTCTTACAGAAGATAACACAATGATTGCATCTTTCTCCTCAAAACCACCAAAGAGCTGTCATTTTGGAAAAAGTTAAATCATCTATTTCTGGCTGATGAAGTATAAATTAAGAGTTTTATAGAATAGAACACATTCTGAGGGTTGGCTTCATCTACTTCATTTGGGCCACAAAGCCCTAATGGGAGTCATTTGAGGTTGGAAAAGCTAAATTTAATAGGTCCAAGATTTCCTGAATTACACTGAAGACTGTAACATTTAGAAACAGAACTCAGAGCATTAAATCTGCTAGAAAGAGGAAGATTTAAATTCCTTTAAAGGATTTCATTTTTCTTTTATGCCTTTTTAATCCCTTAAATGGAAATGAATGTAAGATAGTTCGTGCCCAGTGGAAACTGGGCTTTGGTTTTTAACAATTTATGTATTTAAGCCTTGCAAAAGCATTCTGATTTTAGGTCATGTTAGAAACAATGAGCAAAAAGAATGAACTCTTTATTCCTATATAACACATAAATCCTATAGAAAATGCCAATTTTGATGTGAAACCTAGAGGGACTGTTTCTCATTTATGTGCCCTCCTCTCTTCCAAATCCCTAGTCACACTCTACCAGGGACGGGGACTCTATGCGATGAGAAACGCAGAGACTAAATGACTGTCCACAGGCCATAAGAAACAATGGAATAGTGCACTCAGATATGGTATAAAGTTGGTGGCAAGCAAGGTTGAATGCTGATAAAGAGTTCAGTAAGTCTCAAGGCAGACAATACACAGTGGAACTATTTGATAAATGGAAAAGGAATGCAGAATAGCGACTAGGAAATAGTTCCACGATTATGGTAGAAAAGTCCCAGAGCCTTCAGCTGAACCATATGCAGGAAAAGAGAAGCTAGAATACTGCTGGAGGAATACACTATCTATATCAAAGTGAGAGCAATCTCTGAAGGTTTTCTCAGGGAAAATCAAGTTCAGAAAACTTATCTTCTTTTTCTCCTTCCTGCTTTGTTTCTTGGTCACTCTTGCCTTCCTTACCAGCAACCAGTCCAAAGCACTTATGTGATGAATACACTGCTGTCACCAGGCTTGACTGTAATTCCACCTCTGCTACTTAATTACCCTCTCGATGGCCTTAGCCAATATTTTCATTTCTCTGGGCCTCAGTTCCCCAAGGGGTTAGGTTGGCTGATTTCTAGAATCCTTCCTGGTTCTCAGGTTCTCCGATCCTCTGATTCTTGACTTCAAAGCTTTTTTCTACCCTAATTTACATTCCTTAGTGTCTGTTTATCACAGGTGCAGCCCAGATGGATTTCTCAGATCTACCAGTCCCCAGAATTCATCACCTTAATAGAGGAAGCTTGCTTAGGAGGCAGGAATCAATGAAGACCTCTTGCTTTAAGTGGCCTAAATTGGGATGACTGGGATGAGTATTTTAGATGGTCTGACTCTCCCTTGGTGAGCTGAAGCCTCAAAAGACTTTAGGGCTGTGGAGGCACTGAAGATTTAAGAAGGTTAATACTTTTATGTGAGACTCAGAGCTGATAAATTATTTATTATTTTCAGGAGGCATATCTCAGAATCAGCTAGATTTGGTGTTCTTATTTGTAAGAAAAGCACATTTGTGGTCAGGATGGCACTAGAAGAGGTAGGCTGCCAATTTCTTTAGAACAGGTTTCACCAGATGGAATTTTCCTGGTTCATTTACCATGGTCCACAGTGAGACCTGAAGCCTCACTGGCTCAAAAATGTGATTTGACAACAAACCTAGAGTATATCTAAGTCTCTATGTAGATATCAACTAGGTTCCCAGAGATTACTATAAAAACCTGGATGTCAATTTTATTAATTTATAAGAATGTATATATTCTGCCATGTAGGTAGCATGACTGGTGTATTATTTCCTACCAACTCACCAGTTGAGGTTACTTGGTAAACAAAGAACTATGATAAAGGAGTAAGCTTAAGAAGAGTTCATCAACTAAAAAAAAAGCCTGAGACACTCTCTTCTGGCACAGGAAGAGCCCTGCTGAAGAGAATATAATAAATGTTTCTTCACATTTATATATATAATACTTCTGGCCTTCACTATTTGTAAACAACCCCAAAGATCTATAAATGACTACAGGCTTGGTGAACAAGAACACAGAAACAAGGCACTTCAGCTTTGTTTTCCCAAATGTAATGTGCACATCACTTGTGCTGTTTGTAGGAGGTGGAATTGTAGAAGATAAGATCAATAGTCATGATGGTGTACGTAAATGATGCAGGTTAGGATTTACATCATCCTGTATTTAAATATAAATAAAATATCTCATACAGTGCAAAAGACTAAAGGGGGTGTATATATATACATACATATGTATATATATATATATATATATATATATATATATATATATATATATATATGCAAGGATTAGGGAGGCAGAAGTGGGGGTGAAATTTGGAAGGGGAAAGGAAGTTTCTACAGTCAGGAAAGAAGCCTTTTTGGAACAGCACTCATGAATGACCTAAGGATCTTGTTAGTATCCTCATTCAGAAGGTCTAGGGTGGTGCTGAGGTTCTACATTTCTAACAAGCTGCTGGATGATTTCTTTTTCTTCCAGTTTTACTGAGATATAGTGAACATACATCACTGTATAAGTTTAAGGTGTACAGCACAATGATTTGACTTGGACACATCATGAAATAATTACCACAATAAGTTAACATCCATCATCTCATATATATATTGACAAAAAATGTAAGAAAAAGAAAAAAAATTTTTTCCTTGTGATGAGAACTCTTAGGATTTAACCTTTTAACAATTTTTATATATAACGTATAGTGGTGTTGATTATATTTATCATCTTGTACATTACAACCCTAGTACTTATTTACCTTATTACTGGCAGTTTGTACATTTGATCACCTTCATCCAAATCCCTGTCTCCTCACGTCCAGCCTCTGGTAACCACAAATCTGATCTCTCTACGAGTTTGTTGGTTTCACTGTCTGTTTTTTTAAAAGTATAATTGACCTATGACACTATGTTAGTTCCTGGTGACTAACATAGTGATTTGATATTTCTACACATTACAAAATAATCACCATGATAAGGTCTAGTCACCATCTGTTGCTGCACGAAGATATTACATTATTATTGAATATATTCCCCATGCTGTACCTTTAATACTTGTGTCTCATTTATTTTGTAACTGGAAGATTGTAGCTCTTAATCTTCCACACCTATTTCTCTCATCCCAGGATCCCTCTCCCCCCTGGTAACCACATATTTGTTGTCTGTATCTATGACTCTCTTTCTGTTTTGTTTTATTTGCTCCTTTTTTAAAGATTCGACATATAAGTGAAATTATACACTATTTGTCTTTCTCTGACATTTCACTTAGCATATTGCCCTCTAGGTCCATCTGTGTTGTCACAAATGGCAAGATTTCATTATTTTGTTTTTTACAGCTAAGTCCATACATATCCATTGTATCCATATATACCACATCGTCTTTGTCCATTCATCTATGGCAGGGCACTTAGGTTGCTACTGTATCTTGGTTATTGTAAATAATGTTCCAATGAACATGGGGTGAAAATACATTTGCACATTTGTGTTTTTGTTTTTTCTGGAAAACTCCAGAAGTGGAATTGCTGGATCATATGGTAATTCTATTTTTAATTTTTTAAGAAAGCTCCATACTGTTTTCCATAGTGGCTGCATCAATTAACATTGCCACCAACAGTGCACGAGGATTTCCTTTTCTCCACACCCTCACCAACACTTGATATGTGTTGTCTATTGAATAACAGCCATTCATACCAACAGATGTGAGGTGATATCTCATTATGGTTTTGATTGGCATTTCCCTGATAATTAGCCATGTTGAGCATCTTTTCATATGCCTGTTGGCCATCTGCCCATTTTTTTAATCAGGTTGTTTTCCTGATGTCGAGTTGTACATGTATTTGTACATTTTGGATATCAACCCCTTATCAGATACACCATTCATAAATGACTTCTTCCATTCAGTAGGCAGCCTTTTTGTTTTGTTGCTGGCTTCCTTCACTGTGCAAAAGCTTTTTAGTCTGATGTAGTCCCATGTGTGGTTATTTTTGCTTTTGTTTCCCTTGCCTGAGGAGACATATCCAAAAACAATAGTGCTAAGATCAATATCAAAGAACATACTGCCTATGTTTTCTTCCATGAGTTTTATGGTTTCAGGTCTTACATTTAAGTCTTTAATCCATTTTGAGTTTATTTTTGTAACTGGTGCGGAAAAGTAGTCCATTTGGATGCTTTTGCATGTAGCTATCCAGGTTTCCCAACACCATTTATTGAAGAGGCTTTCTTTGCCCCACTGTATATTCTTGCCTTCTTCGTTGTAAATTTATTGACTATATAAGTATGGGTTCATTTCTGGGCTCCTATTCTGTTCCACTAATCTATGTATCTGTTTTTGTGATAGTACCATACTGTTTTGATTACTGTAGCATTGTAGTATAGTTTAAAATCAGGGACCATGATACCTTCATTTGTGTTCTTCTTTCACAAGATTGTTTTAGCTATTCAGGGTCTTTTGTGTTTCCATAAAAAGTTTTGAATTATTTGTTCTAGTTCTGTGAAAAATTTCATTGGTATTTGGATAGAGATTGCATTGAATATGTAGGTTGCCTTGGATAGTATGGTCATTTTAACAATATAAATTCTTCCAATCCATGAGCATGGTATATCTTTCCATTTGTGCCATCTTCAATTTCTTTCATCCGTGTATTAGTTTTCAGAGTACAGGCCTTTCACCTCCTAATTCGATTTATTCCTAGGTCTTTTATTCTTTTTGATGTAATTGTATATGGCATGGTTTTCTTAATTTCTACTTCTGATAGTTCATTGTTAGTGTATAGAAATGCAGATTTATGTATACTAATTTTATATTCTGCAACTTTACCAAATTCATTGATGAGCTCCAGTGTTTTGTTTTTTTGGTTTATTTGGTTATTTTGGCAGCATCTTTAGGATTTTCTTGGTTATCATGCATCTTTAAGCAGTGACAGTTTTACTTCTTCCTTACCAAATGCGATTCCATTTATTTCTTTTTCTTGCCTGACTGTTGTGTCTAGGATTTCCAATACTATGTTGAATAAAACATCCATGTCTGTTCCGGATCTTAGAGAAAATTCTTTCAGGTTTTCACCACTGAGTATGATATTGGCTATAGATTTGTCATATGTGGCCTTTATTATGTTGAGTTATGTTCCCTCTATACACACTGTGTAGGGACTTTTTTTATTAACATAAATGGATGTTGATGTTGTCAAAAGCTTTTTCTGCAACTATTGAGATGATCCTATGATTTTCAGTCTTCAGTTTGTTAATGTGGTACATCACACTGATCGATTTGTGGATATTAGATCATCCTTGCATGCCAGAGATAAATATCAATTGATTGTGGTGTATGATCCTTTTAATGTATGGTTGAATTCAGTTTGCTAATATTTTGTTGAGGAATTTTTCATCTATTTCATCAGGGGTATTGGCCTGTAATTTTCCTGTTTTGTGATGTCTTTGTCTGGTTTCGGTACCAGGGTGATGCTGGCCCCATAAAACGAGTTCAAAATTTTTACTTCCTCTTCAATTCTTTGGACTAATTCGAGAAAAAAGAGGTGTTAATTCTCCTTTAATGTTTGGTAGAATTCACCTGTGAAGCCATCTGGTCTTGGACTTTTGTCTGATGAGAGTTTTTAAATTACTGATCCAATTTTAGTACTGGTAATTGGTCTGTTCATACTTTCTGTTTCTTCCTGTTTCAATCTTAGGAGGTTGTACATTTTTAAGAATTTGACCATTTTACTGGCATATAATTGTTCATAGTAAACTCTTATGACTGCTTATATTTCTGTGGTGGTGCTATAACTTCTTTTTTATTTCTTTTTTTATTTATTTGGGCCCTCTCTCTTTTTTCTTCATGAGTCTGGCTAAAGGTTTTTCAATTTTGTTTACCTTTTCAAAAAATCAGCTCTTAGTTCCATTGATCTTTTCTATTATTTTGTTAGTCTCTATTTCATTTATTTGTGCTATGATCTTTATTATTTCTTTCCTTCTGCTAACTTTGGGTTTTGTTCTATTTTTCTAATTCCTTTAGGTGTAAAGTTATGCTGTTTTCTTGAGATTTTTCTTATTTCCTAAGGTAGGCTTATACAGCTACAAACTTCCTTCTTAGACTTGCTTTTGCTGCTTCCCATAGATATTTTTTATCATTGTGTTTTCATTTTCATTTGGCTCTAGGTATTTTATTATTTTAACTTTGATTTCTACAATAAACCACTGGTTGTTAAGTAGCACACTGTTTGGCTCCATGTATTTGTGTTTTTTGCAATTTTTTTCCTTATAATTAACGTCTAGTCTCAAAAGGTGGTCAGAAAAGATGCTTGATATGATTTCAAACTTCTTAAATTTATTGAGACTTCTTTTGTGGCCTATCATGTCATCTGTCCTAAACAATGTCCTTTGTGCACTTGAAAAGAATGTATGTTATGCTGATTATGGATGAAATGTTCTCATTTAAGGCCAGTTTTTCCTTATTAATCTGTCTGGACAATCTGTTTACTGATATAAGTGGGATGTTAATTTCCCTAATATTATTGTGTCACTGTCAACTTCTCCTGTTATGTCTGTTAATATTTGCTTTATGTATTTAGGCACTCCTATGTTGGGAGCTTATGTATTTAGAATTGTTATATATTCTTGTTGGATCAATCCCTTGATCATTATGTAATGTCCTTCTTTGTCTCTTGTTACAGTCATTGTTTTAAAGTCTATTTGTCTAAGTATTGCTACTCCACCTTTCTTTTCATTTCCATTTGCATGGAATAAGTTTTTCCATCACATCACTTTCAGTCTGTGTGTGGCTCTAGATCTGAAGTGAGTCTCTTGTAGGCAGCATATAGATGGGTGTTGTTCTTTTATCAATCTCACCACTCTTTGCCTTTTGATTGAAGCATTTAGTTTATTTACACTTTAAGTAATTATTGAAGAGAATGTTTTTACCGTTATTTTGCTAATTGTTTGGGAGTTGTTATTGTAGTTTTCTTTGCTTCCTTTCTTCTTCTATTCTCTTGTTATTTGATGACTATCTTTAGTGTTATGTTTAGGTTCCTTCCTCTTTTTTGTGTGTGTATCTATTACAGATTTTTGATTTGTGGTTACCATGAGGTTTATCTATAGCAATCTATACGTATATTAATATATACATGATTATTTTAAGTTGATGAACTCTTAATTTTGAAAGCATTCTAATAACCCTGCATTTTTACAACCCCCCCCCAATTTTTTAACATTTTTGACATAATAGTTTACATCTTTTTGTTTTGAAAATTCTTTAGCTACTAATGCAGATATAGATTATTTTACTCCTGTTGTCTTTTAATGTTCCTACTAGCTTTATAAGTGGTTGATCTACTACATTTACTGTATATTGTCTTACCAATGAGATTTTTTTTCTTTTTGTCATTTATATATTTCTAATTGCGGCCTTTTTTTTCACTTAGAGAAGTCCCTTTAATGTCTCTTGTAAAGACAGGTTAGCAGTGCTGAACTCTTTTAGCTTTGCTTGTATGTAAAACTGTTGATCTCATTCAAATCTGAAGGACAGCCTTGCTGGGTAGAGTATTCTTGGTTGTAGGTTTTTCCCTTTCATCACTTTAATATACCATGCTACACACTTCTGGGCTGCCAAGTTTCTTCTGAAAAGTCAACTGACAGTCTTACGGGAGTTCTGTCATATTAACTAGTTGCTTTTCCCTTGCTGCTTTTAAGATTCTTTCTTTAATTTTTGCCATTTCAATTACAATGTGTCTTGGTATGAATCTCTTAGGGTTGATCTTTATTGGGACTCTCTGCACCAAAACGTCTTCCTGGACCTGGATGTCTGTTTTCTTTCCCAGGTTAAGGAAGTTTTCAGCTATTATCACTTCAAGTAAGTTCTCTGCCCCTTTCTCTCTCCCTTCTCCTTCTGGGGCACCTATAATGCAAATGTTAGTACATTTGATGTTATCCCAGACGTCTCTTAAACTGTCTTTATTTTGTTTTTAATTCTTTTTTCTGTTCACCTAGAGGGATTTCCACCACTCTTGTTTCCCTGCTCTCTTATTTGTTCATTCATCTGTATCATCTAATTTACTGTTGATTCCTTCTGGTGTTTTTTTTTTTTGGTTTTTTTTTTTTAACTTCAGTTATTGTATTTTCAGCTCTGTTTGGTTCTTCTTTATATTTTCTAACCCTTTTTAAAATTTCTCACACTGTTCATCCATCCTTCTCCCGAGTTTGTTGCACATCTTTCTCATCATTACATTGAACTCTTTATCAGGCAGATTGCTTTTCTCCACTTTGCTTAGTTCTCCTTCTGGAGTTTTATCTTGTTCCTTCACTTGGAACATATTCCTTTGTCACATCATTTTGCCTAATTCTCTGTGTTTATGTGTAAGTATTAAGTAGGGTGGTTATATTTCTTGATCTTAGAGAAGTGGCATTATGTAGAAGATGCCCTATCAGGCAAAACAGCACACTCTCTTGCGGTCATCAGAGGTATATGATGTAGAGGTGCCCCCTATGTGGGATGCATTAGCACTTCTCATGTGGCAGTGTCGACTACTGTGAGCACGCTGGTAAGCATGGCTGGTCCCCATCCTAGTTGACTGCCAAGCCCTGTCTTGTGTAGAGGCCAGCCACTGATGGGTGGGGCTGGGTCCTGTCATGGCTGGCTGCATGGTCCTAGGACTTGTGTCAGCCTACTGGTGTGTGAAGCCAGGTCTAATCATGCCTGGCTGTGGGCCTGGGCTGTCCTGGGGCTGGTCCACCTGCCAGACAATATTGATCTGGCCAGGAACCATGCCTTGGGTAGCAAAGAAGGTTTTAGAATGATTTCACTCTGTGAGAATAGAAATGGCCTCCAGGTGAATTGGATGTAAATAATTTTATGACATTTAGTTAACTAATTAAAATGATATTTTATTTAATAATTAATGTATAGTAATATTCTAATTACAAAAGTGATAGTGGATTTACACCTGTGGTAGTGATTTTGTTTCATTTATTTCTAAATCTATTTAATTTTAAAAAGTGAGCTGTGGTGCAGCCACTTTGGAAAAGAGTATGAAGGTTCCTTAAAAAACTAAAAATAGAGTTGTCATATGATCCAGCAATCCCACTCCAGGGCATATAACCAGAGAAAACTCTAATTCAAAAAGACATATGCACGCCAATGTTCACAGCAGCACTAATTAAAATAGCCAAGACATGGAAGCAACCTAAGTGTCCATAGATGAACGGATAGAGATGTGGTACACATATGCAATGGAATATTACTCAGCCATAAAAAAGAATGGAATAATACCATTTGCAGCAACACAGATGGACCTAGAGATTATCATACTAAGTGAAGTAAATCAGAAAAAGAAAGACAAATATATGATATCACTTATATGTAGAATCTAAAATATGATACAACTGAACTTATTTACATGAAAGAAACAGACTCACAGATACAGAAAACAAACTTATGGTTACTGAAGGGGACAGGAGGTAGGGGAAGGATAATTAAGGAGTTTGGGATTAGCAGATACAAACTACTATATATAAAACAGATAAAAACAAGGTCCTACTGTTTAGCACAGGGAACTATATTTGATATCCTGTAATAAACCATAATGGAAAAGAATATGAAAAAGAATATATAAAATTGAATCATATATATATAATTGGATCACTTTGATATACACCAGAAACTAACACAACATTGTAATCAATTATACTTCCATAAAGAATAAAAAAAAATTTTTTTAAGTGAACTGTTTTCAAGATAAATACTAAGTAAATAATTGGAGAGGTGTATATTACAATGGTAAAAATCAAAAATAAACAAATGGGGGGCTTCCCTGGTGGCGCAGTGGTTGAGAGCCCGCCTGCCGATGCAGCCCCGTCTGGGAAGATCCCACATGCCACGGAGCGGCTATGCCCGTGAGGAGTGGCTGCTGAGCCTGCGCGTCCAGAGTCTGTGCTCCGCAACGGGAGAGGCCACAACAGTGAGAGGCCCGCGTACCGCAAAAAAAAAAAAAAAGTGGTTAGTTTCTTTTTCTCAAGTGTCTTTATTAATCTTTCTTGTTTGGTGTATAGAATCTGTACTGTAGCTGACTTTCAGATTACATTACAGAGAGTAATAAAATGGCATATACATCTCTGGGCAAGTCTGTTTACCTAGTGGACTTAATAAAAGTGAATAGTGTGATGATAATCGTATGGTAGAGATAATAGAAAAGATATTTAACCAGATGACCAGAGAACTGGATTGTAATACCAGATTTTCCACTAGTTAATTTTACTACAGTGTGTGAGTCACTCAATATATATGTGTCAATAGTATATCTACCTTATATGTATGTATTGGTATATGTGTGTATGTGTATATACATATATATATCATATTGTTCTTACCCTGACTATATCAGAGTCCCTTTCACACATTAAAGTAAGAGTGACTTTTTCTTCAGGTTACTATTAAGAACATATTATCACTATCAATACATATGTACACATATGTATATATTATATATATTATACATATATAATTATATTATTATTATATGTAAAACTGAGTCTAAAACTGCCTTGGGGTAGGTCATACCTACTGACCCAGGTAAAGTTTGGAGGAAATATGTTAAAGAGACAGACCAGCTGCCCTCAGGCAGGATCATTCACTTTGTGGTACAGAAGCCCAATTTTATCAGTCAGACTTTTCCAGGCTCTTGGGACTGACTCATGCTAATCAAATAACACATGGCTGATTTACATTGAGAAATTACAAATTGAGCAATTTAAAACATCCAACGCTCAAGAAGTCCAGAATAGCCAGGCTAACAGCTCAGTGTATTCTCCTCTCCATGAATGTCCAAATCCTCTGGGACTGCTGTGTGCTTGGCTCAGAACAAGAGTCAAGGGAGCTCAATGATTTTACACCTTCAAGATCTGAAGGCCAAACACACCCATTTCCAAGCTAGGTAGGTAAAGGTTAAGTGGATGCTTGTGCTAGCTGGACAGAGTGCTCTTCTTTAGACAGGACTGGAGACAGAGACTTACTCTTCCTCTTCATTTTCCCCTTTTCTAGTTTCCATTAAGACCACCACCCTTTAGTTACCATAGCTTTGCCACTTCAAGCTGGCATTACTTAGGTTAACTCTTTCTGAAATTCCAGTTTAGTCCTGGGGACAACGTGTTGGCCATCCTAGTCTGTGAGTCTTCTCAGCCAAACAGCTAGAAATGTGAGATTGAGGCACTTCTGTGTGTGAAACATGTACCCCATCACACATGTTCCTCTCCCTCTTAGGGGTCCACCTTTTCCTGATCCTTCAGAGAAGCTGCCTATGTACCTACCACAGCCTTGAGTAAATGTAGACTAAAATAATCTGTTTTTCTCTGGTCTCAACCTGTGATAATTTGAGGGAGCACACTTTGCAAAATTCTTCAGAAATATGTGGTGACTACAGCCCCCAAGGATCTGGGAGAAACTAAGTGGAAATTCGAAGCATCAGTCTCACTACTGATACTCCCCAGGAGGTGCCATAGGGAAGCACTGAACTTGCACTTGAAGGGTCCTGGCTTACAGAAGGTGCTGACTGGGTGTGCATGGGCTCCAGGTCTGCAATTAGGCAAGAGGAGCATCCCCCAGGATCTATCTGTGAACCGCTCTGTTGGCATTCATTCACTGCTGTGTGGAAACCTGGAGGATTCTCAGCACTGCCTAGAACCAAACGGCATTTAAAACACCCTCAGGATCTTTGGTTCAGCAATGAACCTTATCTTTGATTCCAGAGGGTGGTTCTTCATCAGCACTGCTGAGCTAATGCTCTTTTACTGCCTGAAACGGCAGAGATGAGCCTGTGGGGTCCAGAATGCCACATGTGAGGATGCCTACTTCCCCAATAAGGGCAGATTGTATTATCATTTTATAGTCACCACGACAGCTGCAGAAAAAAAGTTAGAGCAACCTCATTTTCTTCCAGAAGTGTCTTTTGTAGCCACCCATTTGGAAGCTGTCCGTGAATCTGTTGACTTCTTCCATCAGAGAATCCTCTCCAGATTCATCTATCATTTTCCCCATAGTCTTTCTCATCCTCATCATACGCGGGCCTCTCACTGTTGTGGCCTCTCCCGTTGCGGAGCACAGGCTCCGGACGCGCAGGCTCAGCGGCCATGGCTCACGGGCCCAGCCACTCCGTGGCATGTGGGATCTTCCCGGACCGGGGCACGAACCCATATCCCCTGCATCGGCAGGCGGACTCTCAACCACTGCGCCACCGGGGAAGCCCCAGTCACTCTTTTAATATCTCCTGAAGATCCCATGCTATGTTTTTCTATGTAGCATTTAATACTGCTTGATAGAGTATATACACATACTGGTTTTTTCTTTTCTTTGTTTGGCTCCTTTAACTAGAGTGTAAATTTAACAAATGTAGGGACTTTAATCTGTTTTATTTCCTGCTATATTTCAAGCATCTAGAACAGTACCTGGTAGATAGTCAGCATTCAACAAATATGTGTTGAAAGAAACAATGAATGAATCTCAATTTGAGTTTCTAGTATGGTACCCTGATCAAGATCAGTAGTTCCTGAACCTGGGGATCCATGAGAACCACTAGCAAGAACTTAAAAATATATCAGATTCCAGGGCTCTACCCCAGATCTACTAACTCAAAATAACGGAGGGAAGACTGGTCAGGAATCTGTATTTTTAATAAGCCTGCTGGTGTTTCTGATGTGCATTCAGGCCTGGGAACCAATGGTCTAGGCCCGAGTTTCAGGAACACAGGAGGAAACATAAGGTAGTGTGGTTAGCATGTGGATCTTAAGGTCAGCCTAGATTTGACTCCCAACTTTGCCATTTACTTGGTATTATAGATTACTAAATTTTTGGAGGCTCTCAACTTCCTCATACTTAAAATGGTAAATACCAGTATCATAAAATGCCAGAAACTTCAGTTTCCTGGGGCATGAAAGAATCAGAAAAACAGCTTAGCTTTCCCATGGGGACATCCCATGGGGTGCAGGTGCAGGAAGAGGACTGCAGAACATTAGCACCAGCACTGCAAAGTCCTCCTGCATCAGCCCAGGGGTGAAGCATCGATTATTCCAGAATCCCTCTGTTTAACAGCATGAGAATCATGATATAGTGTCCAAATGGCTTTCCACTGATAACAGGGAGGGGCAGGCAGCATATGGGTAGATGGAACTAGGTCTGAGTCAGGGACTGACATCCACAGTTCAGCTAAGTGGATGGCCCTTCTTCATCCACTACTCAGGCTCTAGAATAAGATTCTCTCACATGCTTGCCCATGGCTGTGTTATTCAAATTGGAACATAATACAGGAAATGAACATTGCTTCAAGCTTAACTCACAATCCTGACATCGTTATATTTCTCTCTAATTGGAACATCAGGAAGCACTTCACTTTTTATTCCTACTTGATAGAAAGTCTCTGCAAAACCTGCTCAGCAGATTACTGGAGGTGTGACACCCCTGTTTAGCCAGTAATGGTAACAGTATTAACCGTAACTCATGCATTTGGTATTAGTGAATATAATACCAGTGTAATTCCATAGCAATCTTCACATTCTATTAAAATGCCATTAGATTTCTGTGTGTCAAGCATTAGTTCAGTCTCACAGGGACATAGATTATAGGTAGTATTTCTTTATATGCATATACTGAGTAAAAAAGAGTCTGGACTACGTCCTGGTTTTTCCCTCATTATTCATCTTGTATGTTAATATCACAATTTACATTTGTGCAGTGGAATCTGAGCTCTTTCTGGTTCATTGACTTTCCTAAAGAATTGCGGGGGGGAAATGACTTTTGAAGAAGGGGAGTGAGTATGTCCTGTCACTCACAAAGTAGACTCCAGCGGTGCATCAGTTACAGCATGGTTGCTCTTTCGCAAATGTGTTAATTGCGTCCTGTGTGGTTTGCCTTTTCTCCCACTGCAGTACAGCTCAGCTGCACAGGAGCACCAAGAGATGTAATCTGAATTTTTTTAAAAAGTGTGTCTGGATGAGAAATTACTAGAGAGCAGAAGAATACATTTCCAGTGACTCAATTTGAGATCAGCAACTAATTAACTATGCATAGAAATGTCACTTAAGGAAAAGTTTTTGTCAATATGCTGAAATTTCTTTTACAGATTTGTGATTAACTTCTAATTATAGACTAATTACCCTTTTCCTTATCATCAAGCATCTTGAGTGTTGACGCAGAATCTATAAATGATGCCAAGGAGACAAGTGTGGACCTAATGTGCTTCCTTCACCACGTGAACAAAGATAAAGGGAGGAAGATGGTCCCCATATTACTTTAGGAGCAAAGCTGGCAGCTTGAGAATCCTGGTGTGAAAATACAGTGATGGGATTTCCAGCAACCAGGAAAATGACTCTGGTGAACTTTCTGATTTTACTTCAAAGAGAAGTTTAGGGTGATTGACAAGAGGGAGAAAAATGGGCTTTGTTCCTATGGCTGTTCTGAGGTGAATCACGGATGCAGCTGGGTTGGAGCAGAGGGTGTGTGTGTGTGTGTGTGTGTGTGTGTGTGTGTGTGCGTGTGCGTGTGTGTCACAGAGACAGAAAAACAGGAACAGAGGGACAATGCCCATGTGTGTTTGAGAGTTTGTCTGCCAGTGAAAAAGAGAGAATACTTGTTTCCTCAGAGAATGAAATGGAAGTTTCAATAGAACAGAAGACAAAGTTACTGCTACTGAGGGAAGGATTCAATCATATTTGGTGGCTGCTTTCTAGTTACTTGCATGCTACCTTGATAGATCTAATCTCACTATTCTACAGATATGCTTCCTCTTCTATAGTAAATAACATCATCATCCCCTTCTGCTCACTCGCCTCAAGTTTTATTACCACTATAAAACTGAAAGTCACTTCTCGTTTCACTTAAATCAACTAGAAAGACAAAGTACCCAGCCAGGTTGTGTTTGATCCAAGAAAGCAAAAAGCCTTCAACTTCCTTGGGTCTCACAGCAATGTACTGAAAATTTCTAGAAAAGGTAGTGAAGTAGACAGTCAGGTGCCATCCACCAGCATGCAAGTTTCCATGATGGCAGGGTTTTCTAAAGTCTGTTTTGTGCGCTATTGTATGTGCAATACCCACTGAAGTGCCTTGTTTGTATTAGATGCTCGATAAATATTTTTGGAATAAATGCACTGTCCTGTTTTTCTGTGTGATGCTTCTGTTGAGCTCTGTTTTGCAAGGAACACTCTATAGCAACAAAAATTTATATTTCCTCCTTCTCTCTCTCTCCCTCCCTCTCTCACCAGTCCCCCAACCCCCACAACACACACACACACACTCCCAGCTGCTATGATATAAGAATTATACTGTAGCTTTGTCTAGAACCCACAATCATTTCTTTTTTTGCATTTTTGACAGGAAAATATATGAAGTCGTAAAAAGATGATTATCATAATGATTTATTGAGAAGTTACTGAAGGAAGTATCAGAAGAATCCCACCTAAAAAAGAAGCCTGTAGCCTCTTTCTCTGGATGGTCATTATTTACTCTGTTCAAAATACTACAAGGTGTAACATTTCCCTGAATGTTTTGAAACCAAGATCTTCCTGATGATGGGAGCAGGGGGATGACAAGTACTTGGGCCACCCAGGGTTTTTATAGCCTAAAGTTAAATATTCTGATATACTACCACCTCTTCCATCCCTCCTCTATTTTTCCAGCAATTATGAACCCATCGGCTGGACACTGTGTAACTCTTCAAGGGAAATGTAGCTGCATAATGTACCTGATAATGGCATGAAATCCCATTAATTCTCAGGCTAATCTCAGAGCTTCCTTATTTCTCCCCATTATTTGTTTCCTGTGTTATTTCTACAGGAAAGAAACAGCAGAAATTTTTCCATTATAAGATGAAGGGTGGGAGCGCTTGGAGGTATAAAATGATGCTTCTATGAGACTATTCATGATTACAGCCGATGATCCTCCAGGTTCATTGTTTAAGAGATAGAATGCAGAGTCTATTGTGAACCTGAACGAATGATCCTTATTACTTGCCTCTCTAATGCAGATAAATTACATAATCCTTACTGAAGTTTAATAGAAAGATGCTGAATAAGGCAAGTATTTTGCCAGGAGAACCACATACAAAGTTGATAAATTTGTCACATTTCAGACTGCACTTCTGATCTGGACTTCTCTGTATCACTGAAGTGACTCACATAGGTTGGCCCACATAGACAAACTCACAAGAGACATTTTACTGGGAGAATTCTAACTTCCTCTGGGCTGACACTTGGAACCTCTGCCATGCATATCTTCTCTCTGTTGGAAAATACCACAGGAAGCCCAATTCCAACTAGAAGGCTGCATAGTAAGCATGAAGTCAGGTAAACGGAAGCTAGTTACCTAATTCAAATGAGACAAGCATTTCATGTCTTCTCCTCTTTCCTCAAACCTCCCACTAATACTAGTTGATGACTTTTCATAATTCATTGAATAGTAGCCATGGGATGGGAACAACATCATCTTTCTATCACTGACACTTGTACCCCTGCCCTGCTTCCTTACTGTCTCTGCCAGTGAAGGTCAAGCTCACATCCTTTCCTGTTTTCTCAAGACCTTTCCTCTTCCAGTTACCCATTCCCTCTCGTGCATGCACACTGTCTCTCCATCCACTTGCGTATTCTCCTCAGCACACAGACATGTTTTAGCATCTCCCGTCTTACACACACAAAACGCCTCCACTGTCCATGTAGTCCCTTGCCAGCTTCTGCCCCATTTATCTGTCCCCCATCATGACCACATTTCTTGAAAATTTCTTGAAAAGCTGAGTACACACAAATGCTGTCTGTACTTCTCACATGACCTTCACTCCTTAACCCAATACCATCTACCAGGTGACCTAGATATACCTTCATCTGGTCAAGGATATCAGTGATTTCCAGGTTGGCTAATCCAGAAGACACCCTCTGTGTTTGCTGCACTCAAACCCTCAGCATCCCGTGACAGAGATGTCTTCTTACTCCTGCTCTGGCACTCTGCTCTCTTGACTGCAGCCTACGCCATACATCTGGTTGTCCTTCCCCCTCACTGACCACATTCCTTCTGTTCCCCTGGCTCCGGTCCCTCCTCTACCTGACATCTTAATGTGGCAATTCCCCAGGGCTTCATCTCGGCTGTCTTCTTCCTCTACACATATTCTCCAGCTGCATTACAAGTCATTTGGCTTTAAGTACATAAGTATGCTAATGATTTCCACATTTATATCTCTGGCCCAGACCTGTCCCCTGAACTCCAGGCTTATGTACACATCCGACTTCCAATCTGACAGCTCCACTTGGATAATTCCCAGACACCTGAAACTTTAATGCACAAAAAGTAACCCCCAAACCCTTTGTCGAAATTATTTCCTCTTCACCTCTATCTTCTCCATCTCAATTGGAATGGCAACCCCCCACCCGGATACTCAAGCCAGGAGCCTTCCACCACATTCAATGTATTTATAGCTTCTTTCCGTTATACTTCTGAATATATTTGACTTCCACCACCTTAGTTCAGGCCTTCTTCAGCTCTCACCTAGGAGGCTGCAAAGCCTATAAGTCAGTCTCCCCATTTCCAGTCTTGCTCCTCTCAAACTCATGCTTCAAATAACCACAAGCACGGCATATTTAAATGTGCACCAGCTTATATCACTGCTTGTTTAAACTTTCTAATTGCTTTCCACTCCACACAAAAGCAAATCAGATTCCTTCCTACTGCCTACGAGACCCTCCATGAGCTGAACCCACAAAGGCTCCGAACACACCTCGCTCCATTCTAACGGCACTGTCTTCTTTCAATTCCTGGAAATTCTAAGCTTCTATCTGCCTCAACCTTGTGTGTGTTCTGTGCCTTTTTCCTGGAATGCTCTCCAGACATTCTCCTTCTTCACAAGTCTCTTCCTGCTCATCCTTTCAGGTGGTCTCAGCTAAAATGTCTCAGACTTTCCCTTAACTAACCTATCTAAAGCAATCCTCTCCACTTGTCACACTCCCCGTACACCCTATTAGCTATCTCAGCCCTCGGTTCATTTACTTAGTAATGTTTAGCGCAATTTGCAATTCTTCTGGTGCGCTTTTTAAGTGTGTTTACTTTTGTTGGTCTGTCTCTCCCACCGGGATCTAAATGCATGAGGGAGGGAATTTTCTCTGACCTCATCACTCACCACTGTGTTCCTCATAGGAGTGTTTGGCACATGCAAAGTTCTCCAAATATATCTCTTGAATTAATAAATGAACAAGTGAATGTCTTTAAATGAAGATTAGAGATGTCCCCACATATTCACTACAATCACCATTCTTAGTAGAGGCACTTTCTAAGGAACACAATGGAAAAAGCTGTGCAGGGGATCTGGAGTTCAAACCTCGGCCACCGTTAGAGGAGTTGTCCAGCTTCTCAAAAACGCTCTGGGTTTGTGTCTTGGGGGAGACGGGAAAGAGGCATGGAGAGGCATGTTTGGGGAAGGGTGGAGAAAACCACAACCCTCTCAAGGGAGGCCCACATTTTTTAGCTTAGAAAGACAACCCACAGATACAGGGGATCTGCCTTTCCTCAAAAAACCCTGATTTCTGTCAATGGTTCCTTTGCTTCTCCCCTCCCCATTTTCTCTCTCTTTCCATGTAACTCCTGAGTTAGTGGCCACAGAGGAAGCAATCAGACAGAGGAAACACCTGTCAAATCTTCTGGCCATGAGAGAAGAAAGAGCAAACAGCTTAAGAGAAAAGAAATTCAAAAGAAAACCAATTCTAGGCTGCCAAACATGAGGTTTCTTTCTTATTTAATTCTGTATTTGCAGAAGGCAGCAAGGCATAGAGGTAAAAGCATGGGCTGATGTATTCGTTCCCTGCGACTGCTGTAACAAATTACCACAAACGTAAAGCCATGCAAATTTATTCTGAAGGTCGGAAGTCCAAAATGGGCCTCACTGAGCTAAAACCGAGGTGTTGGCAGGCTTCCTTCCTTCTGTATGTTCCAGGGAGGAATTAGTTCTCTGCCTTTTCTAGCTTCTAGAGGATGCCTGAATTTCTTTACCTGTGGCTGCATCACTTTGACCTCTGCTTCCATTGTCACATCTCCTTCTCTGACTCTGACCTTCTTATCTCCCTCTTCTATGGACCCATGTCACTACCTTGGTCCACCCAGATGATCCAGGATAATCTCTATCTGAAGAGCCTTAATTTAATCACATCTGCAAAGTCTCTTTTGCTGTTCAGAGGTTCTGGGAATTAGGACATGGACATCTTTGGGGGAACATTATTCATTCTACCACGGCTGGGTTCCAATTTTAGTTTTGTCACTTACATACTACTCTGTGCCAAGCACTATGCCAAGTACTTTACATATTTTTAATTTGATCCTTTAAAAATCCCTGAAATAGAGGTACTCTCATCTGTATTTTATATATGAAGAAACAGTAGCTTGGCAATGTGAAGCCACTTGGTCTTATGGTCTTATGTTGGTAACTCTGGTAGAGCAAAAATATAAACCTGTGTCTGCTTAAATCCAGGCCCCTGCACCTGGCTGCCCTGTTGATCGGAACTTCTGCACTAACAGTCTGGGCACACGGGAAACGTTCAATAAATGTTGAGCTATTATTGTGTTTACAGTAGTAAGTTCTACCTAACCTCAAACAGCTATGTGACTCCTCTGAACTTTTGATTCCTCATAGGAACATACATCCACTCTTTCATTTGGCAAATGCTTACGATGGTCTAATACTCTGCTAGGTACTGTCCTAGGAGTTGAACGTTGTTCTAAATGCTACTGTGCAGTTAAAATGAAACAATGGATTGGCTCAGGGTCCAATACATAGAAGATACCACTGAATACTATTCCCATTTCTCTTTTCTTCTTTAGATTATAACGTTCTTGAGGTTTCATCTCATTTTCTGATTGTTCTGATTTGTCTGTGAGTGTTTCTTTCATTGCAGTTTAGCACAAAGCGGTGATTCCATACAACATTTGACAGGTTGAATTGGCTTCTATGTGATCTATGGTAAGGCAATGACTTCGAATAGTTCTCTCCTTCTAATGGGTGGTTGGTGGTTTGATTATAATCTGTAGAAGTCCAAAAATCATAGTTTTCAGGAAACAATTCGACTCTAAAACTGGGGTGATATCTTTCCAAAGTGACTTAACCCTGTTTTCCAATATGTGGAAAGAATATGTATGTGTGAATGTCTGGGAATGAGTGACAGGGTGGAGGATGGAGAGGTGAAGGAATTCCAGAGTCTGCTGGAAAAAATAGCAGAGTAGGACAAAGGACTCTCTAAAGCTTGGCCAAGGGGTAGCTTTGAGACTCATTTACAGATGGGCCCATAGACGCAAAGGAGAGGAAGACACCACATGAATGGACCCACATGTGGCTGCAAACGTTCTCTGTGTTTTAGGGCAGGACGTTTTTCATCAATTTCCTATCATTTGTTCTTTCACCCATTTTTTACTTCCTACTCTTCTCTATCACAATTTTTTCCTTTTATTTCTTATCTTACAATATCATATTATCCATTCTAAGCAATCCTCACTAAAGAAATTAAATATAATAAAGATATATTGGATCTTTTCCTTTTTTTCAAAAGGAATATCTGTGAAACAAAAGTTTGTCAGGTCGAATTTCTAAAATAAATCTTGGCACGAGGGCCCTGATGAAGTAATAATCCAGCTTCTGTTGGAGTACCATGGTGCCACTGATGGACCACTCAATAACTTGGCATCTCGTGTCAGGAACTCATCGAGATCCTGCAAATTTAATCTAAAAATCTTCATAATTTAAAGAACTGCTAGGGAAAAAAGGTTATGAGACAAGCAAAGGAAGTCACATCATTGCTGGTAAGATTAGAGTAGATCAGAGCAGGAGGTTATATTGGAAGGTAAAAACTGAAATTTCTAGTGTTATCAAATATCTTCTCTAAAGATGAAATTCAGTGGCAGTGTTTTAGGTTTTAACATTATAGTCATTAATGTTACATGATGAAGTCTGAATATATGTTACATGACTCAGTCACAAATAATGCCTTAATGAAACTGAAGAGAAATCAGAATGGCTCTAAATATAATTCTTAACAATCTGCCATTCCTTTTCCTACTCTGTTTAACATCTGAATTTCACATAATTCTGGGTTTAGGGAAGTAACAGAAGGACATGTGGAGATCACTGGACTAGACATTAGAAGAGCTGATTTTTAGTCCGTTTTCTGCCAGTAACTAATTGTGTGATCTTAAAAAGGACACAATTACTGTGGCTTGTTCTTGCTATATAAGTGGTTTAAACTACATAAATTTTAAGACTCCTTCAGACTCTTGGCCACACATTAAATCATTAAAAATGTGTGGCCAATGTGCTTTAGAAAATAGTTAACATATGTTGCGTAGAAACCTTATTCTGCAGGATGTTATATATGTATGCCTCCTATGGACATGCATTCCATCAACAACTACTTATTAAGGGCCCTCCTTTCATCAGACACCAAAGGTACTCTTTTGGGCAAAAACTGGCATGGTCTTGTCCTCAAAGAGTTCACAGTCTAGGGGGAAAGGTAGACATTTATCACATAATTATATAAATAAAATATAGAATGATAATTGTAGCACTGCTTTGGAGAGGTACACAATGCTATAAGCATACACAAGAGGAGATTTCAATCTGGTCAGGGAAGATCAGGAAAGATAATGGCAGTGAGAACTGAAAGATGAATTTAGGTGAGGAGGAAAGGAGAAGAGATTTCTAGGTAAAAAGGACAACATGTTTAAAGGCCCTGTGGTTGCCAGGAACATATGAGGGACTGGAAAAATCTCTTAAAATGAGATGTGCTATGGCATGTTTCTTTCAATATTTGCTCTTGAAATGGTTTGCTTCTCTTTCCCCCCAAAAGTAGCTAATGGAAATCATATCCCCTGTAACAGATTTTGTATAACACTTCTTAAGAGTAATTTAATTTTGGGTTGACTCTGCCTTGGACCCTGCCAAAGGGGTCTTATTTCTGGAATGCCAGTGGATCCTATTGCATGTGTCCTTGGCATGGGCCTGAGATAGACAATTTTCCCACATTGTTTGTAAGATCCTTTAGTTTTATGATGTAGAGGAGAGAACAAGATGATGAATATACATGTGGATATGGGAAAATTTTTGGTTTTCCACTTTCATTTATTTTTAAATAAAAATTGTATATATTTAAGGTATAAAGTACAATGAATACATACATACATATATATATATATATATATATATATATATATATATGTTTAGTGAGATGATTATTACAGTCAAGCCAATTAACATATCTTCTCCTCACAGGGTTACCACTTTTTGTGTGATGAGAGCACCTAAAATCTACTCTCTTAGCAAATTTTCAGTATTCAATGCAATAGTATTAACTGTAGTCATCATGCTGTATGATAGATCTCTAGACTTATTCATCCTACATAACTGCAACTTTGTATCCTCTGACCAACATCTCCCCATTTCTTACACCTGTCCACCCTTTCCCACACCTGGTAACCACCATTCTATTCTCTGCTTCTATGTAACTGACTTTTTTAGATTCCACCTATAAGTGAGATTGCAGTTTTTTTCTTTCTGTATCTGACTTATTTCACTTAGCCGTAACGACTGACAAGTTTATCCATGTTGTTTCAAAAGGCAGGATCTCTTTCTTTTTTAAGGCTGAACAATATTCCTATATATATATATATATATATAACATTTTTTTTTATCCATTCATCCAACAGCAGACACTTAGATTGTTTCCATATCTTGGCTATTGTGAATAATGCTGTGTGAACATGGGGGTGCACTATCTCTTTGAGGTGCTAATTTCATCTCCTGTAGGTATATACCCTGAATAGGGATTGCTGGATCATATGGTCATATGAATTGCTGGTTATATCTGTCGTTTTTTGAGGAACCCCTGTACTGTTTTCCACAGTGACTGTACAAATTTACAACCCCACCAACAGTGTACCAAGGTTCCCTTTGCTCCATATTCCTGCCAACACTTGTTATTTCTTGTCTTATTGATGACAGCCATTCTGACAGGTGCGAGGTGATATCTCACTGTGGTTTTGATTTGCCTTTCCCTGGTGATGAGTGATATTGAGCGCCTTTTAATACACCTATTGGACAGTTGTATGTCTTTTTTGGAAAAATGTCTACTCAGTTTCTCTTCTCATTTTGGAATCAGGTTGCTTGTTTGTTGCTATTGAGTTGTATGAATTCCTTATGTATTTTGGATATTAACCCCTTATGTGATACATGGTCTGCAAACATCTTCTCAGATATGGAAACATTTCATAGGACACTGTGGATAATGCCAGTGAAGATTTTTACATGCTACATATTTGTGGTATAAAGAGTGCTCAATTTCTGAAACCATGAACGAAAGTGTGTATGTGAGGGATGGGGGAAGATGAGATAGTAAAGGGAAAAATCTTATTTCAGAGCCTTTTCTTCTTAGGTGGAGGACAAACCATTTTCAGAGAAAACTTTTAAGGACAAGCCTCTTCATCAATACGGAGGGGAAAAAAATAAGATTTTTGACAAAGCCAAGATTCTCTTTTGAAATGGAGATATTTGCAATAATGAGGAGCTAAATAGGTCATGTAGTAGAAAAGGCTATCATCATTGTGGTTAGCACTGAAATAATGTTACCTTTATGGGGAGGATAGCATGAGATTGGGAATGCTTTTAGTAGCCAAACAAAACAGAAAAGAAACAGCTACAGTGGCCTAAAAAGAGGGTTTCATTTTTCTCCCATCAAGAGAAGACTAGGGGTACGGCAGATGCTGACTTTGCTCTAGAAACCAATGTTTCTGTAATTTTCTTTTTCTTTCCTTCATGGTCAGAAGTTGATTGTCCCAGAGCAAATTATCCGATGATCACATGTATATTCAAGATAGAAAAGTGAAAGTTTTCCCAGAGACTTTTCCCCTCAAAGTTTCTTTTTACATTTTTTTCTCTTGTTATATTTGATTGCCCAGAATTGGGTCATATGACTACCCCTTAGCTGTAAGGAAGACTAAAAAAGAGGAGACAAGACAGTCAAAAGTGACTTGGACCAATCTTAATTCATCACCAGAAGCTATGCCCATCACTGTTCCATGAGCAAGGTTTCCATGAGCAAGGAAGAAGAGAGATGGGTGTGGAAAAATGCAAATAACAGAGTTTTTCCCAAGGAAAAACTCTTTTTAAAGAGTTTATTGTTCCTGCTACTGTTGTTATTGTTTATTTTGTTTATTTGTTTCTTTATTCTGGTCCTGGAGAAGTTGGAGGCTCAAACTCCAGGTCAGGGAAATACGATCAAATCATTCTTTTCAGTTGGATGTAATCTTCTTCCTGCAACATGGCACTAGGGCACAATTTCCCAAACAATTCCATTCTAATGTTCCTATAGAGAACCCGCTTCATAAATATTTCATGAGGAGTTTATTAAAATATACATTCCTATGTACCCACTCTCAGAGATTCTAATTCATTAGGTCTGTGATTAACAGGGAATTCTGTTCACTTACTACAGAGACCATTTGGAAAGCACTGGGTCTGGGGATTATAAGAACATAATGGGCATGTAAATTCTGCCTCCCCCACTCCCACCCCCAACAAGTTGAAATCTTTTTCTATTATCCCTAAGCCTTCAGAATAATCTTGTCAGAGCCTGGTCTTTGCCGTGCTGAGGCAATAAAGAATAGACCTGGGTCAAATTTTGAGAAAAAACAGTGTAGGGCTGAAGAGCTAGAGCTTGGAGGAGACAGTTACACAACAGCAAGGGGGACTGGCGGAGTATTGGAGTAGGAGTCTGGTGCCAGAGAGCTGGCTAAGGTGACAAGGATGGCCAGGATACATTTGTGAAATACGTACGCATCCCTCAGAGATTCTCGGAAAACCTGAGGAGTGGAATGAAGGAAAACAATGGACTTCTTGGATTAGGTTAGGATGAAAGTTTAAATTATTGCTGATTGGACGCTTGAGGACTGTAGCTGTCTGGACACCTGAATTATAGTAATATTTACTAAATATGAAAACAAAGAACATGAAAGAAGCCTTGAATGAAAGCCCATTTTCTGAAATGCATCTTCAGAGTTATCATGGAAGGCAGGTGTCACTGCACCCATTGGTGTTGGTAAAGAATGTGGGCTTAGATTAAGCAGATATTTACAGCCACAATGCCGGGAAATGGTAGAGACTGCTTTTGAGACAAGATCATTTATTCCAAATCCTTTGTGCTTCTCATGACAACATTTGCCTCTCTACCTATATATACCACCTTCCGTCAAATCAAAAAGCAACACTGGTGAATTGCTAGAATCTAAGAATTAGCTCTTCATCGCCTGTGCCAGTCACTTACTGAGATTTGTTCAATACGTGCCTGCTAATGGTGAAAGTACTTTCTCCAAACTCTTTCCCATTGTAGTCAAGCCAGTGATGGATACACTTTAAAGGATCCTGAGAGACTCTGCTGTTCATGGGCAAAAAATGAGAGACGTGGAAGATAACACGTGAGGAAGAAGCTCTGGGACTTCACGACCCAACAAGACCTGCACAGATTATTAAACAGTTTCAAGTGACTTAACCATGACATGGAGCCTCCTGAGAACAACAGGGTCATTGTCACCACTGTTCCAGCAGAGGAAGCTGAATGACTCGAGTACTTTCCAGCTCTCAGAGAAAATGAAAGGGGAAAGGAAGAAAATAGTGTTTATTTGCCTGGGTCACTGGGCCAGCCCAGCCGTCGTGAATTCTCTAAGGCTTCATTGCTATAGATATGTTTGCGCACACATATTTGTGTAATAGCCAAGAATCCCAGAACAACTGGCTGAGATACTCCTATGAGGAATAGGTCTGCCATTAAAAACAAGACACTACCCTAAATTTCAGTGGTTTATAACAACCAAGGTGTTTTCCTTGCTTCACCTATGCATCCATTGAAGGCTGGTAGTGGCCTCTGTTCCATGTCAGCCTCACCCAGGGGCCAAACATGAGGGAGGCACCACCACCTGGAAATCCATAGGTCAGTGAGGTAGATAGAAGGGGAGGGGGAGAATCATACGTGTTAAGACTCCATTTCACTTACATTTCACTGGCCAAAGAAAATCAAACGGCCTCAATTAATTTCAAGGTGGGGGTGTGGAAAGTGCAATCTTCTCTTGTGCCCAGAAGGAAAGGGAAATAGTATATTAATGGAAAACAGTAATGTCTGTTATAAAAATTGGTATGCTACTACCAAAAAAATCCCTGTCCATTAATTTGATCCAATGCACCACAAACCGGAACTGGCCTCAGGGTCTGTCTATTTACAAATTAAGCTTTTCCATGGTACCAATTCAAGTCCTGAGCTTGAAGGCAAACTCTGCAAGGGTCACACTCTGTAAGTCACTGATCCCAGAAACGTTCCTGGCGGCATCCAACACCTTTGGCATTTCTCCACCACCATTCTTCTCATGCCTAACTTGAGCTGAGACACAACCACATCAAAACGTAAAATCACTGGCTTTTAACATAATGAATGTGTTTGAGGACTTCCTCTGTTTTTCTTCTCAAGCCCATATCTGAACTTTACCTCATCCTCATCTGTTCTCCACAAATGGGGCTCAATGACTCACTGAAGCTCAGGGACAGAGTGAGAATGCTTGTTTTCTGTTATTTGGTGATTTAAAAAAAAAAAAAAACTTGAAGTTTTATTATTTGTGTCTAATTCAAAAATTTCCAAACCAGAGTAGATATGTCAAATGGTTTCATTAAAAGGAATGGTTGACTACTTATCCACAGGGATTATGCCCCTTCCTTTCCCTTCAGTCAGAGTGAAGGATTTGGATGGGACTAGAGTTAGAGTGAATCAGGAGAGGCGGCTGAGCTGTGGAGTGATGGATTCACTCATACTCACATCTCATGGTCATGGGTTAAGAAGCATAAAGAAGTATCTATGAAATCTACTAGGTAGCAGGCTCGGTGCCAAGTTGTTCTTAACTCTAGGAGATCCAGGGGTTGGTGCCAAGAAGTTCATGAATCCCTAGCATGAAATGCAAGATTGTTGGCTTTTATGCATATATCTATTCTCCTCAGAAGAAGCTTCATAGCTTCATCAAGTTCTCAAAGGGATCAGGATCCATAAAACATCTCAGTAGGAAGATAAATAAGAAAGAAGGGCCACACTCCCAGAAACTTATATAGACCTGTATAAAGCACACTGCATATAGACAAGTGCAAGTTGCTTTACATAATGGATGCATCTCTAAAAGTCAGATATAAATCGCATAATATTTAAACTGTGATGGTACTTATGTAAACTAAATAATCCTTCAGTAAGATGATCAAGGTCTAGTCTATACATTTTATTTAAGTTCAAATTTTGCAATAGGGAAATATATAAGATATTTCAGATAAACTGTACTTCCTAGATAGTATCAAATTACATGTTAAAATTCACAGGACATAAGCACATGCATGCATGCACACATACACACAGATACACACACAAATATACTTCTTTCATGTTCCCAAACTAACAGTCACAGAGATCAGGTCAACATGCTCCTTGCATTATACTTGCCTTCTTCTATGATCATGCCATTCCCTTACACCCCAACTTCCCATAGTCCAGGATACTCTGACAACTTTCTCACTACTTCTCTCAATGCAGGGTCCTCTTGTTCAACACTATGACATATATAATATCATACATAAATATAGCTAACTTTCTACATGATAGAGGATAGAAATGTATGAGCCTAATTCAATAATAAATATTCCGTTCCTCTTTTCACAGGCATCTCACCCTAGATGTAATTTTTCATTTTCCTTTAGAAGTTCAGACATAAGGATCATGGAAGAGCAGAAAGGACACCAGACTTACAGTCAAGAGACCTGAGTCCAACGCCTGGCCCCCATGCTTGGCTCCACTCTTTATCTGTTCCATGTGACCAAGTCACTTATCTTCTCTGAAGCAGCTTCCTCATCTGTAGAATGAGAAAATAGTACCTAAGTAAGTGAAGGTTACATAAAGAACTGCTGTTAGATTAATGAAAATAATGATGAATAATAGTGAATGAACCTAGCACATGGGGTGGTAAGTAGAAAATGCTCAGGTACTTAATAAATAAATGTTACTTGAATCTGATCACAGCAAGTGCATTCAACCAAAAGATGGAATATTTCACATTAGGCTGGTTTCCTAGTATTTCCAGTTGGGTCTAGAAACAAAATGCCTGAAGAGCCTATTTTCAGAATTTCCTAAAACTTTTTTGAGAGAGTTTTGAATAGCTAGCTGGGATATAGATCCAAAACAAGACAAAAAACTTGATCATTTACACCCCATTTGGTGTGCATAGTAATATCCTTATGTGAAAAAAAAAATGTTTCCCATGTTGCATTAGAAAAAACTTCGAGTTCTTCAGTTATCTAAAATGACATGCTGAAAATATATTAAAAATTCCTAAAACCTTTTTTTTCCTAATGGTTGAGAAATTGAGGAAGCCCTGGAAGTTCCATTATGATTACCACATGATACTGGCATTTCACATGGTTCAAACTAATTCATGAGCATACTACGTGTAAGGTTTTGAAATAGGCATTTATGATTCTAAACACTATCAAATTAATTGTGACATTGAAAATACGCTATTCCCAGTACTTTCCACAAAACTAGATGAACGGAAGCCACTTCTTCTCCCACGCCTGTTAACGTATCCGTGATCTCTGCTGTCCTCCCTAAACTTACCCACTGGTACCATGTGACTCCTATCCTCTAGCACATTGTAATTTCCTTCTAAGACTCTGGGTCTTATTTTTCTTTTGAATTAAAAAGGAGTGTACTGGATCAACATGAATTTGATGGAAATTCTCAGCTGGCTGAAAGTTGGATATGAAAAAGCAGATGATGGAAATGCCCCAGTGTTGATAATGGGAACAGCAAAAGATCAAGACAGTAGAGGATTCTTGAGAGTTGGTGAAACCATTGTTGATATGGCCAATCATGATCCAATTTTCACTCATTCCTTTGAAGGCAGGCGTGTCTGTGTTCTGAGGTTATTCAGAATTTAGGTTACTCCCTCTGTATAAGTGCCCTTCCCATCAAACACATAGAAATCCTGTTCATTCTTTAAGGTCCTTAATCTTTCATAACACTCTTTTTCCATCAAAAAATGTATATAATAATAATAATCAATCCTTCCTGTTCCAGTGGCATTTTGTTTAGACCAATAATTTAGTGCTTTGCGTTGAACTGGGAAATCCTGGGAGGGCGAAGCCTGCAGCTTCTTCATCTTTGGGTGTACAGTACCTGGCACACAGGAGCCAGTGAGTAAATGTTTATGGAAACTGAACTGTGTTATCAGTCATCTTCTGTCTCTCAGGTGTCATAGCCTGAGAGATATTAGTGACCTCGGATCTGGAAGAGTGGTATAATCTACACCATTGAATACTGTCTCTGGCAGTACTACAGTATATAAAAACTAAGTAAAAGGAGTAAGACTTTGTGAACAGTAAGTAAAACAAACAAACACAAGAGCAACGTGTAATCACTCTCAGAATCACCCTAAACCCATGACCAGTAATTTTTAAAGACTTAAACAGCAGAAGGGACCAACATTCTCTGATACTAGATTGATACAGTCTGGAAAATGATAGCCACCCTGTTTAACCTTTAAAGAATAAATCTCTTCCTCTCTCCATAAATGCCTGGAAGGGGGTAAGAAAGATAGAAAGAAAAAGAGAAGAAAGGAGAAATGTGAAAGCTGGTTGAGAAGAAAGGATGTAAGAAAAGAAGCAAAAAACTGAGAAGGACAAGAAGCATCAGAGGGAAGGATGAAGAAAGGAAAGGTTAAGAGAAAAGAAGAAAGAAACTAATATATCCATGGGGGTATTTGCTCTGTGCTTGTTAGGCAACATCGTGTTTCTTTAACTAAATAAAGAAATTTAAAAGGATGCAGGAGACAGAAAAGCCATGGCAGGTCATATCGTGGTGAGAATCCTCCAGCTTCATTTAGGCTGCACTTTTCCCCAGGTGTCTGGCTGAGGTGCGTCTCCTAGACAGCCATGTTCGGTGACGCCACATATACACCCCCTTTATGAGATTTCATACTACCTACTTTAAGAGAGGGAACTTAAATGCAGTAGGAAGGATTTATTAGTAATGTTGTAAATAAAATATGTTTCCTGTTGCTTGAACGATCTCAGCAGATTTGTCTCTTGCTCTGTTGTCAGGCAGGACTTTCCGAGGGAAGTCTCCGGAGAGCACTTTCACAATGGGATCAGCCATACATCTTTCCCTGGGCGCCATTAACTTAGACACAACCCCAATTTGGATTGGGAAAAAGTTAAACCTTTTAAAAAATATGGTCTTTCTGATAAGGCCCAAGAGGGGGAAATATATACATATATACATATTTCAAACCTAATAGCATACTTTCTCTGTCCAAGAAGTCAACATTCTTCATGTGTCCTCCCTGAGAATGGGGCTCGCACTTTACAAGCTGTGAACCTTTGCCCCATCGCATTTGTTCACACAGCAGGGCTGGTTTTGTCACCCACACCTGGGCCCCCCTGCCTGAGAATTGCTCAGCTAATGACCCTCTGCTTAGCAGATTTGCTCTATACAGATTCTACTTTCCCAGATGGACTTTTTTTTCCCCCCCTTCTCTGAAGAGACTTCCCTCCTCCACTTCAAAGTCTTGGTACTTGAAAACTTGATATATTTTGAACAGAAATGAAGGATTTGGAGTTAGGGAATACAGGAGAGAAAAAAAAGGGAAAGGGGTCAAAGAGCTACAGATGTAAATAAGCACAGTATATTCGTCGGGTTACACAAACACCTTTCACACTCTTGACTGTGCCTTGGCCCCATGAAATGCCTGGGTTTCAGCAAGGGAAAGATAGCAGCTGGCATCTATTGAGCATTACAGGGAGACCTGTAAGGAGCACGTGGCAGGGATCTAGACGGGGCGTGCGGGCTTCCTAAAATAAGGTACTATTGTGGGAATGGGAGGAATTAAATGAGTTTGTGAGACAGTAATTAGCAGTTAAGGGACTTGGTTAACTACAAATGGGGAGGGAAAGGATATACTCATGGAAATGAATGTCCAGGGTTCTGGCAAAAGGCATTGGCAGATGGTTCCTTCCTTGTGTGCTTTACATAATTTTGCCTATTTCCATATTATGGCAATCATTTTATGGTATCTAAATTGCTCTTTTGCAAGTCCCTCTCCCCTATTAGGCTATAATGTCCTTGAAGGTGGAGCATGTTGAACTTATTGCTATATCCCCTAATGCTAAATATTTGTTGTAAGATGGTGAGAGTATGAGAATAAGAATGACTCACCCTTGGGCCAGTTGGACATCAATTCCTTCCTTGGCAATTGTTCCCTAGGCCACCTTTCCTGTTCTAACTTAGACCTTTTTAAGAATGAAATCCCTCAGGTTTAGATTCTGCTTGAAGGGAATTGCTATAACGTTTTCACACAAATGAGTACAGGCCTGGAGGCCAGAGGCCTAAATAAAAATCAGCCTTTGGACAAATAGTAACCTTAACTTGAGCGGAGAATACAAGGCCCAAACTGGCTCTGTACCTCCCTGAGCCCCTGAGATCTGACACCTTCCAATGCAGCATTGCTGTGCCAGGAATGAATAAGGCAAGATCTGGGAGAGAGCTGCAGACAAGTAAGAATGATAAGGGTCTAAAGATGTAAGATGTGTTTCTATTCTTTCTGTAAAGTGAATCGAACCAGCCTCCTTTCATTGTCCTGAGCAGAACAAAAGCTGTGAATTTGGGTGTGTGTGTGTATCCCCCAAGATAAAATAAAGGAAGTAGCAGATTAATTTCTTTAATTTCCCATCTCCCTAATTTCCTAATTTTCCTCTAATTTTATCTTTTGTTTTATATATGTGTGCCCGTGTGTGTGTGTGTGTGTGTGTGTGTGTGTATATGTGTGTATATATATATTCATATCTCCTTAAACAGAAAAAATACAAAAAATGTGAATTTTCTTTGAAGGTTTCAAGTTGAAAGTGTCAGATGCAGGGTATATATTTTGCACAGTCTTTATTTTTTTCACAAGGTAGAAAACTGCAGCTCAAAAGAAACAAAAAATTGCTTCTGTTATATGGGGACTTCAATTTCTAATAACAGTGCCGTGGGAAATAATCATTTTCCCTTGCCCATTGAACAAATTTACTGAGCAGGGCAAGACACCCACCAGTGTTTGAAGCTACTTTTTCAGGACCAGGTCTAGCCAGACAGCAAGAGGAAGGCCACAGAAAAGATATAAATAGCCTACTCGCTCTTCTTTTCCCCCACTACCATCTCCGGCCCCCTCCTCTCTTCCTTTTATCCCATTTTATTGCAAACCAATATTTATTCACTTAATTCTTCTGTATCAATGCTCTTGACACAAACAGCCAGAGCTGCTTCATGAGAGTTGCTTATTTTTTGGTAAAAGCACCTCACTCAGAAAGGGGGAGCAATCTCTACTCTAGACAGCTCTACAGAGTGACACTAACTGCCCACTTCTAAGCATGCTGAGCTCAGTGAACCCAAAGATACTTCTAATAAAGAAAAGGAGGAATCACTAAGTGTAACGTACTCAGCATCAACTCAAATATCACCACTGAGCAGCACACAGTCACTCAATATTATTTAGTATTACCAGCTGAGGGTCTATGTAGAGACTTTGGGTCAGATGGATATGGGCTCAAATTCACTAGATCAGGGACCTAGGGAAAGTAACTTAACCTCCAAGAGCTTCAGTATTACTATTCATAAAACTGGATAATAATAGCTACCTCTTGTGCATGCAGGTGTATCTGACACGATATGTGGCCCATGTTACGTGTGTCATCATTGGCAGCTAATATTAATGTTATTATCGTTGTTATTATTAAATCAGAATCTTCCATTCACATAGGAGGATCTATTATCTTCTGCTATGGGCCTATTTCTCTCCCGTCAGCAAGGATCCATCGTTCATCTTGGTGTCTTCCTTAGCCAGCAACTCTCTCCCAGCCACCTAGGGCAAATATGGAATTGACAAGAAGACTCAGCGTCCCTGTTCACAGACTCTAGGGACTATATCCTTCTTAGGTAACTTTAAGACAATTCTCTTTGCACATAACTCCATCACCTCTAAATGGCAAGAGCTCCCTCCCATCAGGATCACAGAGCGAGGCTTCCTCTCCTCACTACCTGCCGAAACCTGCTACATTTAGGTATGAACTTACTGTCTCCCCTAAGATCTGCTTTTTCAGTCTGCATTTGCAGGATGGGACATGGAGCTTGGCTTGTGGTGGGTACTCAGTAAATATTAAATTAATTGACTGACTAACTGATTGATGAATTGATTAAATGTCTTTCCTAGAAAATCACTCTCCTAAATTAGAAAGTTAGGGAATAATTCAGAAAGAAAAGGTGTGAGCCCTGGATAGGGAGTCCACCACTCATTTTACCCACAGTCTCCTAAAAGATCCATATCCTTCTATGTCCACGGCAATGCTGGACATTCCGATCAGGTGCTATAACAAACACGTTTTCAAGGCTGGCACACTGGAATTATCTCCATCCAGAGGCTATACTGGCAACTTGTTTAAGCCACCACCTGCGGGTGCTTCATGCATGGCCTCACGGGGTGAAAGCCTAGCTCCCCACAGGGACGATTAATTGAATCACAAAGAATAGAATACATTTGCAACACACTTTTGAATTAATTTAGGGTACTTCTTTAAAAATTAAGACAACTGCAACAGCAACTTTGGATTTCTATTACTTTATATAATTTAATAATCATATCATACACATAATTTAAAGTGCACTCATGATAAATGGTCCCAAAAGGATTCAGGATAAAGTCGTTGAAGCCACCTGAAGATGAGTTTTGGAGTCCTTCGCTGTTCGTTCCTTTCTGGTAAATTTGGAAAATGTTACTTGCCTTGCCTATCTCACAGACTACCTGTAAGGATTCAGTGAAATAATGACGTGAAAGTCTTTATAAGCTGTAAAGTGATACACAAATAGAAATCATAAATATTATTCCTACAGATCTCTCCAGAGCAAGGCTGAGAGGCCTCCAGAGACACACCTCTTTAGATAGAGGCTTTCTGTGTTGAGTCCTATGTTCTAAGGGCACACATGGAGACATGCAGCTTATAGGACACTGGGCATGAAAATGTTAAAGAATGAACACCCATACACTCTGGGCCAAGAAAGGGGAGAGTGTCCAGTGATATTTATCCACAGGAAGTCAGGCATATCACAGCATCCATGTTTCTTCCCAAAGTAGGGAAACACTTTTCAATTTGGAGTTAAATTAGGAAGTGATCCTTTCCTCCAAAGGGAGTTTAAACTATAGCATCCTTTGCCATCGTGTGTTGAGAAGGATGTGCACACACCCAGGGAGAGCGCCCAGATTAAGAAGGAGAAAACTGAACACCGTGTACTTATTCCTGGGAGGAAGGCAGAGCTTCTGCGTCTACCTCATTGTGTTACTAGTACAGAACTTGACCTTCCACCACACAAAAACAACTGGAAAACTGAGCAAAATAAAGGAAATGGTTTTCAGACATTCAACAACCTGCAGGCTAGGACTGTGATCCCTGAGAGAAAGGGAACCACAAACCAGCAGAGTCCCTGGCTTCCCACCTGGAGGCACTTTGCAGGTGTGGAGTAGTGAGGGCTAACTGGGCAGAGTACAACCATCTCACTGAGTTGAGAAGAGATCAGAGGTGGTGAAGGCCAAGGGGGCTGGAATTTGAGGTGCAGAGAACTGGAGAGGAGGGAGATACACAGAGGAAGAGCTCCAGAAACCTGCAAGAAGGTACCCTTGACTCTGTTGCCCACCACCATGCCGTGCACATGTAGGCTGACACTGCACACGTCAGTCTAAGAACTATTTCCATCAGGAGCTGTAAGCTCCTGGTGGAGGAGAGTCCAATTCCAAGAGTCCAATTCCAAGAGTCCATAAGAGATGGAAGGTAAGGTGTGTGTGTGTGTGTGTGTGTGTGTGTGTGTGTGTGTGTGTGTGTGTGAGAGAGAGAGAGAGAGAGAGAGACAGAGAGACAGAGACAGAGACAGGTGAGAACTAGCATATGACATCCTGGAGCACAGTGATGTCCAACAATAATGGAATCCAGAAAAGTATCAATGGAATCCAAACTTAAAGAGAAGAAATTTAAACCAAATGATAGACTATTTTCTTGATAAGGTAACTATATTCAGCTAGAAATTTAATACATTTAATGTACAGTATTGCAAAGTATAGGGTCAGTAATTCTCAACAAATCTTTGGACAGCTTTGTAAAATCCTAATTTATAAAATCACTGGGTTACTGTTATAAATATAGACTTTATGAAACTATTCTGGCAGCAGCCAGAACTACGTGCCTGGAATAGGGAAAACCAAGTGAGCAAGGAGTTGATACTGAGCTGCTGTGCCTTAGTTCATCTCTATTGGTTACTAATATTAACATGCTTCCATTTTGAGCCCTGGGCTCTTCCTCAGGACTCCCTTAAATCTTCAACCAACTCTTCCCCAGGACCTCTCGAATCTTCCTAGAACCCAGAACTTAAAGGATTAAAACAGGCAAAGGAGGGGACCTCCAGGACTCTAGACACCTGTTTTGATTACTGCTGCAAATGCCGTACTTTTGCTATATATTTTCAGCATAATCCCAGGTAAGCAGTAACCTTACCAGAGCTTTACTTACAGTGTGTATTTTCCTCTAGATATCCTACACATTAAATACATATGATACATTAGAAAAGTGTGGCTAAGTCAATGTCATCCTCTAAAAAGATGACAGCTCTGAAGAGCCCACAACCACAAACGAACTTATGCCAGAGAAACGGCCTATCTGCTAAAAGATTATGTCAGCAAAAAGAGCCAGACCCTTAACCCCTAGAGTTTCCTATTTGGTCAGAATGTTCCTTATGGAAGGAATTAATAAGGGGAATAGAAAATCTGGTCAATGTGGCTAGTCTGCTCCTTACTAGCACCCAATATCTCCTAGAAAAATAGATGCCCAGTCTCCTTTGGTGCCTGTGAGAACTGGGCCTTTCCTAGACTTCCTTCATTCATTAAACATTTACTGAGTATATACTGTGGACCACATATGATGCCAAGGTGTAGGAAAAGAAAAGAAAGGTGTGGATACTTCACTTGTCTTCTTTAATAACCTCAATATTATCCATATGCCATACAGTCTTTAAATGACTGTCATCAGGAATCCAGGCAAGCTATCAACAAAGCCACTGAACTGCAATTGCCATGAATACAGGGACCTAGTTTGACTTTTACACAACTGTGTCCTCAGCACATAGCATAGTTTCAGGCATATAGTAGGTGCTCAATAAATTTAATTTCCTCACTTTCTCCATCCTCATACAGGTCAGTAAGTTTGTGTCATCCAGCTATCCATCCATCCATCCATCCATTTATCTATTATTGAGCGCCTTTCATAACCCTGGAACTTTACAGTTTATATATCATATCTGTATCAGCTAAGGTTCAATCACTTAAACCACTAAAAGATATAATTCTGAAAGTGTGCTTGTTTAAAAATGATTTGTTACAGAAATTTGAGTTATGTAACTGTGGGAGCTGATTAAGCAGTCCCTGTAAAGCTGCTGTTTTCAGATCTGATGTTGAAATTCAAGTCCACAGGGAACACAGGGGGCAGAAGAAGATAGATGTAAGGTGAAGCAGAGCATGCACAAGCCAGAAGGCACAAGCACAGCCAGAGCCCATGATAATGGACTGAAACTTGCCAGTTGATGTTGCCTCTGATCATGATGATACGGGTGTCCTCCAGAAGCTTGGTCCCATCAACACAGAGCTGAGCTAAACATATGACTTGGATCAAGAACCTGAGAAACTGCCCAAGGCAATCTACAGATTCAATGCAATTCCTATCAAAATTACCAATGGCATTTTTCACAGAACTAGAATAAAGAAATCTTAAAATTTGTATGGAGACACGAAAGACCCCAAATAGCCAAAGCAATCTTGAGAAAGAAAAATGGAGCTGGAGGAATCAGGCTCCCTGACTTCAGACTATACTACAAAGCTACAGTCATCAAAACAGTATTGTACTGGCCCAAAAATAGCAATATAGATCAATGGAACAGGAGAGAAAACCCAGAAATAAACCCACGCACCTATGGTCAATTAATCTATCAAAAAGGAGGCAAGACTATACAATGATGGAAAGAGTCTCTTCAACAAATGGTGCTGGGAAAACTGGACAGCTACATGTAAAAAAAAAAATTAGAACATTCTTTAACACCATACATAAAAATAAGCTCAAAATGGATTAAAGACCTAAATGTGAGACCAGACACTATAAAACTCTTAGAGGAAAACATGAGCAGAACACTCTCTGACATAAATTGCAGCAATATCTTTTTTCGATCCATCTCCCAGAGTACTGGAAATAAAACAAAAATAAACAAATGGGACCTAATTAAACTCAAAAGCTTCTGCACAGCAAAGAAAACCATAAACAAAATGAAAAGACAACCCACAGATTGGGAGAAAATATTTGCAAATGATGTGACCGATGAGGGATTACTCTCCAAAATTTACAAACAGCCCATGTGGCTCAATATCATCAAAACAAACAACCCAATCAAAAAATGGGCAGAAGACCTAAATAGACATTTCTCCAAAGAAGACATACAGACGGCCAAGAGGCACATGAAAAGCTGCTCAACGTCACTAATTATCAGAGAAATGTAAATCAAGACTACAATGAGGTACACCTCACACCAGTCAGAATGGCCATCATCAAAAAATCTACAAACAACAAATGCTGGAGAAGGTGTGGAGAAAAGGGAACCCTCTTACACTGTTGGTGGGAATATAAATTAATACAGCCACTATGGAGAACAGTATGGAGGTTCCTTTAAAAACTAAAAATAGGACTACCATGTGGTCCTGCAATCCCACTCCTGGGCATGTATCTGGAGAAAAACATGGTCTCAAAGGATACATGCACCACCCCAATGTTCACTGCAGCACTGTTTACATGGTCTCAAAGGATATATGCACCCACCCCAATGTTCATTGCAGCACTGTTTACAATAATCAAGACATGGAATCAACCTAAATGTCCATTAACAACCTAAATGTCCACTGACAGAGGAATGGATAAAGAAGCTGTGATACATATATACAATGGAATATTACTCAGCCACAAAAAAGAATGAAGTAATGCCATTTGCAGCAACATGGATGGACCTAGAGATTGTCATACTGAGTGAAGTAAGTCAAACAGATCAAGGGAAATATCGTATGATGTCACTTATATGTAGAATCTAAAAATAAATGATACAAATGAACTTATTTACAAAACAGATATAGACTCACAGACTTAGAGAACAAACTTACGGTCACCAGGAGGAAGGGTCGGGGGAAGGGATATTTAGGGAGTATGGGATTGACATGTACACACTGCTATACTTAAAATAGATAACAAACAAGGCCCCACTGTATAGCACAGGAAACTCTGCTCAATATTATGTAACGACCTAAATGGGAAAAGAATTTGAAAAAGACTAGATACGTGTGTGTATAACTGAATCACTTTGCCGTACACCTGAAACTATCACAACATTGTTAATCAACGATACTCCAATATAAAATAAAGTTAAAAAAAAAGAAGAAAGTAGATACAGGAGAAGACATTTGGCTGTGCCATACTCAGCTATATCATTAAACTGTTGAAGATGATTTTGAAAAAAAAAAGAATCTGAGAAACTGAAGGAGGAACCAGGGATCGGGGGAGCATGTCCAGACCTGGTCAATGAGGTAAGCCAGCAGATAATCAACAGTATCTTTTAGCTATAAAATGGTTTTGATTATACTACTACTTCCCTTTCATCCTCCAAAACTCACTCAGGAATCTCTCTTGTGCTCCGTCCTATCCAGAAACATACATGGAAGGAAAATCTGGGGAAATGTAGTTTAGCCAAGTTGACAATTTGCAGAGCCACCGTAGCAGCCTAGCTAATCTCATAATCCTAGGAGGTTGATTTTATTATTCCCACTATACAAACAGAGGAACTGAGACCGGAGAGTTTATGATCTCATAGTTAGTAATGGGCACAGCTGGGATTTAACTGCAAAGTTCCTTTCCCACTTCAGCATTATGGGAAAAAACCCAAATGCTAATAGGAAGCAGAGTGAGTGGACCAACACATTGTTGCAGGAGACAAAAAAAAAAAAAAAAAAAGAGCATAATAGCAGACAGTGGGGAAGAGCTGACCACTGCTGGGGCACAGTTACAGCTAAAAGCCTAGCTAGTGAGGCAGACATTGGACGTACTTCTAGAAGACACAGAAGGCCTTACACAGGGTTTCTATAAGAAGCCTGTTTTTGAAAAACAGCATCAAATTGGCTGCAGGAATCAAGATAGCCAGAGACACAACACAACCGCAAGAGGCACAATTCACTAAAAATGTAATGTAACTGTTGTCTCTAGAATTGTGCAAACAATGGTTCTGAAGCCAGGAGGCCATCACTAGACTATTTAGCTGTATATACACCACAGAGCACAGCACCACTTCAAACAAGTTGGGACAATTTACTGAGTAGATTAATACAATTGAATGAGTAGATAAATGAGGGACTACCCTAATGCACACAGAACGTTTCATTAGTTCATCCCCCCCAAAAGTATACACACACACACACACAGGCCACGTGAACTTCCCCATAGGGGGGAAGGTTGAGACTTGAGAGGTCACCTGTATTTGTTCATTTTATTTGGTTACTGTTACTGCTAGTGCTGTCACACCTGTGTTTGGCAGGCTGTCTAGAAGTGAAGTTTTTGATGGCAACTGAACTCTTTTAATGTCTCATCTCATCTAATTTTGAAAGTTGGGTCTGTTAACGGTATATTACCACACCACATAGATGTAGTTATTAGGAACTGTCCATGTCACATTCTAAGTGAGAACAGGGAGGAAATATCTGCTGTAAGAGGAGGAGTTGTTCCATTTATAGAAATGATGAATAGCATCAAAAAAGCAGGGACATTTACAACAATAGGTGTCAGAAGGTTTGATGCGTGAACAATAGGCTGAGCCTGATAATATCCAGAAGGAAAGGCCAGCATTGTGTCAGGGGTACAGTCAGTCCCAGCAATGCTACATTACGAAACATTTCTTGCATCAGGCAAGCAGCCTGTGTATAGTCATCAGCTCTGGAAGGATCCCTCCTCCACTTCACTGGAGCTAGGCTGGAAGAGCAAAGTGGGAGGGGCAGGGTGGATGCCTCATTTCTGTCAACACACACCTATCATGCAGGGAATGGATAACCCATTCCACTCAAAAAAAGGGATAACCCATTCCACTCACCTCTCATGCAATCCCATTTGGAATAACCCGTTCCACTTTAAAAAAATAAAGTGATTTTCAAGAATTTGACTCATCGCTCACTTATTTGGAAACTTCCTGAGCTTTATCATTTTCCTTGAAACTACTGGGTACAGGAATGCTAGAAAATTTGTCTGAGCTCGCAGAGTGAAGCATTCTTACAGCAGGGCCAAAAAAGAAGCCAAGACCCTCCCTCTGAAAACCAGTCTTCAGATGTTCCTCCCCAGTTTTGCAATTTAGTGTATCCTCAAACCAGTGCTCTTAATGCTTCTGGGAATGCCCTTTATTTTACTAGGAAAAAAAATTCAGATGTTCAAAGGTGACTGGAATAATTTGTTCTCTCTCACAACAGAGGAACAACTCCTCCAACATGAGGATCGTTTTAATTTTGTCCTATTGTAACTTATAATGATTAGAGTGGAGAAGCCTTATTAAATACACTGGATATAAAGTGAATCTAATTTTATAGTTCTTAAAGTTGGCCAGCTTTTGAAAATGTAAATTACGTGAGGATAGTGCAGTATAAGCAGTCTCGAGAAACTGAGGTGAAGTGTGCAGGAGATCAGGGCTATACTGAACATTTACTAATGAAGCTTTCCAACACCAGGTATAGGCTTCTTACAGCACCTCCAAGCTCCTAACTCATTCCACCGCTGTATTATTGATAGTTAAAACAGATAATTGCAGGGGAAATCATCCAGTGCAACCTCCTCCTTATACGCACTAATAATTTAGGCCAAGTAACTTAGCCAAGGACACCCAGAGATGTGGGAATCCCAGGCTGGGCCCTTTCCACTCCCTTTGCTGTGTCCCTCTATGTTAGGAAACGTAAAAAGTTGGCACTCTTTAAGATAAGGATAATCTCTTTTCCTTAGGAAGGTTCATTAAGAAGTGGCCTTGAGGTAGGGCATTGAACCCACTTTTCTACTAAGGTCATTTACCTCCATTTCTATAATGTAATTTTTCAGATGTTTAGTATTCTTTTTTATTGGGTTCTGCTTCAAGAGGCTGAAGAGTACACTTCACTTCAGTGATTCAAAGCTGCATTATCTCTTTTCTTCATTAAGAGAAATGTCTAAATAAACACTGGATTTTAGTTTAAAGGACCAGAAGACAATAGCTCAGGCTGCTTAGATCACAATAGAAATTGGAGAATCTGGTTGTATTATAACAACTACAATTCACACCGGATAACATCCTTCTGATCTATTTCCTGTGCCTATTCTGCATCCCTCTCCCGACTTGCAACCTGCAGTTGCTAAATGTCTTTAGTAGTAACCTCACAATAGGATATTTGACATTTTTAAATGCCTGTACAGTAAAAATATGGAAAATGTTATTTTTTAACAGCTCTATAAAGGTTTAAGAGTCTGTGAAAGCAGCAGCACAGTCAAAGTAAGTACCTTTGTCTGCTTGAGCTACTGTAATCATACTGTAATTATAGACTGGGTGCCTTAAACAGGCATTATTTCTCATAGTTCTTGAGGCTGCAAAGTCCAAGATCAAGGTACTGGCAGATTCAAATCTTGGTGAAGGCTATCTTCTTGGCTTGCAGATGGCCACAATCTCACTGTGTGCTCATTCAACCTCTTTGTGCACAGAGAGAGAGAGACATGTTTCCCTTTTCATATAAAGGCATTAATCCCATCATGAGGACCCACACTCATTACCTACTCTAAACCTAATCACCTCCCAAAGCCCCAAATACCATCTCAATGGGGGTTAGGGCTTCTACATGTGAATTTTGGGGAGACACAAACATTTAGTCCATAATAATACTGATAATACCCAAATTTCCTACAAGTTTTTTGTGCCCTTTTGTAATCCCTTGATCTTGTTCCTCCCCACAATCACCACCCCAGTCCCCAAACAACCACTAATCTGGCTTTCTTTCACTATAGATTAGTTTCTATTTCCTCAAGTTACATAAATGAAACCACATAGTATATATTCACTTTTTTTTAAGTCTGGTTTCTTTTATTCAGCATAGTTATTTTGAGATTTTTCCATGTTGTGAATATTAACAATTCTTCTTGTTTGTTTGTTTTGCTGAGTAGTATTCCATTGTTTGGATATCCCACAATTGTTTATACATGCATTGTTGATGGACATTTGGGTTTTTTCCAGTTTGGGGCTATTATAAATAAAGCTCCTTTGAACTTTCATGTACAAATATTTGTATGGATATATGTGTTTGTTTATCGTGGGTAAATATCTAGGAGTAGGATGGCAGAATAATATGATAGGTGACTGTTTAACTTTTTAAAAGACTGTCAATCTATTTTCCAAAGTGACTGTACTATTTTACAATCCTGCTACCAGCGTAGAAGAGTTCTTCCTCCACATCTTTGGCAACACTTGGTATGGTCAGTTGTTTGTTTGTTTTATAATGTTATCAAATGTTTTTTTTTTCCCCCAGCTTTATGGAGATATTACTTATATATAAGATATTTAAGTTTAAGGTGTACAACATGATGATTTGATACACACCTATATTGCCAAATGATTACCACAGTAAGGTTAACACCTCCATCCCCTCTCATAATTACCACTTTTTTGTGTATGTGGCGATTTAAAAACTACTCATTTAACAAGTTTCAAGTATATAATACATAATTGTTCATTATAGTCACCATGCTATCCATTAGATTCCCCAGAACTTACTCATCTTATAGGTGCAATTTTGTTCCCTTGGACCAAAATCACTCCATTACCCCCACTCCCTAGCCTCTGACAACTGACATTTTACTGTCTATTTCTGTGAGTGCAGCTTTTTTAGATTCCACATATAAGTGACAGCATACAGTATTTGTCATTCTCTGACTTATTTCACTTAGCTTAATTCCCTCCAGGTTCACCCATGTTGTTGCAGAAGGCAAGATGTTTCCCTTTTTTTTTTTTTTTGGCTCAGTAATATTCCATGTATATATATGCTACATTTTCTTTATCCATTTATCCATCGATGAACACAAAGGTTGTTTCCAAGTCTTGGCTTTTGTAGATAATGTTGTAATGAACATGAGAGTGCAGATATTTCTTCAAAATAGTGATTTCATATTTTAAAACATATGGCCAGAAATGGAACTGGATCATACGGTAGTTCTATTTTTCATTTTTGAGGAACTTCCATACTGTTTTCCATAAAGTGGTGAATGTACCACTTTATACTCCCAACTACAGTGCACAAGTGATCTCTTTTCTCCACATCCTTACCAACACTTGTCTCTTGTCTTTTTGATGACAGCCATTCTAGCAGATATGAAGTGATATCTCATTGTGATTTTGATTTGTCTATACTCAATGATTAGTGATGCTGAACATCTTTGTATGTACTTTTTGAAAAAAATGTGTATTCAAGTCCTTTGTCCATTTTAAAATCAGATTTTTTTTCTTCTTTGCTTTTGAGTTGTATGAGTTCCTTATATATTTTGGATATTAACCCCTAATTGAATAAATGGTTTGCAAATATTTTATCCCATTTCATAGATTGCTTTTTCATTTTGTTGATTGTTTATCTTGCTGTGCAGAGGCTTTTTTGTTTGATGTAGTCCAACTTATTTATTTTTGCCTTTGTTGCTTGAACTTTTGGTGTCATATCCAAAAAAATCATTGTCAAAAGCAACATCAGGGAGATCTTTCCCTATGTTTTCTTCTAGGACTTTTACAACGTCGTGTCTTACATTTAAATCTTTAATCCATTTTGAGTTTGTTTTGTGGATAGGGGGTCCAGTTTTAGACCTTTACATGTGAATATCCAATTTTCCCAACACCACTTATAAAAGAGATTAGCTTTTCCCCATTGATTATTCTTGGCTCTCTTGTCAAATATTAGTTGACCATTTATGCATGAGTTTATCTCTATGCTCTTGATTCTGTTCCATTGGTCTATGTCTGTCTTTATGTCAGTACCATACTGTTTTGATTATTGCAGCTTTGTGATAAAGTTTGAAGCCAGAAATTGTGATGCCTCCAGCTTTGTTCTTCTTTCTAAGGATTATTTTAGCTACTCAGAGTTTTTGTGTGTTTGTGTGTGTGTGGTTCTGTATGAATTTTAGGATTGTTTTTCCTATTTCTGTGAAAAAAGGCATTACCATGCCTTTCTTGTTTTGTGACTTAACATATGATCTATCCTGGAGAATGTTTCATGTGCACTTGAGAAGAATGTGTACTGTGCTGATGTTGTGTGGGATGTTCTGTACATGTACATTAAATCTATTGGTCAAGTCCAGTGCTTTCTAATAGATTTTCTGCCTGAAAGATCTATCCATTGTTGAATATAATCCATACCATTGTTGTAGTACTGTCTATTTCTCCTTTCATATCTGTTAGCACTTGTTTAATTTAACTCAATTACCTGTTTAAAGACCATAGCTCCAAATATAGACACATTCTGGGGTACTTGAAGTTAGGAGTTCAACATAATAATTTTGAGTTAAGGATCTTAAATAGGGAGATTATCCTGGATTATCTGAGCGGTCCCAATATAACCACAAGTGTCCTTATAAGAAGGATGCAGGAGACTTGAGGTTCAGGAGAAGGTCATGTGATTACATCAAAGATTAGAGTGATGCAGCCATGAACCTAGAAATGCCAGACTCTAGACACCAAAAGTGGTAAGAAATAGAAAATTTTCCTGGAGTTTTCAGAAGAAACCAGCTCTACTAGCACCATGACTTTAGGCCTTTAAGACTCATTTTGGACTTCTGACCTCTGGAATTATAAGAGAACAAATCTGCGTTCTCTTAACCCCTAAGTTTGTTGTAATTTATCATAGCAGTAATCAGAATCTAACACACCTGGTAAGCCACAGGCTAGAAGAGCAAATGTCTTTCCCCTTTCTGTTGGTTATCACTGCTGATCTAGTTTGTTATGTATAGTTTATAAGGTGGCACCTGCAGGCCTCAAAAGACTCTTTTGACAGGGGACTCAATCCTGTGCAGCAAATCTTCATATTAGTAATCTCTTAAGATATTTCGCTTTCTTGACCTCACCTCCAGACAGTGGCATTACCAAGCCTTTCTCTCTGTCCCCTACCACAGTGATCCCCACAAAGAAGGGTTAAGAAGGTTTTTTTTTTTTCTCTTCTTTTCCCCTTGCCCCAATTTGGGGCCTATAATGTGGTGAGATCTATTTTCCATACCTCTCGGAAACCAAACGCTCAACAAGTGGGCCATGACAACCCTGCCTGGCCTTATCACTAACTCACCTCTCCACAGTGCTCCTTGCCCCACTTCAGAAACATCAGGACACATCAACAACACTGGTGTCCTACTCAGCCAACTGAGGAATAAGTGACAGTTTCCTCTTACAGCAGATGCCCACAAACTTTGTGAATATTTTTACTCGCTCAGCAACCCCCAATCCCATTTGACTGAGGAAAAGGGACCATCTGTGTGTTTCTTCCCTTTCCCTCTCCTCATGAACACCATTCCCCTGACTCTTTAAGTCCCCTACCTATTATTCCCATTGTCATAGATCATCAAACAAGTTTAATTCTGCTCACACCAGGAACTGAGTAGGAGTCTCATAGAAGAACCAGGCATTTTTTAAAAACTCAGGCTTGGAGAATTTAATGGCTTTGTTCTCTACAGGGTACCACTTCTACTGTAATCTTTGCACTCCTCAGTGTTCTATAAGGAAAGAAAAGACCTCAATCAGTATCTCACATTATCCTATTACACTCATATCATCCTAGTTTAGATGTCTCTTTTGCATCCCAAGTGACTATATGGCTTAATTAAGCAGAGAATGATATGCATGAAAGCTAGTCCTTGAATCTAGCCCCCTCATTCTAACACCCTGTCTGTTACCAATTTATCTCAAAAGGGGCTCTTCTTTGCCATGAAGGGGTCCAGGTCAGCTAGCCTGAATAAAAAACGCAAACATAGAGTCACTACTATGAAGAACAATCCAAATATAACACAAGGACTTGGCTGATGATGACTAAGTGGCTGAATTGCCCCTATGATGAGCAAAGCTATATGTTTTATATCTCTCCACTCACATGCAATTCTGAAACAGGTGCTTTTATTTAGCTTTCCTTAATCCCCTCAGTCATATTACCTCATGCTTGCAAACACTTGGAACAGAAAGGTCTTACAAGTATCCAATAAGTTAGAAAAGGCAGTTGAAATATACACTTCACAACTGCAACTAGCCAGTTCCAATACCCCACAGATGCCCAGTAAATGCTGTTGATCATCTGGCTAAGAGTGTAAAGTATCTCTGGGGACTCCTTAGGAAAATAAAATCTGGCCCATGAATCTTCACTTTTATACTGACTTAGAGTGTTTAGCACAAAGGTTGGCACAAAATAGGCACTTGGGAAATGATGATTGTGCTAAATGGAACTGAATGGAATTATTTATACATCTATGTCTGACCCTACGACAAAATCCTGATAGGGTGAACTAATGGATGAAAAAAAAAAAAAGAGGATGGATGATGTACTTCTAAGTAATGGCTGGAGGAGGAAACAGTGACTTATGTTAAGTGAAGGGTAAAGTGATGAGTTAGGGGAATTATTGACTTTGGAGGCCTTAATGCTTTAAGTGTAACACTGGCTATTTAATTTGAGGTAGAAAATAAGCTTCTGTTTGGAAATGAGTCAGAGAACTTCCCTTTTCTGAGGAAACTTGGTACTTTCTCAACCACCACTAGTGTGTGTGTGTGAGCGTGTGCATGCACATATGTGTGTGAAAGTACATGAATGTACAGCATTGGGGTGATGATGAATGTCACAGAGACTGAGGATTCTAATTTAACACATTCCCTCATTTAGACACATAACACTGTTTTGACAAGACAAGCTTTCCTCTCTGCACATCCAAGTGTAAATGCCAAAGGATAAAGTTTTAGAGTTAACAAGACATGACTTTCTAGATGACTGTTGGTATCAAGACATATGTCTGCTCAATATATACACATGCATGTGTACACATACCAAAACATGCACCAAAAACAGCAGAGAAGGAAAAAACAGGCCAGAGAGAACAACCTCACTGCTTGTACTCATCTGAAGGAATGGACTCTGTTCTGTTATAGATGAAATCATTTGGCTATGGTGACAGAAAACTTCCCAGTGGTCTTTTACACTATACTTCACCCGAGCTCCCTGTCAGCACTCCTGTGTCTTGGACTGAGCCAGGAAATATCCCTAGTGCAAACAGACAACACTCTCGTCTGAAGCCATGCACATCTGCACAATGCAAACCCATCCACGTTTATTCCTGTGAAACCCATCAAAGGATAATAATTTAATACAACTCTCTATATGAGCTAAGCACATTTTTATCTGAGATCTGACCCTGGGATAACTTTCCTCCTATTTCTCAGACCCTTGCTGCCCCCTGTAGTCCTCTGACTTCACATTAGCATCCACTTCAGGGCCATTCTGGGAGCTATTAGGACAGAATTCTTTAAGTGTTTATTAGTGAAAAACATTTTAAGGAATTTGGTTATACAGTCAACTGAGGTCATTAAAAAATGTATCAGAAAGTAGGGCAAAGAACTGATGAAGGGAAAGTATATAATGAAATAAGTAAAGCCATTTCATAGGTGAATTTTGACTCTCCAATTATTTCAGGTGGATGAGTTACTGTAAACCAGTTGTAAAAGTCATAATATAGAGAAAGCTTGTCAGCTTAATGAAATTCACTTCCATGCCTCTGCAACTTGTGTTTCTTGTGTGATAAATGTACTCTGTTGTACTCTCATTGTTTATAAAATGACACACAAAAGCAACAACACTACAGAGCAAAAGCCAGGGAAGCCTCAACCTTGGACCTGAAAGTGAGCTTTGAATGAATGCTTCTTGAGGGAGTCTGACGAAGGTCTGATGTGGCTTTCTTTCTTTTCAATTCAGTGGACTTCCCCCAACCAAAGATGAAAGGAGCCTACAGCTTAGACAAAAATGGAATGAGCACATTTGAAAGTAAGGACTTAAAACCCCCCATTCCTTTTGACTACTGTGACTTTTATCCCCCAAGATAACTCCTGGGTACCACTGGCCTTAGAGGACAAGACAGTACCAAAACAATGACCACCGCAAACTACCCATATGAAATTGTGTGTTCAAAATCTTTACTCATGCAGATGTCCTGCATGTCAACCGTCAGTCAAACATGTACACAAGGTGACAATTAACACCTAATGCAATGCTTCACCTTCTCAAACCAACCCTTCCCCTGGCAGCAAGCATAATTTATTTTTTATTACTTCCTCTGGGTCCAGCTGTGTAGTGAAAGTTCAAACGTGTATACCCTATTTTTAGCTATATGTAATACGTTAACTGGGGGAATGTGAAAATCTTAAGTGTATATAATTAACCCCAAGCATTTTAAATACCTTAATTATAGTTTCAGTTAAACTAAGCAGTTAATATCTCTAATCCAGAGTGCATATACAATGAACCTACATATTTAAAATTCAACACCAAATGAATGCCAACTGAAGACGGGAAACAAAAAGTAAAAACTTTGGAAATTATGCAATGATATGGGTTTGTCCACTGTCTAATGTCTCTATATTTATCGTCTGCTTATTAGAGCAAAGAGACTGAAAATTTTATCTTCGTAAAACTTAGGTCCCTGTCTGTAAGGTGAGTGTTCTGGGGACCTGTGCTTCCTTCTAAAGTCACCAGAATCTGCTTTTTCTTAGAGTTTGCAGAAACAGAGCCCTAACTGGCCTGGGGTGTGAGCCAGCGGGTACGGAAATAGGGTAATCTGACAATCGTATCTATCATATAAAACTAATCATTCGGGCTTATTCAACATATCTGGCAGTCTATAAGTGCAACTCATATAAGTACTGTGACGCTTTCGCCTCCCCACAAATATTCTCCACCAGCCTGATACTTGGCCTAAAGTATCCTTCCCTTTAGAGTTAGTTGTTCCTTTGCCTGTGGTTACTGAACATAGCTGCCCATCAGATTCCCAACTTGTCAAGAAACTTGTTACGAAACTTGTTAAGAAACAGATTCCCAAACCCTATCCTAGACCTACTGAATCAGAATCTCTAGAGACAGGGCATAGGGAATCTATATTTTAACCAGTTTTCCAGACGTGATACATTTAGTCCAGCTGATCCAGTATTTGGACACTATTCGTTTAGAAAACAAACAGGAAACAGAGAGAAAAAGAAACACTGCTAAAACACGTAGGGCAGAGAGGGTTCTAAACTTCACCATAATAACAGAGATGAGTTTGCCAGATGAGCTAGTCGTCACCTGGAAAGGCTCACAGAACATTTCTATCCCAGGAATCATAAACTCAGATGCCTTCGGGGCAGGCAGATAACATAAATGAGCGAGGCCAGCTGAGTGGAACATGCATGGCTTCCTCAGTCTGTATTTCATTTCTCACTTTTGATAGAAACATGGGGACAATAAATATCCCAGAAGCCTCTGAACCCTTTTATGAGAAAAGCAATGGTGCAAGAATGATAATAAAGGGTCACAGGCACTCAGTTGTAGTGTCCGGAGTAATAGGGAGGAGTGGGGACTTTGGCAACTGAAGAGTTCCTACCACATCTAAAGTGAGCAGCTTATATTACACTCAATTCCTGTCCATTTTTATGGCAGCAAAGCCTGTGCAAAAGGAGCGAGGATTAACAAAGGGAAGGTTAAAGAAAGGCTAGGCAGGAATGGGGAAGCATTCAATTTAAGTTGGATCTAGCCTAACAGGAAGGAAAGGCTTGTCCTAGTGTTCTCTCCATAGGAAGGTAGAGACAAAGAACCTACTGTTTTATTATATTGAGATTTTGATGAAACAAACTGGAATTTGGAATCAGGCGTATGTGAAATAGAATCCCAGCAATCAAATTAATGAACCCTATCTGAGCGTCAATGTTTTCATTTTTTTCAGTGGGAGGTAATATCTAACTTGTATGGGTATTTTGAGGATTCTGTGTGAAAATGCATATGAAGGCAGCAAACACATGTCCTGACACACAGGGAACATTTGGTGAATAACAATTTTATTTTTTTCTTGAACTTTCCATATTTGGGTCAGAGCACACTCCCATATTCTCCTCTTTACATCTATAGCTCTATGAATATTTTAGGAAAGTGGTTGCTTTATCTCAACCATTTATGCTGTTTATAAAACTGAACCAACTCAGGCAGTGTTTCCTTAGATTTCTGCAGTCTCTCTAAGATTTCTTCTAAGCATTATACTTACACTTATACTTAGGATTTGAATAGCAGTCAGGCATTAGAAGATATTCTGTGGTTGTTTTTCAAAAATTATTTTTCATTTAAAAATTGGTGATATAATTTTTCAACAACAAGAATTTATGACCTCATGCTTCCCTTGACATAACCTGGAATTTATCTGGCCCTCTCACTTGGCCATCATGCACATACTCAGAAGATACATGACATCATTAATTATTACCAGGTCTCCAGGATTTATTTTATCTTTATTTCTTTTCATGGTATTTTAGAGTTTTTCATAACTTTGTTCTTTATCCTCTAACAAACAGAAGTAGTAAAACAGAAAGTATGTTCTCATATAGAAAAAGTAATTTCCCAGTTTGCTAATCTGGGAAAAACCAAGAATACTAACAGCCAATGCTTGTTGGATTCATTCATTCACAAGCACTACCTGAGGGACGACCATGGGTTAGAAACAGTGCTTGATGCATTCATATACATGGGAAAATGGTAATATAAGGCCCTCCACAAACAGCTTCTGAACAGAAGCTTCTAAGACAGCTTCTATTCAGTATATATCTGATGGCTGCATAACACTTTGCCTGACAATTCTAATGAAGGCACCATGATTACATCTTGACAATCAGTTACACTACTCATGACTGCTCTATATGACATACATTCCCTAGATTTAGGACCTAAAAAGAAAACCGAAACAATGTGGCATTAGATACAGATTCATCGTGTGATACCGAATTCCATCATTTTCATCTTCACTAGGTTAATTTAATAATTAATCATTTATTAATATTAAATATTAATTTAAAGGTGTTTTCATTGGCTCTTTCCCTTATGTGATTTCCCCACTATCTTTAGCATTTGGTTTCTCAGCTTCACTTTTCTTATTTTCCAAGCCAGAAAGACGCCAGTTTTCCTACTTTCACTCCACTGGTTCTATGCTCTGCAAGGGTTACACTTAGCTCTGGTCGAAAAGCAATGGAGGTAAGAACTGACTTGTATAGTGACCCACCTCCCTCCGTCCGAGCGTACACTCCCCAGTCAAGTCTGTCTGCTTCTATTCATTCTCCAGTACCATCAGGTAGATGTTGTTTTTTAACACTGTGACCAAATTGTATAGTGTTTTCTGCCCAGAGCAGCTACCTCATGGGGTTTGAGTTTATCACACCCAGAAGAGGAAGCCAGTCAATGTCTAAAAGCAAAGGGTTTTTTTGCACTTGAAGAGACTTCAGAGTTCATCTAGATAAGCAAACTTACACCCGGGAGATTAAGTGATGTGACCACAGTCACACAGCTACTTCATGATGAAAACCACTAAATATATGGCTTGGCCCAAATCTTGTACATGATGTGCCAAAAACAGCACTGTGACCTGTTTGGCTGAATGGGGTGAACCAGTAGAGCAGGCCACTGGAAGACCATCATCAAGAGGAACCAGAGGGCTTCCCTGGTGGCGCAGTGGTTGAGAGTCCGCCTGCCGATGCAGGGGACGCGGGTTCGAGCCCCGGTCTGGGAAGATCCCACATGCCACGGGGTGGCTGGGCCCGTGAGCCATGGCCGCTGAGCCTGCGCGTTCGGAGCCTGTTGCTCCGCAACGGGAGAGGCCACAACGGTGAGAGGCCCACGTACCCCAAAAAAAAGAGGAACTAGAGAACCTCCTTGAAAAGCACCTACCCTAAGAGAAATGGAGCCAAGACAGGTAGGCCTGGTCCAGATTGGTGGTGTGATTTTTTTACCCAAATTCACTTCCTCCCAGCTCCCTAAGGCTCATGTCTGAGTCTTATGACAGTTTGGGCTATTGGTACAACCAGAAAGAGTTTGGAACAAAAGCCACATTTCTTTGGTACTCTTCTAAGAGACGGTAACAAAATGGTGGGTGATTAAGGCATTTTATCCAACTGCACACAAGACAACTTGTGGCTCTGACACCTCTAGTTCTCCAGTGTACCAACAGTGGCAAAGGCAGAGCCCAGAGGAGGAGGGCAGTGCCTATCAAAAGCAGCAGGAGAACCTGGAAGAAGCACAGTGCTCCACTCTGCTTAAAGTGTGTGGCAGGAACAGAGGTCTTCAGAAGGGGCAGTGGTAGAGGATATGGCAGCATCTAGCAGAGGGCTTCCAGAACAGGGAAAGGGGGATTGTCATTGATGAAATTTGTTCTTGAGAACACTGGAGAGGTCCCTTGGGAGGAGGAGCTTTTCAGGAACCTAGAAGTTCTGCATTGACTGGTGATACAAGACACATGAAACACACATGTTTACAAGCAGTGTGATCCAATTTCAAATTCTGTGCTCATGTGGCCTAAGTAAGCACAGGTTACAAATATATATTAGCCAACTGATTGACAATATAATTGTCAACTGGGATTAATGGACAGAAAAGATGCAAGGGATAATTTTAAGCAAATAGAATATTATATATAAAGACACGGAAGTAAGAAAAGGCATGTAGAAATAAAAGCAGTGTGTTTTGGTGACAGTATTTGCCCAATCAACGGATCAACTCCTTCAGGTCATATCAAAATCAACTAACATGCAGCCCAATAAGTAAATATCCTGCCGCTCAGGTATCTTTATTAGTATAAATATAAATTTCCCGTGCAAGGGAAAACAGGAAAGTAACAAGGTGATTCAGTCAAAGAAAGGCTAGAGAAACATTCTTCAGTATTTCAAAATGTAGGTGCCAATGCCCTACTTGTAATGGTAAGAGCACTCTTCAGGTAGGTCAGCAAAGGAGTCCCATGACTGAAGCAGGGAGACCAATGTGGGTGTGAAGGGAGGCTGAGGCTGGATGTGAGGGACATAGTGGAAGTTTCTTTATGGAGGAGGGTCTTACATACAAGGCCGTTGAGTTCAGATTTCATTCAATAGGCAATAGAGATTTCTGCTGCTTCTTGAGCAGGGGCACAATGTGATAAATATGCTGCTGGGAAGAGATAACATTAGAGCAGTGTGCAGTGTGAAGGAAGGAAAGAGGACCCCTGAAGCTTTTTCAATGACTCATGTAGGAGATGAGGGGACCAGGCCTGGGATGCTGGCACAGGGAATGCAGACAGAAACCACAAGGGTTGAGACTTACAGATGGAATATTAGCATGATTAGTATCCTCGTAACTTCTAAAGGGCAAGCCTGCACATCATTCAGGATGTATCCCAGGATCCAGCATCATTCCGGTGCTTAAGGCAAGTGGCAGCCAGGATAATTTCTAGAACATTTCTTTGCTTTCTTATAATCATTCTTGTCCCTTTTCTCATGCCGGAGATGCTGTGCTTTTCATATGGTGCTTGTTTGTGAGCACAGAGGCCAGAAAATAATTAGGGGGTATGCAGTCTCTGCCATGTGTTTGTCAAATGCTCTAAAGAGGAAACACATTTCAAAGATCCCTGTATCCTTTGTCTCTGCCGTACTTTTAGCTTCTGTCTCTCTGGTGCTTCTACTAGAATTCCGTCGGCTCTGCCTTCTTGTAAGAATTTTCAAAGCAAGACAGTTCTATCAACACCCCTGCCTCCTGTTAAATGAATATCTAAGATGCTATTTTCTGGCAGCTTCTCTGATGGTGCTGAGATCAGAGGCACTGTGATTTTCAGCAATCGGAAGTTTGATTCCAATCTGACATATAGTATGGCTCCAGCTTCAGCAGAATCCCCCTGATGGCTTCCTCTCAGCACGCTGCCTCCACTCCCTCAGCAGCCATTAACTTCAGGAAGACTTACACCCCCCCCCCCCACACACACACATTTATATGGAAAAGCAGACTAGAAGGGTAAAATGATTTGTTGGAATCCATGGATGGAGAATATACAGTAATGAATATGGACCAAGTCATTTAGTTTTGTGATCAATGGGCCATCACTTCTGAAGTGCTCACCAATCAACAGCCAAGGATGCAATGTCCCCAGGGGCAACTTCAACCAGTAATGGGGTGGATATACCCCAGTTTCTCCATCCCTCAATTCTGAACTATGGTTTCTCAGAAGCTCTCCAGGACTGAGATTCAGATGCCCACAGCAGTAGCCCCACTAATCAATGCATCCTTTACTATCTTCTCTCCCTTTCCTGGGTCACTATCGCCACTCTCTGTCTTGTGCTTACTGGGATGACTTACCAAATAAACTACCTGAACCCAAATTCTTATTTTATGGTCTGCATTTGGAAGAATCCTATCTAAAATAAGCTCCAGACTCTAGAATTGCCTCTTTCTCTCTCTCCACCATTCTACTATCAAAATTTACTTCCCAGAGGGCCAGAAATTACAGCAGATAAGACAAAAAAATGTGCCTTGTAAGAAGAGAAAAGTGAGCGTTACAAGCTCTCTGTGCATTTACTGACAGTGCTGGAACGGAGAAGGTGCAGAGAACTGTGGGAAATTGAACGGTCTTTAGTTTGGAACAGCTTAGGAGCAGATTCCATGGATGAGCAGCTCCAGGAAGCAGCTGGAACCTCCTCATGCTTGGAGGGTAGTGTGGATTCCATACTCACTTACCACGGACACAGTCCTTCAGAAGTGTATCTTTCTCTGAGTCAACTGGAATGACAGTGCAGGGCCAATTGTCTGCTGGGCTTTGTGGCAAAGACCATTTCTTAGGCTACAAAGATAAGATTGGAAAGTTGCTGAGCCCTCTCAGTGAGGAGCTTGAGGTCCCACTGTTTGCTGAGAGCCTCAGTTAACCAGTAGCTTACAGCTCTGTCTGCTACCTAGAAGCCAATTCCAGGACACGAGACCTAATGCTCCAGCTGAATCTAAGTCCTGATACAATTAAAGCCAATTGTGTAGAGGTCCATGAGGCTTATTTAAAACATTTACACACCCAAACACAAATGCTTGACATTTACCAGTTTAAATATCTGAGATACTGTATTATTCCCACCTTCCACCCCAGTAACAATCTTTATAATCATATCCTAGTTCTAAAAAAATTTCGGAAAATCTAGCTGGTACTGATGAAGATGTGGAGAAATAGAGACTTTCCTACTCTGGTAGGAATATATGTATATTGGTGTAATTTCTGCAGAGCAATTTGGCAATAGGTATAAAAAGTGAATGTGCAACAGTTCTTGGGGTGTGAGAAGCAATGATACAAAAATTAAATGGAAGCAAGATAGTAGAAGGAAAGTAGATCTGTGTTAAACTCATGACTTCATTGCATGACCTTGAATACATCATTTAGATAATCTCTATGACCTTTACTTCCCTCATCTCTAAAACAGGAAACGTAATTCCCACATTCTTCATCTGTTTTGAAGGTTAGAAAAAATGCACACAGAGCACCCACTGTAGCATCTGTCATTTTAGCAAGACAAGTCAAAGGAGAGGGAATTTTTGTCCTTAAGGAACACTAATGGGTGGTGGGACCAAAGTTGGGTAAAACTGAAGAAAATTCTAAAATTATTATCATTGTTGTAAGGAACTTAAAAATCTCATGGGGAAAGATTTGAGCAAGAGGACTGAGATCTTGTATATATTTGTGAGATGATTTATGAATATTTTTATTTTCTGACATAAAATGATGAAAAGAAGCCCACTAACTAGATATATCTATAAGAGCCTATATATCCTAAATTAATATACTATTAATTTCTTATATCTTGCTCACCAGAAATTTTTGAGTATCTTCCTCTTAAGTTTCAATAAAAATGTTTTAAAATTTATTTTGCTTTGTTGCAGAAAATATACACATTCTAAGATGAGGAATTACGTGTTTACTTTCTACTGTCATTTCATTTTTGGTTGTTACTATTACTTTGTCTAATCCAACATTCAAATATCCAATGCCTTACTAATTTTATGTCATGAATCACTGACTTCTATATTCTTGAGTTCAACATAATCCTAGAAATCAAGAGTTACCTGGGATGCTTGACATGGAAAAAGTTTGAGCAAGCACTATTTAACTACCCTCCCCCAGCACCATCATAGGTCCAAGAATCATTCCAAACTCCCTTTCTCAATACATAGGGTTATAAATTCTCAATTCTACCTATGCTAATTGCATATCAGAGCAAATTAGAATAGTTTACCTCTAATATGGATGCACCAGCAACTTACCTACCCCCACCATATATACATATACAGACACACACATTCACAGACTTACTTAATATTCATCAGACATCTAGTACATGCCAGATGTTCTGCTAGGCTCTGTACAAGTTCGATTTCAAAGAAGGAGGCAGAAACACTACGCCTGCTATGGGGTAAGGAATTTATGAGACTTTAAACAATTATGGGAGGAGCTGGGAAAGGAAAGACCTGGAAGGGGGCCTTGCAGATTTAGAGGAAGTCACTAACCAGTCCCTCTGAAGTGCTGGTGCAGGTAGACGAGTTGGGGCACCTGGGGAAGCCAGGCACAAAGAGCAGAAGTTTACGAGAACTGTGGTCTTTGTGTAGCTATTTCTGTGGGTCCACAGCCAAGCATCTGGTGGAGATGCTTGGTTAATAGGCCTAGCAGTTGGAAAGAAGAATTTGATGCAGAGCAGGAGAGAATGAGGACAAGCTGGGTGTCTCTGTGCATATCTTTCCAGCCTCCAAGTCTCCCACAAGCTCCTGTTTTGGCCAAGTATAACTTGGAACCATTCAAGAAAGGAGATTCTTGGAAATGTACTACCCAGATTAACCAATCCAAATTAGTCCATACCTGTGAACTTGTTGTCCATATATACCGCTTTTAACCACGTTTAATTTCCAAATAGAGCCAACGGCAAAATGACGTTTCTACCTAACATGATACAACTATCCTTAATATAACCGATAATGCACAACACAGCCCTCGCCAGAAGAGAATACACTGTTTCCTGTCTCTTTATCCATCTTTAGATGATCATTCCTCTTCTATCTGAGTCACACTCCTCCTTTGATATCTAAACATTAGACACTATTAATACATTTTATATTGGAGAGTAAATAGGAAAAGGAAAAACAAAGAAAACAAAGAGCATTCTACACACGCACACATTCGCATCAAAGTAAGGAAGAAATATAACTACGAGAGTCTTTATTTCTGTAACTTGTCAGGCCATCATAACTGGGATTTATAATTTCTTTCTTCCATTATACATTTGTATGCTCTTTGTCCTCAACAAGTACCTTGGCTGGTCATGGTTCCTTGACCAGGGTGACTCAAACATTTGTTCCTTAAAGGTCTGTGCCGTTAGCAGTCTTACCTCTATTGGATTGTTGTAGTATTCCATTAATTTTAACATAAGACGTGGAGAAGCACTAAGAGGCATCCAGAGAACCTCCTGCTTTCCAGACATACCCTCCCCTGCCCTCACTATGCTGGAGCAGTCCAATTTCCCCACTGCTGGTCAGTATCAATCACCCCCTCCAATGCCATGATTCTCTTCTTTGCCTGTTGGTTCACTGGGATGGAGAGTCCAAAATGACCAGGTAATAGTCTCAACTCCCAGTTTAGTGAATCTTCGTGTGCCCTCTGATAAAAATAGTCTTCCACTGATCACTAAGAACCCTAAGCCAGATTACAGCGCCTCTCCTTGTTTCTCTCGTATACTAACCCTCAACACAATCGTTCTTCAGTACTCCTACTCCTAGCTTACCACCACTTATTACAAAAGTTGTGTCACAATTTCAGGTGATTTCAGTACTGACACAGATGAACATCTGGCCCAGCATTTCCTGTACCCCATCCTTACCTCAGGCAATACGCTTCTACTTTAATCATCCTAGGGACAGGGACCGGCCAACCAGGAACCACACACAACCCAAAGCCCCATGAAATTATTCAAACTGGCCCATTCTAACCCTGCCCTGCCTTGCCTTTCCCATGGAAACCCCCAAAAGTCTCTGGCCTATTGCTTTCCCTTGGCTCCTGTCACCTTTGTCCTGACCACCCTTGCATCCTGTCTCTGGGACTTGTGAGGATATTATTTTTTTTCCTGAGCCTGTTCTCTTTTACCTCCTGTGGCCACATCTGAGTGACCATCTCTTAAAAGAATACAAAACATGGGGTAAATAGGTATTCATTACACTGTTTTTTTGAAAACCAAATAAAAGAAAAAAAAAAAAGAAAAAAAGAACTCTAAATCAGCAGAGCCCAAAGTTGTGAGGACAAGCTTTGCCAGTGGATCACTTGAGGTAAGAGGGAAGAACCATCCCCGTGGGTCACTCACTCAGAGCATATATTCATCCTAAAGGATTTTACACTAACCCTGCAGAATAGTGCCACACATTTGGTGTTACAACTGAGTCTCCAGAAGGACCTAGCAGATGAATTGCTTCAGGATGACGAGGACCATACTAACACTAGCGAATCTGATAGTGAATAATTTCCATGGTACAAAGTAATCTCATGTGGAAAACTATAACACTGAATAAAGCATTTTGGAAATCTACGGGTGGTAGTTTTGGCAGAATCAGAGGCAGGAAGACAAATTCACATCCAGGATATGTGTCATTCCACGGAGAGCAAAGTGCTATTCCTTCCATGATGGAAACAGTCCAATGTCATCAACCTGCCACCAAGTGGTTGGCTGATGTCCCTTGGGAGTGGTGGCACACTGTGGACTCAGTGTTGGTTTCTGATGGTAGTAGGTTGGGCACTCAGTAATCACTGAAGCCAAGTTGGTCTTAGTGAGCAAAGTCCATGTTGCTGACTCCATGTATAACCTCCATTTCTGCTGGGGAAAGAGGCTGACTAACATCTATAGCATGAGTCATCTTGTCCATCTGGTTATTAAGATTGACCTCTGCAGGAGGAGCTCTCTTGTAAACAACCACATGGAACACACATATCTTTATACTGTGTGCCCATTTTGAAGAGTTCTATCCACACAGCGCTTCTGGACTACTTGACACAATTATTGAATTGTGTTGTTTCCAAGTCTCTGACTATCCAGTCAAATGATCAGCCACTACCCATGAATCAGTGCAGAGCCACAGAATTTGCCATTTTTTCCTAGGCAAAATGAACAACCAGATGCACTGCTTTAGAACTGGAAGAGGGGCCAGACGCAGCAACTTTACTCTTTCCTTGGAAGGGATATTGATGAGAGACAAATCCAGATGGCTTTGGGGGCTCATCACCTTCCCCTTTTGGAAGCTTAGCAGAGTTGGCTTAGCACCACTGAGCCAGCCTCCAGAGATAAGGCCTTTGGCTAATTTCAACACTCCATTCAGCAGGCAAGGCTGTTCCCTGAGCCCTCGGTATGCAGACCTTGGTCTCCAGTATTCGTCTTCCCTAGCATGTTCCTGGACCCAGAGACCTCCTGTTTTACTGCTTTTTACTGCAAGAACCAGGTACTCTTCTCCCTATCTTAGGCTAACTTATGTAATGGGGTGAGTGAGCAGGAGTTCTTTTTTTGCACATCTAGCAGTTTTCTGGCTAAAGCAAGTCTCTGCTGGACTTCTGGTCATGGTGCATATAGGGCATCTATGTCCAGCCTGTGCTATAGAGTAATAAGAACTTGAGGGACTGTGTGCACTCTACTACTTCTCTGATTTTTAAGTTTTTCACCCAATAAATCCTGTTATATCTGAAACTCATGGTACCGTACTGAATATCTGTGACTTCTTTCATAGCAGATATCTTGATACGCCCCAGACCACTGAATGTCTAAAAGCTTGACCATACTGGCACCTCCTGCATTTTTATGAGAAATACTTTCAATACTCTGACACACATATTTCTAGGGAAATGTCTACTGCCTACTCAATAGGTCCAGAAAATATAATGTCATCAACATGGTGAACCGGCATGATGTCGTTTGGAATGGGGAAGCAGAGAGGTTCCTGAGAAAAAAGTTATGAAAAGGGGATGAACAGGGACTTCCCTGGTGGTCCAGTGGTAAAGAATCTGCCTTCCAATGCAGGGGACACGTACGGGTTTGATCCCTAGTCAGGGAACTAAGATGCCACGTGCTGCAGGGCAACTAAGCCTGCACGCCACAACTACTGAGCTCACGCCTCAACGAGAGAGCCCGTGTGCCACAAACTACAGAGCCCATGTGCTCTGGAGCCTGCGCGCCACAACTAGAAACAGAAAACCCGCACGCCACAACTAGAGAGAAGCCCGAGCGCCGCAACGAAGAGACCACGTGCAACACAATGAAGAGACTGCGTGCGCCTCAAAGAAGATCCCGCGTGCCACAACTAAGACCCAACACAGCCAAAAAAATAAAGAAAGAAAATAAATAAATAATAATAAATAATAATAATCAAAAGAGGAGGATAAATAGTCCTGAGATGGAGCAGTGTATTGTTAACTACCAGCTGAAAGCAAGCTCCTTCTGGTATCTCTACTCACAGGTATTTACCAGGTTACTAGCTGCATACAGATTCCAGGGGATGTGTTGATTAATCCAATAAGGAAACCACATCTGTAACAGGTCACAAATGGAGTTCCCTACCATCTGATTGATTTTATGATAATTCACTGTCATTCTCCGAAGTCTGTCACCTGCACAGTCCAAACAGGCATATTAGATGAGGATGTGGTAGGAATCACCACTCCTGCATCTTTCAAGTCCTTGATGGTGGAATAAATCTCTTTAACCCTACAAGAAAATTCAGTATTGATTTTGGGTTATTGATTTAGTAGGAAAAGGAAGTTCTGGAGTTTCCATATTGCCTTTCGTATGATGAAAGGCCTCACTCTATAGTTCAAGGAACCATTATGGGGATTCTGCCAGTTGCTTAGCTGCCTACTTCAACCATGCATTTCATAACTAAGACAATAACTATTGCTTGACATAGTCTACAAGTGTCCTATTTGCCACTGACAACAAGTTAATCAATGCCTTTAAATCTATTCAGATTAGAGTTCTAATATCTTATTGCCATCCTTTTTTTAAAAAATGATTTATTTATTTATTTATTTTTGGCTGCATCAGGTCTTCATTGCTGCTCATGGGCTTTCTCTAGTTGTGGTGAGCGGGGGGTACTCAGTGCACGGGCTTCTCATTGCAGCGGCTTCTCTCATTGCAGGGCACAGGCTCTAGGAGCACGGGCTCTAGAGTATAGGCTCAGTAGTTGTGGTGTACAGGCTTAGTTGCTCCACGGCATGAGGGATCTTCCCTGACCAGGGATTGACCCCATATCCCCTGGATTGGCAGGCGGATTCTTAACCACTGCACAACCAGGGAAGTCCATATTGCTATCCTTAATGTTGTATTTCCCTAGAACCACTTCTGGAGACACCAATACTTGTCTCAGTGTTCAAATAGGAATGATACAGGATAAGAGATTATAGGAATTAGACTTTACACAATTGTTGGAGGAGCTGAAGCAGTAAAGGTCTCAGAGAGGGAATGGAGGACTTGAAGAAGTTACTAACCAGTGTTCTCATAGTGTTGGCACAGTTGGACAAGATGGAGCTTTCAGGGAAATTCGATAAACTAGGCTCATCCAGTCACTAAACTGGAACCCCAAATGGGGACCCCTTCATGAGGAGCACAGCAGCTGCTGCATCTGTGTAGCTACCACTTCTGTGCATCTATAACCAAGCATACGGTAGTGTGACTGGGACCACTGCTGGTCAACAGAACCAGAAGTCAGGAGGCAGAACCCGACTTGGAGTCAAAGAAAAGGAACACAAGCTGGAAGCTGCTAGGCACTTTTTGTCTTTTTATCACCGTATCTGGCCCTGAAGTTCCTCAGAGAGTAATAACTCTGCTTTAGTTCCACGTCTCAAATCCCAGGCAAGTTCCTCTTTTGAGCAGCTCCAATCCAGAGCCATAGAGGAAAGGGGAGTCTGAGAAATGTAGTTCCCAACTTAACTAAGTTGACAATAGAACAACCTGGCATAATAATACTGATATGAGATAAATGAAACGTGGTATGGAAGAGAAGAGGGAGCCAGCAGAGGAGGTTAAGAAAGAGCCGTCAGGAAGAAGATAGGACAACCAGGAAGATGTGGTTTACTGGACACCACATGCAGAAGCTGCCTTAAGAAGAAAGGAGTCATCAATTCTGCCAAATATGGATGAAAAGTCAAATAAAATGAAGTCTGAAAGCTGGCCACAGGACTTGAGAACATGGAGATCGTTGTGGATCTTCAAGGGAGTGGAATGTTGATGGTGATGATGAAAGTCTGACTGGCATGGTATAAAGAGAAAAAAATGGAGATAGGAGGGTGAACAATTTTTGCAAGGATTTTTACTATAAAAATTTGTAGATAAATGGAGTGATAGTGAAGGAAGTGCTCTAGATCAAAGAAGATTTTCATTTATGTGTGTAAGTATTTATTAAGATGAGAACTCATAATATCTTCGTATGCTGATTAAGCATAGAGGCAAAAATCAGTGATGCAAAAGAAGGAAATGGTGGGGAATCACTGAAGGAGCAAAGTCCCTGAGTTGTCAGAGAAAAATGGAATCCAGTACAGATGAAGAGGGGTTGCCTTATTAGGCATATGGGCGGTTGATCCACTTTACAGGAGGGAAAGTACATGAGCACAAATTCAAGTAGACTAGGGGATTTGTTGTCTATGGGAAGATGAAGCCATTCCTTTCTCACTGCTTCTGTTTTCCCAGTGAAATAAAAATCAAGGTCATTAGAGGAGAGTGACAAGGGGAGGGAGTGTTGAAAATTTGAGGACAGAGGAGAAATTATGCAATAGTAGTCTTGGAGGATGAAAAAATATAAATCGATTCAGGGAAACATAGTTGCATGCTCGGCAGCACTGGAGCCTCACTTAAGATTTGTGGGTGTAAGTTTAAATTGAGACCGGTCACATTGTTTTCATGTTCTTCTGTCACTATGACTGCTATTTGGGTACAGGAGGGGAACTGCCCTTGTCTTAAACTCAGTTGGCTTTGTTTTTTTTTCCCCAAGAACAGAATGCTGCTCACGCTGATTTAAGTCCCACTGGGGATTTGCGAGCCAGTACAGATGTACCTTATATGGTTATTGAACCAGGAACGGAAGGTCAGGTCTCCAAGTTATTGTCTCCATCTCTTTGGGACCACATGATCCTCATGTCTGCTTTTTGAATTACATGTACTTTATTTTTTCTCTCTCTGCCAACAAGATTTTTCTTTCTTTTTGTACACTTGATAGAAAATGGCCAGCCCAGCCCAGGCTAGGTTAACCTCCCAGCTCCAAATCCCAGAAGAGGATAACTAGAGCCTCTATGTACCAATTCCAGATTGATAAGAGGAAAAATCGGATTAGCTTATCTTGGGTCAGCCCTTGGGAGAGAAACCTCTGTGGATAAAAAGTAGTGCACAGTATGGGTAAATTAACTGATCTAATCCCTAAAATCCTCAAGAGGAGTCCTCGGTATGGTTCTGAGAATTTATGGGCAATCCAAAATCTTTAGTGTTGTGGAAATGGAATAGTGAAGTAAATTTACATTTTCTAGAATTTCCTGTAATTAGAGAATTGGGTTTTAGAGATGGGAGAGGTATTGGAATAAGGATTTCTGCTTTCTCGTGAGGCCCAGTGAACTTTCAAGCTCATCTAAGTACAGTTTCTAAAGGTGTGGAATAACTGTGAACTGCAAAGAAATGAATGTAGCAGAGATGAGGCTTCTTTCAAGAAGGGGGGTGCTTTATTTCAGGAAAGATTCTGAGTCAAACGTGAGGGTCAGAACAGATTTAAGAATGAGCACTATGTACTTTGGCTACACACGAACAACTGCCTTTTGCCATAAACACTGACAGAAGAATATTTGTCTTGAGTTTATCTTTTCAGTTACAAATGACATAGGACTGCTGTCACGTTGTTACCCGGAAGAACACGTAAGAGGTCACATGGGGCAGTGGAAACACCAGGATAAAATTAAAATATTTGGTCTGTCCGGCCCTGACTTGGCCACTAGTCAGCCGTATGATCTTCCTTAACCTGCCTAAGTCTTCTAGAAGGCCGTATCTTCAGGTTTTCCTCTAGTTTCAAAACCTGTGAGTTGAAGAACCCCCAGAGAGAAGGGTCCTGAGAGCATGAGCGATCACAGTAAGATACGCCCTAAGGATTTTCAGTAGAGCTCACACCTAACTCCGAAGTCTACTGCATCCAGCCATGTCCAACAAGCGGAACAACTCAGAAGCCTGGTTGATACAGCCAGTGCTTACAGTGTGATTTGTGAATGACAGTAAATTGAAACTTGGAGACCCCCCACAGCTGACTTAGATTAACAGCAATGGGGCAACACTGTAGGTTTAGGTTGTCGAACCTCCTCAAAAACGCAAAGCCTTCCTGTTTGCTCACAATCTTGTTTTTTATTGAAATAGTATGAGTAATAATAACACTAGAGCTTTCTCCCAGTACCACGAGAGTGAGACGAGGATTTTTAGCAGCTATGGTACTGATTTAGCAAGTAATCGCATTGATTCTCTAAGGCATGCAAGAACAAACAAGAGAGAGATTTGTGGGATGGGGATGGTTATTGGGTCCCAATACACTAAACAAAATATCTGCTTACACTATCACTCAGAAATGCAGATGTATAAGTACACCAGGTTGGTTTCCTTTTTAAATTAAAAAAAAAAGTGGTTCCTCAAGATATATGTGAAAATCAGACCATATGTGCTCTGAAAAGACTCATTTACCCTCTTGGCTACAATCATATCCAAAACTATGTCTGCCCAGCATCTTTGCTGTTATGGAAGACAACCAGGGTAAACGGCTCTACAGTTGGCCCCAAGAATATAACTTCAAGTTAGAAAACACTCACTCTCCAGCCCATTCCCTGTCTTGAGTGAAAGCTGGTAAAACCATTAGGTATTAGAGTTCTCGTAGAAAGTGCTCTGAAACAGGTGAAGTGTCATTCAAACGTAATCTTGGATTTATTTAGACATATGTGGGCAGTAAACCTCATCTGGGGTAGTCAGAAGAAATTAGACATGCAAGGTGGTAGAGACAAGAAAGACCTAACCTAGGACTGATAAGGACTCTCTCCAAAGGTACATTCTTTGGAAAGTAGCCAAGGACTCGAGAAGCCAGGAACTGGAGAGTCTTCCAAGAACACTCCATCGCAGTGGTAACTCAGGAATGTGCTGAAACATTGGATGGATGTCCCAATGTGCTCTAGGATCAGGAAAAAGTGAAGCAATAATATAAATATTTGTTAGAATGACTTGAGTGAGCTGAAAGATGATATATGAATATAGGCAGGCCTCATGACAATCTCAACTGCATATAGAAATAAAGCTACAGAGGATTTCTTGCAAAACTGAACCAATAACCACAAACCAAGGTATTGTTTTTCTTGTGTGATAGTCCAACCATGTACTGGGCCACCTCCATACATGTGAAGATAATTACCATTCACTGCCAAGTAGAGGAAGTCCTTTTGTAATCTTGGGCTAAAGACAAGGACTTTTAAGATGCTGAAAGTGGTTTCAATAAACATTAAAATCTGAACAGACAGGAAGGCCATGATAATGATGATAATGATAAAACGCAATGCTGTAAACACATACTAATGGGCCTATTCCATACCTTCCTTGATGAAAGCACCAGTTTTCACACACTTGAAGGAGATGAACATCTAACTTTGTGATTGGCTTAGATTTCAGGGACAGAGGGAAGTATTTAAAGGATCTCTAGACAAAGGAGAGCTGGATAGGAAAAGGGGAATGGAGATATCTTTTTCCCAGTTTAGAGTTTTGGGGGGTTTTGTTTGTTTGTTTTCATTTTGGCAAGGCCCTGTCCATAGAGGACCAATATTCCATTGCAATCCCACCCTCTTTCTGACTTGATGGTCACTGTGTCTGACTACTCCAGTCTTTAAGAAGCAAGTCATGAGCCCAGCATGATCTATGACTGCACCTTGAGAAAGGCAGCACGAAGCTGGATGAGTTACGCCTTCCTATCCCCACCCTCAAGTCCTCTGAGAATTCCACAGCCAGAACTATGAATCACTTCCTGTAATTCCAAAGAGGTATGGTCTGCAGTACTTAATCCAGGATAAATCTCTCTTCATTGTGTTCTGTTGGTGGGTATTTCACAGCCTCCTGATGAGAAGTGGGTTAAGCCGATCTCATTCTCCAATTCCAATGAAAAGAGGTTAGGAAAGGATGACAGCCTGCATCATCCACCACTGATTTCCAAAATTAATAAAAGGCAAAGCCAAGCCAGTGGTAATGAGTATTCATGTCCAACCAGAAACTACTTCATTTCTGCATCCAGCAAGCATTGGCTACTGGGGTGTGAACAATACTATTTGATACCCCACTGATTCTCCCTGGAAAGTCACTTTTCATCACCATTTTGGGTTTGGGTGTGCTTCCTTTCCTACATGTTCGAAGAACATCTTTACTAGAAATAACTGGGTAAAAGCCCATCTCACAGATCAGTGGTACCTGTGACCCACTGCCTTCTTCCAAAAGACAGCATTAAATTTCCTCACTCAGAGATTCCTATGTGACTGCAAAGGGCTGTGTCACTACCCCACAGAGTCCCAACCCTTCTTCACTTCCTCATTTTCTCTACTTGTGAAACACACAGGCAGGCGCACACACCCACAATGCAAAGCGCTTTACCATATTCTCCAATTTAACCCTCCCCATAGCCCTGTGAACTGTTTTTATCCTTCTACAGATGAAACTCAGTGCATCAATGGGCCATACCCACACAGCTAACAAGTGGCAGAGCGGGTTTGAGCCATATTGGTGTTTTTAACCTCCACACTCTCCTAATTGCCTTTCTGAAATGTTTCATCCAAGCTCTTATTTAATAGACGAGAAATTGGGTCCACAGAGCTGAAACCCTTTTTCTCAAGAGTCCAGGGCTTCTTGAATCCTTGGCAGGAGCTCTCTCTCAATTCAATATTGCTTTCCTCATGCTTTTTTTAGCTATTGAGGCTTTTGGAAAATAAGTGTGCTATTACCACAAAGTTACAACGTAGGTTACTAAAGGCAGGCGAAAGTAATTATGTGACAGCAGCCATCTCTCTTCACGTAACTGTGGACCCACGTCAAGGAAGCCCTGATCAGGTACTCTGACAAATTTTGAGAAAGAAAGCTGTCCCATTTTTTTTTCTCCCAAATACCCTCTGAAATAGAAATGTTACTTTTCTTAAGCAAGACAGAGCATGTTTGTTTGAGGCAGTGACTGGGGTCTGAGTGATGTTGAATAGGACACTGGAAATCACTTATGTGGGGAGTCAGCCAGATGGCTGGATGGCACAGTGTTTTTTGAGAGGTGAAGGGAGAGACATTGCTCATGTTCCTACAATCAGAAGGGAACTTTCAGAGTTAAGCTTCTTCAGTGTGTGTGTGTGTGTGTGTGTGTGTGTGTGTGTGTGTGTGTGTGTGTGTGTGTGTGTGTGTGTGTGTGTGTGTGTGTGTGTGTGTGTGTGTAAGTTCCAGGGGCCAAGGGGGTACAGAGAGAAAGAGGTCAAGAAGCAACTGAGGTGAAGAAAGTCATCTGATATGTGTTTGCCTTCAGGGAATTCAGAGTTTGTGATTCTTCCAGCATTTTTTTTCACATTTTATTTAGGTATACAAAATTCCATTAAAAATGGGCAGAGCAGGCTACGTGGGAGCATAAGACAAGAATTAACTTTAAGAGATAAAAATGTCTATATTATGGAAGCAATGACTTGTTTCACACATTTTGCTTATTTTTATTTTGTTTTAGAAGTATATTTCTAATAAACATAGTATTTCTACAGACCTTATCAACTACTTTCTTGAGCTTATGAAGTCTGTACCAAAACTACACACACACACACACACACACACACACACATACCCTATCATGCCTCAAGCCCCCACCCCACAGCACCACATGACCCAAGCATCCTCTCTTCTGGCAAGATGGAATTTTTTGCTGTTTCCTGAACGTCAAGCCTTTGGCCTCTCCTCTTCTCATGACCTTTCCTCTGCTTTGGGGGTCCTTTATTCTTTTTCAAACTATAAAACCTCTACTTACGTTTCAAAGCCCACCTTGAGTACCACCTTCTCTGTGAGCATTTCCTCCCCACCTCCACTACCCTTGATCTCCACCCCATGCCCTCTCCCTTCACAGACACATGCAAACAGCCCTGATGCATGAATTACGGATAGCTATGTGTGTCTGCCTCTCCATCTTGTCTCAACTCCACCTCTACTCTGCATATTTTAAATTCCTCCAGAGCAAAGGTGGTGTCTTCCATTTTCCTGTATCCTACTCCACCCCACTTGCTTCTTGTGCCAGTGAAGGGCAAGTGTTTCAAGTGTTTAGATTTGTTGAATGATGACTGACTTAACTGATTGCTTGGACTGAATGAAACACATTTCCATATCTGCTCTCTAGCTGTAAAGATGAAATATATTGAGCTAATCCAACCACTTGTCTGAAAGCAGGTCCCTGGCAATGCTTCCTGCCAGGTCCTCCTCTTTATGGTAATGAGTGAAATCAAGTCAAGCATACACCATTTGAAACCTCCACCCTAAAGTTTAACCTCTATGCTGCTTCTTTTCTATTTGCCCCTGTACATCCATTCTCCACCCTGAGCTGCCCTGCTCTGTGCTCTAGAAAACTAAACACTAGGAAATGCATTACCCAGGTTATTTTTCCCTGTAGCTTCCAGCTAATGGGTTCACTAATGGTAGGCACTGGAGGTACACCAGAGGGCAGGAGGAGAGAGAGGCCAAGGTATTCATTTCCCTCTCTAACTTTTTTGGAATACGGTTAGGCAGTAGCTGCAATCCTCTATCTAGGCCCATAGCTCCTGTCAAGCACTCATGGCTACTATGAGAAATTACAACAAACTTGGGGGCTTAATAAGGACCTACTGTATAGCAGAGGGAACTCTACTCAGTGCTCTGTAATGGCCTATATGGGGAAAGAATCTAAAAAAGAGTGGATATATGTACATGTATGACAGATTCACTTCGCTGTACACCTGAAACTAATTCAACATTGTAAATCAACTATACCCCAATAAAAATTTTAAAACACACACACACGAATGTAAATATCATCATACTGTTCTGTAGGTCAGATATCCAACAACGTCTCAATGGGCTAAAATCAAGATGTTGGCAAGGCTGGGTTCCAAACTGGAGGCTCTAGGGGAGAATCATTTCCCTGCCATCTTCAGCTACTAGGGGCTGCCCATATGTTTTTGCTAATGGCCCCCTTCCTCTATTTTCAAAGCCAGCAATGTTGCATCTCTCAGGTGCTTCTTCCTTCATCACATCTCCCTCTGACCACAGAAGGGAAAGGTTCTCTGCCTTTAAGGCTCATGTGATTAGGCTGGACCCATCAGGATAATTCGGAATAATGTCCCCATCTCAAGGTCCTCAACCTTAATTACATCTGCAAAGTCCCTTTTGCCACATAGGTAACATATTCATAGTCTCCAGGGATTAGGGCACAACATCTTTGAGGGGCCATTATTCCTTCGACTACACATGGTGTTAGCCCTTATCAATTCCAATAACACTGCTCCCTCTACTTGCCCCTTCAGGTCTGGAAGTGGCAATGCCTTTTTGATGTTGCTCATCTCTGAGTCCTCGCCGTCTGACTTTGGTTCCCCTACTCTGCCCTCAGCTCTACAAAGAATTTCCCTATTAAATTCTCTCCAATTAACCCTTCAAGCATGCCGTATGATTCTAGCAAGGACCCTGATACCACAACGCTCACTCACTCACCACAAGTAAAACTGTGTGGCTCGAGTCCTGCCGCAATTAAAAGGCCACTGTTGATCCCATTAACCTATGCTAATCCTCAGCAGAGCCCAAGGATTCTGATTTATCAGCTATCTGGATGCATTAGGACCAGTTCCACCCACCATTCACTTTCCTTATATATCTGTATGAGTGAAGAGTTGAGATGGATTTTCACACTTGGTAAACAGGAAGAGGTGGCTTACTCAGCAAAGCTGATAGTTGGGCAGCTCCATTACTTAAGGCACTATTTAAATAAAGATCAGGTCACCTAGTTCCTCCTCAACAGCCAAAAGGATGAAGGACCTGAATTTCTGTTGGAAAATCAATAAAGTCAAAACTCTTCTGGGTCTGAGAACAAGACAAGTGAGGTTCATTCCAATACATTCTTCGTTTCAAAAAACTTGTTCCTCATCCTTTGACCTCGACATGATTGCCTCATGACTAAAAACATCTGCTTTGACAAGGAACAAATTTGCCATAGGGTTTGAATCCAAATTATTTAATATCTCCATGACTCAGTTTCCTTACTTATAAAGTGGAGATACCGCCCGCAGGGTGAGTGCAGTGGGCTATATAAATCTTCACATTGTGTGCAGTGCATGGTAAGTTCAATAAATTCTTAGTAGTTGTATTAAATCCTGCCCATTTTTCAAGGTCAAGGCCAAATCCTCACCTCCAGGAACCCTTCCTAAATTTCTCCAGACTTCAAAGATCTCCCTTTCCTTTAAAGTTTTACAAATCTTACAGCAAATACAGTAAATATTTAACACTTATTTACAGTAAAGGACATAGTCTCCTCCAGAGCAGGAGCTGTTTTCTGTTCCTTCGGCATCTGTCTTTATGCCAAACCTAGCAGTGGGTATAGAATAGACACTGAGGAAATATTTGTCAATTTACATTCTTCCAGATGGATTGCTATCATGAAGGGTACATCTCTTTATCTTTCCTCCAGCTGCCCCTGGCTCCATTTGACATTCTGAAGTCAGACAGAAGGTAGTACAGAACCCATCTATACAAGGAAACAAAGCCCCTCCTCCTCATACAAAGTCACAAAGGTGTCACAGTTTTTCAAACTATGGAGGATGTTCTACTTCTAAGTGCTCTGTCCTATACGCTAATAATGATCTATCAGAAGGAGAAATGAAGAAAACAATCTCATTTACAAATGCATCAAAATGAATAAAATACCTAGGAATAAATTTAACAAAGGACGTGAAAGACCTGTACTCTGAAAACTATAAGACAGTGATGAAAGAAACTGAAGATGTTGCAAACAAATGGAAATATATCTTGTGCTTATGAATAGGAAAAATTAACATTGTCAAACTGTCCATCTACCCAAAGAAATCTACAGATTCAATGCAGTTCCTATCAAAATACAATACCAACACCATTGCTCACAGAACTAGAACAAATAATACTAAAATTTGTATGGAATCACAAAAGACCCCAAATAGCCAAAGCACTCTTGAGAAAGAAGAACAAAGTTGGAGGTGACATACTCCCTGATTTCAAACTATAGTACAAAGTTATAGTAATCAAAACAGACACATAGATCAATGGAATGGAGAGCCCAGAAATAAACCTATGCTTATATGGTCAATTAATCTATGACACAAGAGACAAGAATGTGTCAATACAATGGGCAAAAGATAGCCTCTTTAGTAAGTGGTGTTGGGACAACTGGACACCTACACGCAAAAGAAACAAACTGGATCATTTTCTTATACCATATATGAAAGTAATCTCAAAATTAAAGATCTGTGTAAGACCTGAAACCATAAAACCCCTAGGGAAAAAAAAAACGTAGGCAGTATGCTCCTTGTCATTGGTCTTGGCAATATTTTTTGGATCTGTCTCCTCAGGCAAGGGCAACAAAAGCAAAAATAAATAGAACTACATCAAACTAAAAAGCTTTTGCTCAAAGTGAAGGAAACCATCAACAGAGCAAAAAGGCAACCTGCTGAATGGGAGAAGGTTTTTTGCAACTGATATATCCAATAAAGAGTTAATATTCAAATTATACAAAGAAATTATACAACTCAATATCAAAAACAATTTGATTTTAAAATGTCTGAATGGACATTCCTCCATAGAAGACATATAAATAGCCAATAGACACATGAAAAGATGCTCAACATAACTAATCATCAGGGAAATGCAAATTAAAATCACAATGAGATACCACTTCAGACCTGTCAGAATGGCTATTACTAAAAAGATAAGAAATAACAGATGCTGATGAGGAGGTGGGGAAATATATGTATATATATTTTTTTTTTCAAGAAAGGAAAAGGATTTATTAGCCCATTTCCAGGACATTATATATATATATATATATACACACACACACACACACACACACACACATACACACATACAATGGAATATTATTCAGCCATAAAAAAGAAGTCTTGGACTTCCCTGGTGGTGTAGTGGTTAAGAATCTGCCTGCCAATGCAGCGGACACGGGTTTGAGCCCTGGTCCAGGAAGATCCCACATGCTGCAGAGCAACTAAGCCTGTGCGCCACAACTGCTGAGCCTGCACTCTAGAGTCTGCGAGCCACAACTACTGAGCCCATGTGCCACAACTACTGAAGCCCACATGCCTAGAGCCCATGCTCTGCAACAAGAGAAGCCACCACAATGAGAAGCCCATGTACTGCAACAAAGAGTAGTCCCTACTCTCCACAACTAGAGAAAGCCCACACATAGCAATGAAGACCCAATAAATTCATTCATTCATTTAAGACCCAGCCTTAAATAAATGAATGAATGAATGAATGAATTTATTAAAAAAGAAGTCTAGCATTTGTGACAACATAGATGGACCTAGAGGGCATTATGTTAAATGAAATAAGTCAGGCAGAGAAAGCCAAATATTGTATGATCTCACTTATATGTAGAATCTAAAAACAAATGAACAAAAAACAGGAAGAGACTTACAGATACAGAGAGCAAATTGATGGTTTTCAGAAGGGAGGGGTTAGGAGGTTGGTCAAAATAGGAGATTAAGAGGTACAAACTTCCAGGTAGAAAATAAATAAGTTACAGGGATGTAACATACAGCATGAGGAATATAGTCAATATTACCATGATAACATTGTGTGGTGATAGATGGCTACTGATCTGTTGGTGATCGTGTCACAATGTATTAGATTGTCAAATCACTATGTTGTACACCTGAAACTATACTCAGACCATGTGTCAGGCTATGTACTATAATTTTGACTTCAGGAAAAATACTAACTTCTACATTCCTTATTTTAGTCAGGATAGTGCAGGCTATGCTGCAGGAACAAATAAGTCCAAGATCTGAGGTGCTTAACACAACAAACGTTTATTTTTCTCTCAGACAAAGTATGCTGCAGATTGAGGTAACTCTCTAGGGCCTCCAACCTCCATTCAGCCCCTTATCAATCCAGGCTGATGAAGGATTCTCCATCCTCAAACTGCACTGTCTGGAACATGCCAAAAGAGAATGATAGAGAATCTTGCACTGATTTATTAAATCCTTAGGTGATACACATCACTTCTGCTTATAACCAACCATTCAGTGGTTAGAACAATAGTCACATGGCCCTGCCTAATGGCAAAGGGTATGAGAGCTTATGATTCTATTAATTTGGATGGAGAGGAGAACGAGACAGAGGTGAGCAATGGAAGTCTTTACCACACGACTTAAGACACTTGTCTGACTCCACACTGAATGATAATTTTCTCTCCTTCTAAACTATATATCCCTTGAAGCCAGAGATTCTATCTGATCCATTCCTAATTCTACTTCCCAATACCTCTCTAGCACAATCCCTGGCACACTATCCAAACATATTTATCAAGTTCATTTTTTTAAATTTACCAAATAGTTACTGAATGCTTACCATGTGCCTGGAGTTGTTCCAGGTGATGGAGATATGGCCCTGAACAAAATACACATATATCTCTAACCTCATGAAGTTTATTTACATTTTAGTGTTGAAGGAAAACAAAAAAAGTAGACAAAATGTATAATAAGGTGGGTGTTGATGAGGACTACAGAGAAAAATAAAGCAAAGAGAGAGGTTATTAAATATATATGTGGCAGGGGAGGGAATAGGTGATGGCTATGTGGAACCAAACAGGGAAGAACACTGACTGACCAGGGAGTCCTGGACGGCCTGTGGTGACCAAGATAAACAAGAATAAAGATTTAATAAGATTAATCTTGATGGTCTCAAGGCAGACTGTGGTGCTGAGGCTGTGAGTTTTGAGAGTAGGAGGGAGAGGTGGGAGTCTTGCCAGAATCATAAAGAGTTTGGATATTCCTTTTTCAACTTCTCCAAATACTGATATCATGTCCAGGAAAGAGCTGGTGTTTCTGATTGTCCTCTTGACTTGCAAACAGAAGCATGGAGTTGAACCAGAGGGCATTTTAATTGAAACCCATGCATAAATTTAATTGGTTGTCTCCTTCATACTCTTTAGGTATTTTAATATTTTCTTCTCCTGTTTTGACTCAAATAGAAGTTCCAAATAGCATCTGTAGAATCCATTAAGATGTCCTGTCTTAAAGCCATTACTGCTTCTGCATGGTCTCTGTTCACCCTCATGTGAACTTTCTCCCTTAAGATTTGCTGGAGAGAAGACTTTTAAAATCTGTGAATTAAAGGCCCCTTTGAAGCATGCTCCAGCTGTGTTGATTTTTTTTTTTCATTTTTCTTTCATATTTTTATCCTCTTAACCCCACCCAGATAATCATCTGGACTATGGTGCTTACAAATGCAACACTGAGATGTATCTTTTGTTCAACCATCTATGGTAAGTGGGTGATCTTTGTTCACCTCCTGACAACTATGAATTTTTCTTTAAAAGAATGGCTCTTTCAGAGTTTCCATTCTTTTTATTAACACTTATAATATTTAAATCCTCCTTGCAATGAGAAAAGGAGTGTAGAGAGGCAAGTGGCCCCAATTCTGTCTCTGAGCTCTAGGCGTTGAAGTTCCATGCACGTTCTTCAACTCTGTTTCCTCTTCTGAAAGGTTAAGTTGGTGAGTTTTACAATTATTAGTAAATGATTATCATCATCAGTTTCACAGTAATTATTGTCGTTTTTGTTTCTCTGTGTAGGCATTATACTAAGCACCTCACCTGCATTACATTTTGTTATTTACTTAGTAGTGGAATAGGCACATACTATTATTCTCTTCTTATACGTGAGAAACCTGAGGCTCCCAATAATTTGTCCAAGGTTATACAGCTAGGAAGGGGTTGTTTTCCACACTAATGCTCCCCAAGGACATATAGTACCAGGTACTCAGGTATTAAACAAATATATATTTTTTTAGTATATGTATGTGTGTATAAATTAAAAATAGACAAACGAAATCAAACACAGAATAACTGAGCTTAGAATCCGTGCTCTTACTTCCTAAGTCCTAAGAAAATTGGTAGTTCCTCCATAAACAAGATTATTTTAATCTCTAATCTTCCCATACCTAATTCATTTGCTGACGGTGTTCCTTCACAATTTAGTCTTAACTGTCCACTTAGTTAACAGTGGATAATATATACAGGGTTCCTCCCATTACTGACTTTACTATTTAGTAGACTATAGCTTGACACTCCATTAAAGATTTTTTTTTTTTTTGAAGGATTTAAAAAATCGGTTGCCTTCAATCACCCAGGGCTTGCCTTAGACCAACGGTTCTCAACCAGGCAATGTCTTAAGATATTTTAGGTTGTCACAGCAAGGGAGGAGGTGCTATTAGCATCCAGTGGGTACAGGCCAAGGATGCTGCTAAATATCCTATGTGCACACAGGTCAGCTCTGCACAACACAGAATTATCCAGCCCAAAGTACAGAGGCTGAGAAATCCTGCCCCAGAAGAACTAGAAATGATGCAGAGAAGGCTCATTTTCCTGATCTATCTCTCAGTATTACCCTCCTCGCCCCACCATAACTTCTATGTAGACAGACATACGTATATTTCCAGGGCCCTATGTTCAGCTCTCCTCTGGGATGCCTTTATCTAACCACAACTCATTCTTCCTATCCTTCTGACTCCTTCAAAAAAATCATTTCTCTTTCGATCCATTCTGAAAGAGGCTTACAAGATGATTGACTAACCAATCTCATATAATAAGTACCTTTAACTTAGCTAGCTTAAAATGAGTCATACTGGCCAATTACCCACTGAATGGATGAGGTCTAAAAAATGCTTAGAATAATATTTTTTCTATCATTTCCCCCGACCCAGAGTATAATATTTTATTTTCATTGGCCAAATGGAGCCCATCCTCCAGTCTTGTCATCTAAAATGAAAGTATCCCAAGGGGCCTCCAGCAGAGCAGGTGGATGGTATAATTCAGTCAAAAGATAAGGAAAGAAGTTTAATCTCCCAATTGCCAAGAATTTTCCCCGATTAGAAAAGAGAATTCTGAAACTCTGCATAATTTAAAAATACTTCATGTGCTAATGGAAAAGGACTGAGAATAGAAATAAATCTTTGCTATAAATAATCAATGCTATCAAAATGTCATGGTAAAATGCTCCTCTGATAGGGACAAAGACAGATAGTTTTCTAGGGTTTTATCTGGAGAGCATCAGGCTGTGCACCAGAATGACTTCTTGGTCATTTCACTTATTTATTGGTTTGGATGTCTGTCTCCAACTACTTCCATAAATGACTCTATCCAGATTCAGAGTGAAGTACTATATATATATGTGTGTGTGTGTGTGTGTGTGTGTGTGTGTATGTATAGATATACACATACAATACACACACACACACACACACACACACACACAAACTGGAGCAAAACTAAACCAAAGAGACATGGGAAAACTAGCAGCTGTTGATGGGCAGTTGAGAGGGCCATACCTCTCTCAAAGCCCTTACCAAGCGATAGTACAATTATTTGTTAATATTTTCATTTTACCAATAGACTTGCTATTCTTTGAAAAACAGCTTTTGTCTTATTCATCTTTGTACTTCATTTGCCCAGCACAACATATAGTAGGGGCTCAATAAATGCTTATTGCCACCATGAATGAATACATGGGTTCATTAATTTCAATCGATAAATACTAACTCTAATTTCCTGAAAGCCTGAGATTAGAAACAAACAAAAAAACAAACACTAAAAGGAAAAGAATGATGTATTCCAGGAATGTACCATTCCAGAAAGAATGATTTGGTAAAGTATAATACAGCTTTGATTAAATCAGAGGGAAGAACAAGCTGGAATAAGATGGAATTATTTGAATGAACTAAGGAAAGAAGGGAGGGAGGGAGGGAGGGAAGGGGGAGGGGGAAGTGAGTGTTATGGCCATTTGTGTCCCTCCAAGTAATCCAAATCTGAGTGCCCACACTGAGATGCTCCACTTGGTCCTGGGGCTGCAAAGATGAAGAACACAAAACCACAGCCCTTACAATTCTTTGGGGAGGGGGCTGTTTCTCAGCCTTTGGCTGCACATTCGAATCACCTGGAGAGATTTTTAAGTACCCAAGCACTTTCTCTGCCCCCAGAGAAATTAAATCAGAACTTCTGGGAATGAGGCCCACCCCAGCATCAATAGCTTTTAAAATTCCCCGGATGATTCCAATTACAGTCAATGCTGAGAACCACTGGCTTCTGGTATAGTGGAGAAAAATAATGGAACTGAAGTTCACTGAAGAAATGTCTGTAGAATATACCTTGAGTAAAGGACTGAATGGGAATCAGTGTTCATTTAGCATCTACTCCATCCTAAGCAAGGCGCCCTGTGTTTTATTTCTGTCTCATTTCATTCTCATGACATCCCTAGGAGATAAGTATTATTACCCATAATTTAAAGACTAGAAAATAAAGGCAAAGATGATGGAGACAAAGTCCTTGCTATAAAGGAATTCTCAAAAAAAAAACACACAAAGAAAGGCAGATCATAAGAAACATACATTGGGATAAAGAAGAGGAAGCTCAAATGGAACTAAAGAGACCTGGGTTAATTTCTGTCACTATTTGGATGACACTCCCTTAACCTGTTAGGGTCATTAGAATGGGAGTAATAGGATTAAAATCTAAAATTCTGTAATTTTAGCAAAAGTACACTAGAGACAAAAGTAATAGTACTGTGGTAACCGCAATCAGAAAGAAGACAGATGTCACAGATGGAGGGCTGACCACCAGTCCAGCCTTCAAGAGATACTAGAATCTGGCTGAGACTGCCATGGTTTACAGTTAGTTCTTGACTTTGCAAATTCAAAGGATATCGGTTTGGCTCTGAGGGACTGACACATAATAATTCAATATCCAAGAGCCTGATGTATAAACCAGTCTGCCCAAGTATTGCTATATAAAGAGAGAGCTGTTTTTATTAATTTTATTAAGGCAAAGGTCACTTGGTGTACAAATCAAGTTAAAGGAGGTGGTGTGAAGAAATTTTCTTCTTGGTCCTATGGCATTATTTACTTCTTTTGCTCTCCAGGGACTATGTACCCTTCCAAGAATAAACAGGTAAACACTATGTGGTTTGTTTGGGGTTTTTTATTTCTCTTTGAGATTTCTTTTACTACATTCCATCAATTCCATCTCTTTGTATTAATATTGTCTTTTTACAGTACAATTGCTATTTCAGCTTTCCATTAATCAGCTTCAGCTGTTCCACTATAAAAGCTTTAGTTTATACTTGATTGTGTTACACCTTTAATCACATAATTAAAAAGCATCAGGTTACAGTCTCAGCTGTGTTCATAGATTCATGTTCATTCCACATCAAATTCTTCAAGGAAACAAAAACAGAACTGAGAAGTTAAGGAGGCAGAGGGTCCTTGTCCAGGCTCTGCCTCCAATGGCTGTACTGCCTTGGGGAAATTATTTAATATTTCTGAGCATGAAGACTCCCTTTATGAAAGAGGAAGAAAAAGATTACCACTATCTATTTTTGCATATGAAAAATTTTAAATAATACATTAATTTAACCACACGGTAGACACAGGGGAAATTAGTAATATGCTTTTTCTAATTTTCCACCTGATCATTTTGACTGGGTTTGATATACTCAGATAATCTCTACCACTGATTTACTGCAACAAATCACCAATCTCATTTGCTTTACTTAAATTCTCCTTCACTGTAATTTCAACTTTCTCTTAACATTCTGAAGGCATTTTACTCTTTCCCTTAGGTTCTGACAACCCTCTGTAAGAGCTTTATAATTTCCCATTACCTCTTATGGTCTCTTATGAACTTGATAACATCACTAAGAAAGCGTCAGAATATGCAGAATCATTATTTCCACTTCCCAAATGACAGCTAAGTGACACAGTGGGTAGGTGGGAGATTCAAATCCCTTCCTCTTGATTCCAAGGATTCCCTCCACTGAGCTGTGAGTTCCTTGACACTATCCACTTTCACCAATACTTATGAGGCTCTAAGCAGTCATTCCATCCCTGGAGTTCTACTTTTCCCCTCTAAAGAGAGAGCTAAGAAGCTGTTTCTCCATGACACTTAGTTTGATGAGATGTTTTAGGGCAGTGTTTAAAGAAAAGGGCATAAAAATGGAGAAAGACTGAAAAACATATACAGTATCAACTAAAATTAATCAAAGAGTCTATGAATCAGTCCCACAGGCACAAAGCTTAAGGGGTTAGGGGTCTTTTAATCCAGAAAGAAAGAAGACCAATCAGCAAACTTGTTAACTTTCTTTCTCTACATGGAGGGTTAGGACAAGGGACAGTGAACAGCTGTTCTCAGAACGTAGTATTAGAGGATATGCAACCACAGGGATTTAAATCAGAGCTTCCTTACTGCAAGGATAATTAAACATGATAACAGAACTCAAAAAGCAAGCTTCCTGTGTAGTCGCTATTTCTGATGATGTTAAAAGCCTTCGTTCTCATGGGCTGGAGTAGGGGAACACAGGTGACTGAAAGATATAAACGGTCCCAACCTTGGGGGACATATCAGCTTCTTGGAGTAGCAGAGATGGGGGGAGAATAGTTTTTAAAGCATATTCAATATTATATATTTGGAAAACTTTAATGGCTTTATTATTTTTCATAATGTAAACTAAAAAGGTCAAGTGTAACAAAGATGTGTGTACCATGAGAAAGGAAGATTCTTAATAGAGTGGCGGTAAGGATCATGGGAGTAGTCTGTACTTATAAAATGAGTGCAGAAGTGGACAGGTTGTTTTAAAAAAAGAAAAGCCTTGAGGCACACTTACATTGTTTCCAATGACAAGTAGAATCAGTGTGGAGGCAGAAGACCAGACTAGAGGTCTAGAGCTCTTCCATATCAGAGGTCCTCCTACCAGCTTGTATGAATACCTGCCTTCTATCATCCAGTTATACAGTGAGCACCCAATTACACCAGACCCACAGTTAGGACCTCAAGGAAAGGCAAATGAAACACAATCTCTGACCTAGAAAGGAAGCTTACAATCAGTGTTGGAGGCAGACAGTATGATATATGCAACCCAAGAACGATGGGCCCTAGAAGAACAAGGAACCAGTAACAAAGAGGTCTCAGAGCTGAGGTTTAATGAGTAAAAGTAAAGCTTAACTTCCCTTGAGTGTGAGAAATAAAGAACACGGGTTTAGAAAGAAGTAAAAATAGTAAAAAACCCTTCACTTCCTTCTTTTCGACATGTGATATAGTATCCCTAACCTCAAACAAATTTATAATCAAATATACAAAAAGCCATAACTAAGTATTAAATAGAGCTGTTATGTATTTACCAAACATAGAACCATGGAAACTGTTCCTCAAATCTAGTCTCTGCATATACAAAGCAAATTTTTGGTCACTTGAAACTGCTATGGATATGCAATTGTTAAAAAAAGTTTTCCAAAATGATCCCACTTCCTCCCCTGTGAGATGCAGATGCATGGAAAGTTTCAAATTTTAAATATACCCTATGTTGGAGTTATTCATGTGCAAAAATAATCTTAAATGATTTTTGCGGCATAAAGCTGAGGGTCGGCTCCTCCTCCTCCTCCTCCTCCTCCTCCTCCTCCTCCCCTTCCTCCTCCCCCTCCCCCTCCTCCTCCTCCTTCTTCTACTTCTTCAGCTTCCCGAGTGTCAGAAACAGCTGAACAGAGATGTTTCTCTCAACATTCAACCAAAAAACCTCACCTTTGGGATGAAATCAAGCATGATAATTTAAAGCCCAAAGGATGATTTTTCAGCAAGTTCCAAGTGAGTGAAACACGTTAGGGAGGCCAATGACTCTGAAATCTCAGGAGTAGCACCCCTCTTGGCAAAGAACCTGATGGTCAAGCCAGGTCAAGTCACTGTACTTATTCATGCATGTACAGTGTGTATATGATAAGAAGACATGGTCCCTGCCCTCAGGTGGCTTGGGTCCTAATGAGCAATTAAACAACAATATCAATCAGTGAAGGCAAATTAAATTCTATCTCACTTTTTTAATACATATTTTTTTTTAAATTTGGATGCAAATGAGTGACTTACATTCCTGGTCAATCCGATGCGGGAAGCAAATTCAAGATGCTGTCTGTGTGTTGTGCCCAAATTGAAGAATGCTCAAGATACTGTGTTAAGCATGGGTTGAAGGATACTCAAGATGTTCCCTGTGTGTTAGGTGCAAGTTGAAGGACTCTCAAGGTACCATCTGTGCATGTGTTGAAGGACGTTGCAATGGTTCATCTTATGTGTCAACTCGACTGGGCCATGGGGTGCTCAGATTTGGGTCAAACATTGTTCTGGGTGTTCCTGTGAGGGCATTTTGGGATGAGATTAACATTTTAATTGGTAAAGTAACGCATACTGTCCTCCATAATGTGGGTGGGCCTCATCCAATCAGTTGAAGGCCTGAAGAGAAAAAAGACCACCCCTCACCCTCCCCACCCCCCAAGTAAGAGAGAATTCACCAACAGACTGCCATCAGACTTCACCTGCAACATTGACTTTTCCTGCCTGGTGGCCCTTGAACTTGCACATTGGCTCTCTCCCTGGGTCTCCAGCCTGCTGGCCCACCTGCAAATTGGACCTGAAAGCCTTCATAACCACATGAGCCAATTTCTTATTATCTATCTATCTATCTCCTATTGTTTCTGCTTCTCTGGAGAGCCCTGACTCACAGAGATGCTAAGGTACTAACTGTGTGTTGAGCATGAGTTGAAGGATGCCTTTCACATCCTCCCTCTTCTTCTTTCTGACATCCCCACCCCCACTGCCACATGCTTTCTCACTAGTTAGGATTTGCCCTTCTGCCCAACCCAGCATGAAATTCCTGCAGTTAGTCAATCCTTGGGTAAGACAACAGGGTCAGGATACTTCTAACACAGTCTCAAGCACAATACACAGAGAAAACAGAACTAGACAAGCAATTAAGAGAACCTGGTTCTAATGCTTGCTCTGCTATAATTCAAAATGGATTAACCTTGGGAAATCTCTAAAGTAACCACTCTGGGTTTTAGCTTTGATCAGTAAAATGAGGGCATTTGAGGAAAACATGTATAATTCTCATAACAGGCAGAATATGAAAAGGAAATTTTGGGGAAGAGGAAGCCCTGAGTCCCCCACTCAGCTTTCCCCTTGGCCCCTTGTGTACCTCTCAGACCCCTGTGCTGAATTTGGGGCCCCGCAGTGTGAAAATCACTGCTCTTCTTAAACAAAGACTAAGACATATGTTCCTTGGCGCTCTTCCAAGTTCTGTGGCTACCTTGCTGGGTGACAGACCAAGCATTGCTTGACCAACCTGTGCTTTGGTGTCCTCAGCTGGAAAACACGGATGCAGACAGGCCCAGGCTGACTTGCCTCCCAGCAATCCTGGGAGGTTAAATTAGGCTCCACTTGCTAGGAACTTGCCTTGAACTTCCAAGAAAAGAAAAAGGAGGTCGGCCTAGGGATGGGGATGAGGGTGCTACCTGAGGCCTAAGGAACAGCCAGGCTTTGAGAATCCCACCAAGTGAAACATGCTGCCTTAATTCCCATAGGCAATAGTGCTCCTCTGGAATGGAGAGTTTGTTTAGACATTTTGATCCAAGGCAGAGCATTTCCAGACAAGAAGGATGATTTAAGAGTCAAGAGTATGATGATTTATTTGAGGGTAGAAAGAAAGAGATGGAAACAAAACAGCCTTTTAACTGATCAGCTCTTCCCTGGGGGATGTGCCCTTAGTCCCTTCCCAAGCTGAGGAAGGCAATTTAATTGTTCATAACTTTATTGACTTGACAAGGAGGCAAACCATTGTTGCTTCTCCCCTTTCCCTCACCCTCAATACAATCAAACACTAAATCCTGACCAAGTCATTCCGCACCCTGAGGCTAAAATGATCTTCCCAAAATATAAATACGGCTCTGTCATTCCCCCACTTAAAGTACTGTAATGGATTTCCATTCTTATTGGTCATAAAGACATTGACGTGTTCTCAACCTGGCTTATTGAAAGGCGAGGATAATGTGGCTCTTGCCTCAGTCTCCAAGTCTCCTTCGTACCAGACTTCCTGGTTGCTGTCGGTTCCTTGAAAACCTCATGCAGGGGCAGACTCTCTCACCTCTGAGATTTCTAGTAAGCCATTTCCTTACTTAGAACAATCTGATCCTTACAGACACTTTAGGCATCATTCTTCAGGGTCCAGCTCAAAAGTCACTCCTTCAAGGGATGCCTTCTCTTACATCTGGACTCTGTCTTTGATTGCCCTGCCTGTGACTGTGTCTTCCTTTGCTACAATGATCATCATACCTTACTGTTAACACCTGCTAATTGTCTTCTTAGCCACACTGTAAGTCCCCCGAGAGCAGGTATCTTATCTGTCTCATTTGTCATCAGAGTAGTTGGAAAGAGAAAGTTCTGGGTACTCATTTGTTAAATGGATGAGTGAATCCATCTTACTCCAGGAAAGAGAAGCTTGAGAGAGTGCAGGGAACACAGAGAAACAGTTCTAGAGGAAACTCAGAGAGTTCTGACTCCCCTCCCATGGCTCTTCTGTGGAGAGCAGATTGTACAAAGCTGAGGCTGTTGTGAAGATGTGTGCGCTCTGGCAAGGAAGGGAACTGTAAGCATGTCACCCTGGGTATGAGAAAGAGAGGAAGAAATAAGACAAGACTAGAAAGGTCCTGGTACTGCTTGGCCAGGGCCTTGAGCATTAAAAACAGTGATAGATGGCACTAAGATTATTGTTATCTTTCACAGACTAGATCTCATTCTACAGGTGTAGAGAGGCCTTTACATGTACACTTTCTTTTAGTTAGTCACTTGCTCAGTTAAGTCAAAAGCAAAACTCCATGCCCAGTTGAACTTATGGGCAAGAAAAAGCATACATCAAGGGTATTCTAATTTGCATTTACAGCTACAAAGATCACTCCCTTTAGTCGTCTGGTTTGAGCTAACAGAGTGAATGAATAACAAAAGAGGACTTAGTTCAGGGATATGAAGGCTGTTTGCACTTAAACGGGAAGAGGTAAAATGATAACCAAAGGGAAGTGGCCAAGACTGAGTGTAAAGGAGAGGCTTCATTCACCAAAGTGCTCAGGAAGCATTTCCTCTGTATCTTCAAGATCAGTTTATTTCAAACTGAGAGTTCTAACTTATTAGCGGGTCATGAAACCAATCTGGAGAGTCAACAGCTGCATTCTTCTTATGGTTGTTGATTGTGTTTTGTATTTTTAAGGATCTTTCTATGTTAATAAATGTTTAGATTTAAATTAAATCTGGTGTTTTTACTTTTTAAAAGATACTAAAGTATTATTTTAGAAGTTTCTCAGTTATGTATATTGAGTGTGTCTATGTGTCTACTGAGTTGTAACATGAAATATAATTATTTGGGGGGGTCACAATGTTTGTGAAGCACTGCAAGTACGTGGTTATGTTACAGCCTCCTATGTTCTACCATCTGGGATCAGGCTGCAGAAAGACTTGCGTTGATACACACATGATCTCCTGTACCACATTCCTGGTCAGTTCAGATGAAAGCTGATTGTTGCTAAAACTTCACTGCCATGGTCAAAAGGATTAAGAAAAAAGCACCAGCTTGGGAATGTAAGTTGGTGCAGCCACTGTAGAAAACAGTACGGAGGTTCCTCAGAAAACTAAAAATAGAGTTACCATATGATCCAGCAATCCCACTCCTAGGCATATATCCAGACAAAACTATAATTCAAAAAGATACATGCTTCCCAATGTTCACAGCAGCACTATTCACAATAACCAAGACATGGAAACAACCTAAATGTCCGTCGACAGATGAATGGATAAAGATGTGATACATATATACAATGGAATACTACTCAGCCATAAAAAAAGAATGAAATAATGCCATTTGGAGCAACATGGATGCAACTAGAGATCATCATACTAAGTGAAGTAAGTCAGAAAGAGAAAGACAAATACCGTATGATATGTGGAATCTAAAATATGACACAAATGAACCTATCTATGAAACAGAAACAGAATCACGTACCTTGAGAACAGACTGGTGGTTGCCAAGGCGCAGGGGGTTGGGGGATGGATGGAGAGAGAGGTTGGGGTTAGCATAGCACAGAGAGTTATATTCAATATCCTGTGATAAATCATAATGGAAATGAATATTTTTAAAAAAGAATGTATATATGTATAACTGAATCACTTTGCTGTACAGCAGTAATTAACACAACATTGTAAGTCAACTATACTCCAATTAAAAACAAAAAGAAGAAGAAAAGAAAAAGGCACCAGCTAAGATGCTGAAATATCTCAATATCAAGATACAGAGAGAGGTTCTCAAGCCAAAGAGGCAGAATGTGGGCAGGTAAGCACTAGCAAATTAGCTATCTTGTGTTTAGTCAGCTCTAGTGGATGTGAGAAGTTCATGGGGGAATCCTGGAGTGCTCATAGGAAGGATCATGTGCAACGAGGGTCCTACCGGAACCTCAAGAGTCTGGAGCAAGAGGATTTCTTAGTGTGCAAGTGATCACTGTAGAATTGATGGGAATGACATTACTAGTTAATTACCCTCATTCTACAGCTTGGATCTAAGCAGAGAATAAATGAGTAAGACACCCCAGAACTTTACAACACATGATCTAGGAGAGTCATACAGGGAGTAAATATGTCACAGATTAGGCTACAGTATGTAAAAAACTCTTATGTAAATAAGAACTGGGAAGATGCAGGCCCACTCCTTCCCTATGCTATGGGTCTTGCTCAAGCTATGAATTGTAGAAAATGGGTGTTTGGGATTTGAAAGAAACACAGGCTGTCTCCTGGGAGTCCCACCAACATCCTTCCCCATAAAGTTTATTATAAGGCTTCATAGGAGGTTTTGCATATGCACAAATGTGATTTTGTTCACAAACCATGACTATCCCATCCATCCAGGATAATCTGGCCCACAAGTGGTGAATGGAGAAAACTGAAGGCCTGAGAAATGGTTCACAGTGGCAACTATAACTAGTAAGAAAGGCAGACATTCAAGTTATCCAGGCCATACAATGCCTACCTATACCATGATCTCATTGGTAAGCTAGATAATCATTAGAAGCACTTTGGATGAACTTGTTCTCAGAGCAGGGGATTGAGTTGTAGAATTTGATAGTTTTTTTTTTTTTTCCCCTCAGGTTTTGGTGGCCTTAAGTGTCTCTCAATAAGAAATAGACCAACCAGAGGTCCTAGATGGTGAAGTCTGAAAACAAACACCATGGTCTTCTCTGTCCATTTCTCCATCATTTGCTATTCTCTGACTTTGCTGTCACTCATTCTCCTTCTTTCTCCCTCTTTCCGATCCCTTCTTCAGCGGGAGAATTACTTATAAGAAAGGACTTCCAAAAGCTTAAGCATCTTGTACACAATTTAAAGAGAACTTTTAATGGATGTCTATGATTTCATTCCAAAGTACCCATTGTAGTTTGAAACAAGTGTACAGAATCATACCAACATCAAATTATCACTGAATATTAATCTTCCTAGAAAGATCATATCTATTTTCAAGTCAAAACAATTTCATATTTTTGCTGTTTAAATAATGGCTTTATAAAGTTTTTTAAAAGTTTTCCCTGTGGAATCTGGCTGGAAACAGGAAGAAAGATGGCTGATGTTTATTATAAGCTGTCATGTACTATTTGATATATTACCATATATATTTTGCTACTTTGATAAAGTAATTCTCATTTTATCTTTTTTTTTTTAAACCTTGGGGTTTTTTAAATTAATTTATTTTATTTATTTATTTTTGGCTGCATTGGGTCTTCGTTGCTGCATGCTGGCTTTCTCTAGTTGCGGTAAGCAGGGGCTACTCTTCCTTGCAATGCGTGGGCTTCTCATTGTGGTGGCTTCTCTTGTAGCAGAGTATGGGCTCTAGGCATGCGGGCTCAGTAGTTGTGGCTCACAGGCTCTAGAGCTCAGGCTCAGTAGTTGTGGTACACGGGCTTAGTTACTGCACGGCATGTGGGATCTTCCCAGACCAGAGCTCAAACCCGTGTCCCCTACACTGGCAGATGGATTCCCAACTGTGCCACCAGGGGAGCCTTAATTTTATCTTAATTCAACTAAATGAAACTCTCATTTACCTAGATTTTTCCATCTCAATAACGAAGAAGCATATGATAATGTAACAAGCTATTCACTAAAAATGCTAACATAGCCAAAATCCAGAGCATAATAAGCAACTAATAATCTCTACTTCTATTGCTCAATTACCATATATGTAATGGTTTTTAAATTTTGCATTGATTATTCTGAGGAAATGCAAGTGGTCACTGCATATTACATTTTGGTGATTCACTTTTCTTATATGTCTTTTAAAATAATTACTTACACTTCACTAGTCCTTGACTTTTATACACTGCTTTCATGATTTTCCCATGACTTCTACACAAGTTCAGAGCAAAAGTCCATCAGCCAGCATTTTGCCTTACCATCTAATGTGTGCCACCTAGTGGTCAAACCAACACCAGCAGGCATAAAGGTCAAAAGATGGTCCTGATGGAAACCACAGTTACTGCTATCCCAGTAACCTGTCAGTGTCTAGGAATCCAATGCTTGATGAATATGAGAGTTTCTTGTGTCCTTCCATAAAATAGCAAAAAATGTGAATTTTAGGCTGAAATTATTGGAAATGAAACTCAGGGGAAAAAAAAGCAATGAACTCTAAGTAATCAGCTGATCGACCAGTGCCAGGAAAGCCAACGTCTAGTTACTTATTTTAACAAAATGCTCTCTTGGAAAAAAGTCAAATACTAAAGGTTGTAATCATGCAAATTATGCAACCTACTGTGAAATTTTACTCCTCAAAAATAGTCACTTGACTTAAAAAAAAAAACAGTCACTTGACTGATTATGCTCCAAGGTAAAGCTGTGGGCGAAACTCTGTATAATACAGAGGCCTGGAGAAGGGAAAGCTGAAAAACAATCACAGGACCAAAGTGATTCTAAATGGTTTTCAAGAAACATTTTTGTTGTTTTTTACTCCTTGCCCGGCACCAGTCTCTTCTGAAGTGAATCTCCATTCATTCATTCATTCAGCAACTATATTTTGAATAAATACCATGAGACAGGCATTTTCAGGAGGAAAGATAAAACAGGAAACAAGGCAACTAAGAGTTTTTCTCTCTTGAACATTATATGTTAGTGCAAAAGACAATAAAAAAATAAGTAGATCGTAAATTGGTAAAATAATTTTAGATGGTGATAAATGCTATCAGAAAAACAGAGCTGGCTATAAGAAGATAGAGAATGATGGTGGGGGTGGAGGGGACACTTTCAGATCAGGTGGCCAGACAAGGCCTTTTAAGGGCATGGTCTTTGAGCTGTGACCGGAAAGTTGAGAAGGAGACACACATGTTACGAGATAGGGAACAGAATTCCAGGCAAAGGGCACAGCGAACATGAACGTCCTCAAGTGAGACTGAGTATTGTATGGTGGAAAATTACAAGGAGGCCATCATGTGGCTGGATACTATCAAGAGAGGAGAGGGGAGTAGTAAGAGATGAGAGTGAAGTTGTAGGCAAGAAGCAATGGTAAAGAATAGTATTTTACATTAAGGGTAAAATCAAGCCAAGAAAGCAAAGGAAAGTTTGAGTAAGGGATGATATGGTCTAATATATGTTTTATGAAAAATTACTTTGGCCATTCCTTGATGACCAGACCAAGGGAGCCAGGATTGGAAACAGGGACACCAGTAAGAAGCTTACTGAAGTTGTACAGGTGAAAAATATTTATGGCTGGAAAGAGGATGTGAGCAAAGCGGGTGAGAATAGTCAGATTTCAGATGTATTTTTAAGACCGAGCCAATATGCCTTGCTGATAGACTGGATTTGGTTGAAGAAAGAAGGAATGGAGCTAAGGTTGACCTCAAGGATTTGAGACATTAAGAGGGATTGCTGGGAGAGGAATCTATTATTTAATGGGAGACAGGAGGAGAGTATCAAGAGTGCTATTTGGCCATGCAAAGTTAGAAGAAATTGTTAGAAATGAATGAGGTAATTACTATAATTAAGAACTTCTAAAAACCTGGGATATTTCTCACCCACTTACTGTTGAATTTGTACCATGACCAAAGAATAGTGAGAATAAGGCTTTAACTTCTTTAGATTGCTTCTACTCTACTGCTTTACTAAGCAATCCTAGTTTGCATGGAATTATAGAAGCATCCATCCATTCCGCCAGTGTTTATCGAGGCTGGTGCTAAGTTGGTACCCCTGGAACAATAGTGAGCAAAGGGTTTACTCTGTAGTGCAGGAGACAGACACGAGTCAAATATCACACAACCATACAACTAAATTCTGTGATACAAAGGGAGAATATGGCAGCTTCTGATCTCATCTGGAAGGCTGGGAGAGGCGTCCCTGAGTAAGAGATGTTTGAGCTGAGATCAAAGTATGAGTCACAGTGTTAAAAGCTAAAGGGAGAGAAACAGAATAGCTTTGCAGGGAGAGGGATAAATTACTGCACAGGTCCTTTGGGGGAACTGACAAAGACCAATATGACTGGACCCAAAAGAGAAAGGGAAAAATACGTGGTGGGAGGTGAGGCAGGAGAAACAGGCAGAGACTAGAGTACCTGTGGCCATAATAAGGAGTTTAGGCTTTACCCTAAGGGGAGTGGGAAACAGAATATGACAAGACAAAATCTTGCTTTTAAAAGATTATTCTGGCTTATATGCTTAATTTCTAAGTATATCTTTTTTTTTTTTTTTTTTGCGGTATGCGGGTCTCTCACTGTTGTGGCCTCTCCCATTGCAGAGCACAGGCTCCGGACATGCAGGCTCAGCAGCCATGGCTAACGGGCCCAGCCGCTCCGCGGGATGTGGGATCTTCCCGGACTGGGGCACGAACCCATGTCCCCTGCATCAGCAGGCGGACTCTCAACCACTGTGCCACCAGGGAAGCCCCTAAGCATATAATTTTTTAAAAAAAATAGATAATACCCATGTAAATTTACTCTCAGTTCATGATTCATAATGGTTAATGCAGTCTGAATTAGTGAGATTTCACTGTGTTCTCAAAAAAAAAAAAAGATTATTCTGCTACACTGTAGATTAGAGGCAGGGTAAGAATCAGAACTTTAGAGACACTCTTCCCTAAAACATTATTATGTTCCCCAATTGACCGCCCCCCCCCCAAAAAAAACAGACACATACAGGAGGATACTGTTCCGTAATGCAAAATAAAAGCAACCTTACAATATTACATAACATTTTTCATCTTTAAATGACCCAAATAAACATGGGTGCTGATATTAAAATAGCTTCCCCCTCCCTTTTACTCCCTTTTGTATGTTTATGTGGATGGAGAAGGAAATGTGTCCCCATCTTGCTGGTACCCTAAGCACGTGCTTAGACCACCTGTTGGGCAGTCTATTATTAATTAGAGGGAGGTAATGGTTCAGGTGAGAGATGCTGGTGCCTTTGGTGAGGATGGTGGTAATGAACCACTTAGGAAATAAATAGACAGATTTTGGTGATGAGTTGCTAATGGGAAGATGAGGTAAGGGAAGGGGACAAGAATGACCTCCAGGCTGCAGGCTGGGCAACTAGATAAATAATGTTATTCAGTGGACAGAGCACAGTGGAAGAGAACTATATTTAGGAAAGACTCTTAATGACGGTCTGGTCCAAGTTCAAGAAATGGACGGCACTGAGTGCTTCGCTTACCCTTCACAGACATTGGTTGTTAACCACGGCAAGCGTTCTTTCCTGCTGTGCCTTAGAGTCAGTACTTGTAATAGCCCTATATGCCATCCCAGATTTAGAAGGTAAATAAAATGAGACCCAATTAAAAAAATACAGTCCTAGGGCTTCCCTGGTGGCGCAGTGGTTAAGAGTCCGCCTGCCGATGCAGGGGACACGGGTTCGTGCCCAGGTCCGGGAAGATCCCACATGCCGTGGAGCGGCTGGGCCCGTGAGCCATGGCCGCTGAGCCTGCGCGTCCGGAGCCTGTGCTCCACAACGGGAGCGGCCACAACAATAAGAGGCCCGCGTACCGCAAAAAAAAAAAATACAGTCCTACAGAAAAGGCATTTTGAATAAAGGTATCCCCTTAAATTACTTTTTTATTTAAAATTTTAATAAAAACTTTTACTCTAGATTCTACATATCTGCATTATGCTCAACTATTTTCTTGTATGTGTAAATTAAGATACTTACCTGGATTCACATCCAGGAAATCAATGGCAAACCATTGGAAAAATAAAGATAAATCAACATGAAAGAAAGGTATTGACTGAGCATAAATACTAATGGAAAAATGTCAATAAACATTTCTATGCTTCCATCTGATGTCCTTAGATCTCTCAGCATTGTGTACGCTGCTGGAAAGAAAATGAGACATTATCTAGTCCGTTAGTTTGAAGAGGAGGATTGAGCTCCAGAGAGGTGAAACTCCAGCCTCGGCGTCACAAAGTCTGTTAGTGACAAAGGCCAAGCCGAAACCAGTGCCTCCTGATTCCCAGATGGTCGCCCTTTCCTGTGGACCCCAGTCTCTCCACAAGAACACAGACACATCCTCTAACCCTAACTGGAAGACAAATATGAAAACCCTGGAGCACTCAACTGGCTGGATTGGGTGTGCTACCCATCTTTGAATAAATTTCCCTACCATGCTATTTTAACAAAAGACCTTCCTCTTCCTACTATACTGCCAGTACTCTCAGCCAACACCTCCTGTCCAATAACTCACCCAGAGGGTAACAAGGTTTGTACTTTCATCTCCTTACCAGCTTGTAAGAGGGGTGGAAAAATATAATAAAATGATGGGTGAGGGTAAAACTCCATTTAAGAAAATCCAATAGTCATTTATCCAAACTTACAAAGAGATAAGGGAGATTACTCAAATAATACCAGATGTTCTATAGGTTTGCTTTTAATAGTGTGCTCCATTATAACTTTCTAAATATTTATAGATCATTAAGTATTTGATATGAAGATTGTGGGTGGAGAAAATAGATCCTTTAAATTAGAGTGTTAAAATATTCAACTAACTGATGGAAAGGAATTTTTAAAAATAAAAACTACTTAATTACACTAAAACAATAGAAAATAGGATCTTTGGCATCAAAATAATTTTATATGAATTGAAAATGTTGTTCCTTAGGAGGAAGGTGGATGAAAAATTGCTTGTCTGATCCTTGCATTATGCCCATCACAATTCAATGAGTTTAAACATAAACAATGTTTTGAATGAGCTCTGGGATATGTGTTCTACGAGCTTACGGAAATGGCCTCGTTTTTCACTTTTGGAATCTTCTTTGCTTCTGTCCTAACTGCTTCAGAACTAGAACATAATGTTTCAAATACAATTATATTTGACACAGAGATGTGATTTGATGATTCCTTTCATTAAGATTCCCTCTGAAGCGCTACACATATTTACTCTCAGAAACACACAGTCTGAAACACTCCCAACTCAGTAGCATACTTGGTCTTCAAATTACACTCCTCTGCCTTTGGCTCTGTTGATCTTACACGGCTTTTTGGCAAAAGCAATCAAGTTTGATCCATAATAGAGTTTAGAAAGTTTTCCAGTGCAACGGTAAGGAAAAAAACTAAGTTTGACTTTTTGATGCATGTTGTCTCTGATGGTTTCTAAATGTTTGGAAGTAATAGAATGCAGCCCCTTTAAGAAACAAGCTAGGAAAAGTGGATCCTTCTCTAGGAAGGAGAGGCCTTGAAGTTCAGGAGTAGCTGCACCCCATGCTTTGTTGTGAAATAATTCAAAAACATTTGGAGGAAAGGAAAGGGAAAGAGGCTTGGAACTCCAAATTAGAGGAAAACTGGCTTAGGTGGGAAAGTAAATATTTGAGGACATTTAATGCTCAAAGCACACAGCAAGGCTTGGCAAGTAAATGCAAAATATGATCCTGCATTAGATCCTGGATAGAAGAGAGAGAGAGACAGAGAGGGAGGGAGGAGGAGGGAGAGAGAGACAGGGAGGCAAAGGGAGGAGAATGGAGGAAGCTGGAAAGGAAAAAAGAAGGGAGTAAGAGAGGAAAAATGCAGAGGGAAGAGAGGAAAAAAACAGAAGAAAGAGACAAACACTATAAAGTGTACTTGGGATAACTGGTGGTATTTGAATACTGCTCTATCAATGTCAAATTCCTTGAACTTGATAATCATATAGTGTAAGAAGATGCCTTTGTTCTTCAAAGATCCATGGTGACATATTCAATGGTGAAGGGTCAAGATGTCTATAACTTAAACCCAAACAGTTCAGAAAATTATAATAAGAAGAGTAATCATCATAATAATATGAGATGTAAATAAAAGTGATAAAGCAAATACATATTGCAAAAATCTAAACAATTGATGAATCTAGGTGAAAAGTATTTAAGGGTTCATTGTAATGTTCTGGCAACTCTTCTGTAAGCTTGAATTTGTTCAAGCATAAAAATATATGCTTTTTTACTGAAAAAAGCATACAGCAGAGAGATATTAAGGAATAGCCCTCGTAGTTTAAATATAAATTTGGAACAGAAGAAAAATAATAAATACATACATGTATCTCTCTCTCTCTCTCCTCAAAGTATTTGAAATGGTTTATATAAAGACATAGGGAAAATAATGGTTATGTTAATGCATTCAAACAAAGGTCATATAGATACTGGCTAAAAATGGTGACCTAGGAGTAAGGGTGTCTGAGTTCAAACTGTGGCTCTATCATTACTTGAGCTTGGACAAATTATTGAATTACTCCAGGCTTCAGTTTCTTCTTCTGCAAAACAGGGATAAGTTGGTAGGATTGTTTTAAGGGTTAAATGGAGTACTCTTCAGTAAGTGCTTAGAATATACCTGTCACGGTAAGCATTCAGCACATGCTAAATATTTTTATTTTAAAATACAAACTCGACAATTCTGGCTAAAAAGGATATAAATAAAAGTAGAAAGTCAATTCTAAGATAAAGAAGACAAAAAGGCAGACTGCTATGACTGAATGCTTGTGTCCCCCCAAAATTATGTTGAAACCCTAACGCTCAAAGTGACGGTATTAGGAGGTGGGGCCTTTGGGACGTGATTAGGTCATGAGGGTGGAGCCTCATGAAAAGCCCCAGAGAGCTCTCTTGTCCTTCTGCCATATGAGGTTACAATGAAAAGACAGCTGTCTAGGAAGCCGGTTCTCACCAGCTTCCAAATACTGGATACTGAATCTGAATACTGCATACTGAATCTGCTGGTGCCTTGGTCTTGGACTTCCCAGACCTCCAGAACTGTGAGAAACAAATGTTTGTCTATAAGCTATGCAGTTTATGGTATGTTTGTTACAGCAGCCCAAACAGACTAAGACACAGACAAACTGTAGGTAACATAGATGTTAGAGATATGCTTCAACTTTGGAGCCAAGTAATCTGAAAACCAAAGTATAAAGAGGATGTAGACAAGTACATAAAATTAATTCTCAGAAAAGATGTGCATTAGTAAGGTTTCTCCAAAGAAACAGAACCAATAGGATATAAAGAGAGAAAGAGGTTTATTATAGAGAACTGGATCATGTGATTATGGAGACTGAGAGGTCCCAAGACCTACAGTACAACAGCCTAAGAACCAGGAGAACCAATGGTGTAAATACAAAGTACAAAGTCCAGTCTAAGTACAAACGCAGGAGAGACTGATATCCCAGCTCAAAGACCATCAGGCAGAGAGTGCTGTTCAGCTTTTCGTTCTATTAAGCCTTCAGGAGATTGGATGAGGCCCACCCACACAGGGGAGGGTAATCCGCTTTGCCGTCAACCAACTAAATGTTAATCTCATCCAGAAACAGACACACCTAGAACCATGTTTAACCAAATATCTGGGCACCCCATGGCCCACGTCAAGCTGACACATAAAATTAACCATCACAAGTTGATTCATAACTATTCCTCAAGGGAGGTCAAACTTTTCCTAGCACTAAATTCTACAAGAATTAATTTAGGAAGCACTGAATATTCTAGAGGAAATGTTCTGAGCAAGATTCCTTCAATAGATAAAGTTATGGATTTGATTTGGCTTTTAAAAAATACTATTTTCTGATAAAAGCTAAGGGAATGCCATTAAAAGAAAATTCAATAAGATATGATTCCGAAAGCAGCTAAGGTAAAAAGCGTTCAACTGTGTATTGTTCTGAGAATAACTTGATCCAAGAATAGAACCTGTAGTATCTAGAGGAAGAGGTGAACAGCCGATCTTTTGAATGATGCTTTATAAATATCTTTTCTCTGAGCAGGGCTTTGGGAAAGAGCAAATGGCAGACAATTAAAGATTTTACTCTGTTCAAGGCCCAGAGTGGAGATCTCCTGTGTAGCTCCTGGAAATTGGATCCTCATGTTTAGGAGCAGGGCTGGGACTTGCATGACCCTAAGAGCATCTCCGTAGCTGTCTCTCTTGCGTTACCCTAGTCCTGATTCTGTTTACGAAAATCAAATAGTTCAACAACAGGAACCGATAACATACGTCAGTCCCACCACATTTCACGTATGTGACGGTTGTTAGGAGGGGACAAATAATGCCCCTTAACAAAACGCTTTCAGAGAACAGATGAGGCAGACTGTAGATCAAGAATATCACCTTCTATTTAATGATTACATTACAGTAATGATTAGTTTCCCGGGGAAAGATTGAAGTGCTTTCTAGCGACAGATCACCGTTACTCCTCTTAACAAGAGCTCAGAAGGCCTAGCACTGTGCTTGTGATGAGGTGGCATCTCTATAAACAATAGGGATGTCAATGTACAGACTGTACTTAGAATAACGCCTTTTAAACTTCAATGCTTTTAACCCTGAATTTGAAACTGAGTGGGGCTCTGAGGGGCTCCCAGGCACTGAAACCGAGTGGGGCTGGGCACAGAGGCCTCCCTTTGTCCCCCATTTCTTATAGGCAACACTCCAGCCTCCACGGCCTTCCCTGAGTTCCAAAGGCTAATCAAGGGAGGAGCAGTTAAGAAACCACCTGAGGCCAGATTAAAGGGACCAGGGCAGCTCATCAAGATTGGGTGACTACTACCTGAGAGAGACTAAGGGAGTACCAGCCCTGTCACCCAAATCTCGTCAGAGACCCCACACCTTTGAACCCCTGTTATAAAACCCTTCAGCAAATCCTCGGGGGTTGGGACACAGTCTTTAGAGGCAGAAGCCCAATGTGTTCCCCTTTGCCTGGCAAAGCAATAAAGCTATCCTTTTCTACTTCACCCAAAACTCTGGGTGTCTCCAGGATTTGATGTGGTACAGAGAGGTCGAGCTTTCGGTAACAAAACCACAAATTGCTGGGGCCATTTTCAAAAAGCAACCTTTAAGAGGAAACAAAAAGGAATCCCACCGCCCTAGAACCATCTGTTCCCCACCCAAAGCCCTGACACACAGGCACTTTGTGACCGCTCCAACTACCATATCTTGGCTCACATATTTCATTCAGGGCCACACAGACACAGTGTTAGATGAGCTGAACTATCGGAAAAGAGTGTGTTTAGCTGGGGAAGTGCAGGCTCCTTGGGCCTGTCTCTCCTTTCACAAGGGCTTGCATCCAAGACCCACAGGTCCTCCAGACGTGCTGAAGCAGCACGCCGGTGGGAAGCAAATTCTAGTTCGTGGCTTCATGGTCCTAATGGAAAAAAGGAAAATCAAGAATCATGCAGAAAGGAATTAGGTTTTCACACCTTTGGAAGACAAAGAACTTTTGTCCTACGAGAGCACTTTAAGCCCTCAGTGTGCTCTGGACTGGGATGCAGTAAAGATAGTATCTTTAATATCTTATATTCATTCCAGATTGCATTAGGAGAAATTTTAATGGTACCAAGAAATGTGTGATGATCTGAGGCCCTCATGTTGGTCCTGGGTGGCAATGAGGAACTACCAATTTAGAGTTACATTTTCAATACATTAGCTTTCTAGCTAGAAATTATATGAGTGTGTGTGTGTGTGTGTGTGTGTGTGTGTGTGTGTTTATGTGCTTGTTTGCTTTCATTTATTCAGATCATTTCTAAATATTGCCATATGGTAATTGAGTTGTAATGTTGCAGCCTCTCTGAAAGGAAGATGGAGTATGAAACGGGTCTCTAAACAATTCAACCCAGCCAGCATCAGCCATAAAAGGGAGGGAAGAGGAAGGAAACATCCTATTTACTATCTCTCCCCTTGGAAAAATGTCGTTTCCGGGGAGGTCAGAATGCCACACTCCAGTGTCAGTCAGAATTAGAGCAGTCTATTCAAATGTCCTTTATGAGCACAGAACAACTGTGGAGCTCTGTAGAAACTGTGTGGATCAGCAAGTATTTGGAATAAAACAGCTGTGTCTGGTGGTTGCTTTATTCACTTAACACCGTTAATGGCCCCAAACAGAAAACAGGAGCCTAGGAAACACCTTCCCTTCCTCCCTTGAAAGCCTCCTCCAGCCCTCAGCCTTGAAGTGGCTCTTTCTGGCAAAGGTTTAGCGGGAAGGGGGTGGGGGAGGGGTGAGTGTGCTGGAGACACATATTCTCCTGGGAATAGGGAGGAGTGAGGGGCTGTGCATGTTTTTCTGCCCTTTTGAGCAGAAAGGGCATCCCCCCCATCCTCTCCCCGCCCCGGAAAAACCAGAGAAGACGTGATGCCATTTGTTTAGAAGAAAGGATGGGCAAAAGAAGAGAAGACACATTATAAAATCCTCCTTGTCTTCCTTCTGTTACACTCCTTGTATCTCACAGTGGGGCCACTGAGTTCCCCAAAGGCTGACTGGCTTCAAAAGTTCCAGTCAGCTTCAAACAAAACAAGCCAAAACCAAACACAGCGCAGTCTTGGTGCTTTTGAAACAGGAACCACACAACCAGGCAGGAAAATTAACAATCCAAAAACAACAGCTGGGGATGAAGGAGCGGCAAGGAGGCCGGGTAAGTCAGGGCTTCTGTTCTGGGAGGATTCTGAAGAGGCCCTCTGTATATATACCAATCATTCCCGGTGGTAAAATGCTATCTGCAATAAAAGGCATTCTCCCATGACTTCTGCATGCTAATGCGCTCCTGAGCCACAGTGTCTGGACTTGGAAGGAGGAAGGAGCATGGAAACATCTTTCCAAACCCAAGCTGGTTCCGGTTCTTCTTGGTAGCTGCTAACAAATATTTCAGCTGAAGGACTGATTAAGTAGTAATTGCTAACTGGCACCAAAGACTTAATACGACTTCTAGAAACAAAGAAAGAGGAAAGCAGTAGACTGTTCCTTGTTCAACAAGATAGCCACCCTCACCTACTTACCCTCCCTAAACCATCCACGTCTCCTAGGAGGACCCTGCAGGTTCTGGTTGCATTTGGAACAGACCTAACCAAACAGATGGGAGAATGTGGTGATCATGCCTCTAGTTCTGTCATTCCTACAAGGACAACAAGGATCTGAAAAGCACTAATTCCCCAGGGGAAGTCATCTGGACAGGTGTCTGTCAATTCATATAGGAAAACCCCACGGCAAGAAATAAAATGGCTATGAATAAAAAGAGAGTGATAAAAGCAGGGATCATCTTCTCTTTCTCTCAAAAAAATGTATTTTTAGCAAAAATCACCATCTACCCACTCACATTCAAACACATTAACCTTGAAATGTGTGGCCTCATGCTTTCTCTTGGAAATTAAAATGCAGCATGTTTGGAGGAACGTTTATTTGTGCCCTTCCATTCTCTTTCCAGATGCTTGTTTCTCTTTTCTGCCTGTTTGCCTCTAACTAATTCTTTCTTGGACGACGTACTTAGAAGGGAAGAGCACAGACTGTGAAGTATCCTTAAGTCAAGGACTGCTTGTTTGCAGGAATCTAAGAGCACTCATGAGAAGAAGATCTAAAAGATTTAGTGGATTTTTTTTTAAACTGAATAAAGATATATAAAATGACTATCACTTTAAAGAGGTACTAAAATCAATCTAGGGAGATGAGCACATGTTATACTCAGCTAAATCAAACTTTACTAATCAATTACCCCAAATGCTACCCCCCCTCCTCCTTGTAGGTTTCCCACCTCTGCAAATGGAACCATCACCTGCCCAGCTGCCCAAGCTGTAGCCCTGTTACTCATTCTAGTTTCATACTCCTCACGTTCTACAGTGAGTTATTCAGTAGAATACATTCTCCTCCTAAATGTCTCAATTGTGTTCCTTCAGTGTCACCTTCACAGTAGAACAAGCTGTAATATTTGCATAGTAGGCAGTACTAACAGGCACCATTGATAACTTCATTCAAATTACTGAGCATTTACTAGGTACTTAAGTGCTACATGGGTATCTTAGTTTGAGCTGCTAGAGCAGAATCCCATATTCTGGGAGGCTTAAACAACAAATATTTATTTCTCATGGTTCTAGAGGCTAGAAGCCCAAGATCAGGGTACCTGCATAGTTGGGTTCTTGGTGAAGCCCCTCTTTGTGGCTTCCTTCTCTTTGCATCCTCACATGTTGGGGAGACAGACAGACAGACAGAGGCAGAGAGAGAAAGCACACAGCCTCTCTTTCTCTTCTAATAAGGATGCTAATCTTATCATGGAGGCTCTGCTTTCATGGCCTAATTACCTCCTAAAGGCCCCACCTCCAAATACCATCACTCTGGGGCTTGGACAAGCGAATTTTGGAGGGACACAAATATTTAGTCCATAGCAATGGGAAAGTACAAAAAAGAATGGTCAGTGCCTTTACCTTGTCAAAGCCTGCATTTGTTTGCTAGAGCTGCCATACAAGGTACCACAGACTGTGTGGCTTAAACAACAGATATTTATTTTCTCACAATTCTGGAGGCTACCAGTCTGAATGCAAGGTGTTGGCAGTGTTGGTTTCCTTTAAGGCCTCTCTCCTTGCCTTGTAGATGGCAATCTTCTCCCTGTGTCTTTACATGGTCTTTCCTAAGTGTGTGTCTGTGTCCCGATGTCCTCTACTTATAAGGATACTAGTCATATTGGATTAGGGCCACCCTGATGACATCATTTTAACTTATTTATACCTTTAAAGGTCCTATCTCCAAAAACATTCACTATCTGACGTATTGGGGATTAGGACTTCAACATATCAATTTAGGAGGTACATAATTCAGCCTGTAATAAAGCCCTTTCATTCTTATTTTCTTTTTTCATTGTACTCACAAGTGTTCAGGACAATTTCTGGGGATCAGAGCAAACATTAGTGTTGGACTGATGAGAAAACTAGAACCCAGGGAGACTGAACTATGCCCAAAGTCACCAGGCTAGTGAGAGCCCAGACTTCTCTCTTTTCTCAAACACTATCACCTTTCTCCACTGCAGAAAAAAATTCTGTTGCCATGATTATACCACACTCTACACAACTGCCTACATTATATTCTACTTTTCACTTCAACCGTTTTCTAAGCACTCCCATTACTTTTCTTATCAATTCTAATTCTTGGTTGTTCTTCAGTCTTTTTCTATTAATTTTTTTTTTCCATTAGATGTACATGCACTCTTTCCATCCTCACTCATATCAAATTTCAAACGGAACATAAAGTCGGCTTCTTTTTATCTGTTGTTCTGCTTCTGTGGCATAACTGTTGGGACAGCAGCTTGTCATCATACTGTGCTACCCCTTGAAAAAGCCTACATCCTACATGCTTAATAAACTTGTAATTCAGTCCCGCATTAATCCTCCCAGCTCCAGAGGAGAAGGTGACATGCATTTTTCTGAATGTAAAACGAACACAGAAATTTTAGCTACTTTATCTTAAACTATGTTCCCCAGCCAATCTGTCAGTCTGTTTGGAGGTATCGTAATTTTATGAATGGTATTTTACAATAGTTTAAGTTTCTTCATTTTGGGTCCCATTTTGTACAGGAGTGAGGAGGTGACACTGACAGTGATTTGGAACACAGAGAGGCTGGCTGGTACTCATATAGTTGGGAAAGACAGACAGTTGGAAAATAGCTGTGAAAAACTCACCTAACAACTATAACTAATGCAAAATGAATTACTGTGTATGCAGTCAGGCATTGTACTGAACTCTTTCTTTCTCACTAACCCTAGTACTACTCTGATAAGATAGTTTAGTCTGGTTCAATGGACAATGATATCACAACATAAGCTCCCTGAAAGCAAGGACTGTTTGGTGTTCTTCACCTCTTTAGAGACCCCCTCTCCTCTAGATCACTGTCAGTTTCACCTCTAGGCTCCTGTACAAAATGTGAAGTAGAATAAAGGAGCTTAGCCCACTGTAAAACACCAATTATAAAATTACAGTACCTCCAGACATACTGACATTTTGGCTGGGTAACATATCCTTAGATAAATCCCCTGTACCTATCAGTGCCTAACGCATCATAGGCGCTTGATAAATATTTATTGACGGTAGGAACAAATGAATGAATGCCTACTTTTTGCAGGTGGAAAAGGCAGTAAGACATCACCCCTGCCAAAAAGCACTTTACTGTTACAGGAGGTATGGACAATTATTGCCCACAGGTGCAAGGGCAAAGTCAAGGTTTAACTTAATATGTCCAAATTTCTAGCTTAATTAGTTATCATATTTCTAGTACCTACATTTTTAAAATTACCATATGAGTAGATAGCAAGCTTAAATGAAATTCAGGAAGATTCGGAAGCCTAATTCTTAGAGAAAGGTGATTATGGCTGAATCCTACAGTGGAAAGAAGCAACCTACTCATTAAATGTGCTTTCTGTTCCGCAGAGAAGCATTCTTTTCCAAAGTAAAAACTAATCACTGATCCCTGCACAATTAGTCATGCACCAGAAGTCCTGGGGACAATTTGAGAGTCTCAAAAACATTTGCAAAACCTTCTAGTTTAATCTAGAACACCTCAGAAAGGAAAATATCAGGGCAGAGACGAAAGCTACAGCAAGTGAGGTGCCCTTTTGATACAGGATGGCAAGTACTGCTTCGCAATTAAATGTAATGAGGAAGGATTTTAAATTCCCTGTTTGCACTGAGGAATAAACATCTCAAGATGGAGTAACCATGATGAGAACAAAGTCAAATGCCAAGCCAGCATCTCTCCATTCATTTTTGTCTTCAACAAGATTCTCTTTTTTTAAAAAAAAAAGTCTTTACTGAAGTACAATTGCTTTACTATGGTGTATTAGTTTCTGCTTTATAACAAAGTGAATCAGCTATATGTATACATATATCCCCATATACCCTCCCTCTTGCGTCTCCCTCTGCCCTCACTATCCCACCCCTCTAGGTGGTCACAAAGCACCGAGTTGATCTCCCTGTGCTATGCAGCTGCTTCCCACTAGCTATCTATCTTACGTTTGGTAGTGTATATATGTCCACACCACTCTCTCACTTTGTCCCAGCTTACCCTTTCCTCTCCCCATGTCCTCAAGTCCATTCTCTATGTCTGCATCTTTATTCCTGTCTTGCCCCTAGGTTCTTCAGAACCATTTTTTTTAGATTCCATATATGTTAGCATACGGTATTTGTTTTTCTCTTTCTGACTTACTTCACTCTGTATGACAGACTCTAGGTCCATCCACCTCACTATAAATAACTCAGTATCATTTCTTTTTATGGCTGAGTAATATTCCACTGTGTATATGTGCCACATCTTCTTTATCCATTCATCTGTTGATGGACACTTAGGTTGCTTCCATGTCCTGGCTATTGTAAATAGAGCTGCAATGAACACTGTGGTACATGACTCTTTTTGAATTATGGTTTTCTCAGGGTATATGCCCAGTAGTGGGATTGCTGGGTCGTATGGTAGTTCTATTTGTAGTTTTTTAAGGAACCTCCATACTGTTCTCCATAGTGGCTGTATCAATTTACATTCCCACCAACAGTGCAAGAGGGTTCCCTTTTCTCCACACCCTCTCCAGCATTTATTGTTTGTAGATGTTTTGATGATGGCCATTCTGACTGGTGTGAGATGATATCTCATTGTAGTTTTGATTTGCATTTCTCTGATTAGCGATGTTGAGCATCCTTTCATGTGTTTGTTGGCAATCTGTGTATCTTCTTTGGAGAAATGTCTATTTAGGTCTTCTGCCCATTTTTGCATTGGGTTGTGTGGTTTTTTGATATTGAGCTACATGAGCTGCTTGTAAATTTTGGAGATTAATCCTTTGTCAGTTGCTTCATTTGTAAATATTTTCTCCCATTCTGAGGGTTGTCTTCTCGTCTTATGTTTTCCTTTGCAAACATTTAACAATTAGTACAGCACGAATAATGAGCAGTCAGGACTGACTCTGCCCACATACAGATCAAAAAAAAACAGAACAAAAAATCTGGCCATTTTTTGCATATGACTGAATATCATATATCTGGTAGACCTGCTTTCAATTCCTTCTCTTCTTAATTCCATTTCCAGGCCTATCTCCTGGCTCCTTAGGTCACTTGGCAACATCAGAGAGCCTCTCCTATTGTGATGAGGGAAACCCTTCTGCCCTGGGAATCAGAGGGCCTGGGCTTCAGTCTCAGTGCTATGAGTTCTATGACCTTAGGAAAATCATTTCATTGTCCTGTGCTCCACTTGCTTCTTTGGTAAAGCAAGGATATTGAACTGGTGTTTTCCAACAAGAATCCTATGGCCATGGGCAGGCAAGGAGCAATTTTTTATGCTGTAGGTTTGCCCCATACACAGCATGAAGTTTAGCATCCATGGCCTCTGGGCACTAAATGCCAGTAGCGTTCCCCAGTCATTGTAACAACCCAGAATTTCCCACCAATTTCCACTTTGTTTGAGAAGGGTCTCTAAGGCCTTTTCCAGTGTTAACCTTTCAATATTTCTTACATGCACAGTAACAGTTCAATAACAGTAACAGTGAAGCCTGTTTTATACCACACTACAGTCTTTGCTTATTCTCCACAATGACAAGCTTACTTGTGCATCAGGGCAAACGTTTTCTAACAGTTCCCTGATGTAGATATTAAGGAGACCTTGCCATCTAGGTAAATGAGTACTCTACAGTGGAAAAATAATCAACAGCCCATCAGGGCAGAAGTCCAGCAAATCAGTGGTTCTAAACTTTTTGGAGGCGTATCAGTAGGGTTCAATTGCAAGAAACCGACACCAATATCAATATCTCAAGTGTTGTGTTGGCCAAATATTCGTTCACCATAAGATGTTATGGAAAAACCTGAACAAACTTTTTGGCCAACCCAACAGAATGGGATTTAGCTCAAGGAATTAGGTACTTTCAAAAATTTCAGTAGTATGGAGGAACAAGTTCTAGGCTGGGCCTCCAGAAATGCCTCCTAGAAAAATATTCAAAAAATGATCCATCAGAGGCGTGGCATTTTTGCCTCTATCGAAAAGATGGGAAATGGGAAGGCAGCTTCTGAAACTGTGTATTTCAAGAACATACCCTCATGACGGTAGCACAAGATCAGAAAACCACTGTCTTCCCTGCCACTGTCACTACACTGTCTCTTACCACCCGTGAAGCCCCGGGGCTGAACGCTTGAAAGAAAATACAGAGAAACCCAACATGACTACCACACACTTGCCAGTAGAAAACAACCAAAGCAGCAGGAACATGGTCCCTGCCTCACTTTTGCCTTCCATATACCTGGAAGAACTGAACTTATACCCAACACTATAGCTACAGGTGAGTTTGGAGAATATAGATCTAAGCTACCCAGGCTCTGCAATACAGAAAGACAGGATTAAAGAAGCTTGATACCAAGTGCCAATCTGCCACATCCACCACCGAGAGCATGGACCTCTGTCACAATCTGATAACAGCCATGAACTCTCTCCAGAAAAAAAAGTACATAAGGTACATATAAAATTTTGCATATATTTTCATGGTATGTACATATCTCCCAAAACTCACCTTGGACTCTAAGAACTCTTACATTAGAACAGTTTCTGAACCTTGACACAATTGACATTTGGGACATTTGGATAATTCATTGTGGGGGGCTGTCCTGTGACCTGCAGGAGCTTTAGTAGCATCTCTGGTCTCTACCCATTAGATGCCAGAAGTCTAACCCCTCAACCACCCTCCCCTACCACAGTTGTGACGGCCAAAAATGTTTGACATGGCCATGTGTCGCACTGAGGGCAAAAATTTCCCCCAGTTGAGCCCGATTTAGCTCTAAAGGATCAATATAAATTTAAAATATTGTGAGGAGGCATACTGAATGACAATAGGTAAAATTATTGTAGTAATATAAGCAAACAAGAGCACGGATGACAGCTTCAAAAACAGATCTGGAAAGTGGACTTAATGTTATTACTATGCAAGCAAAACATAGGATTTAGACCCAGAAGGCCCATATAATGGTTCATTTTACGTCAGCTTGATTGGGCCATGGAGTGCCCAGATATTTATTTAAACATTATTCTGTATGTGTCTATGAGGGTGTTTCTGGATCAGATTAACATTTGAAGAGGTAGACTGAGTCAAGCAGATTGCCCTCCCTAATTTGTGTGGGCTTCATCCAATCCATTGAAGACCTGAATAGAAAGAACAAAAAGGCTGAGTAAAAGAGAACTTCTGCTACCTGACTGTTGAGTTGAGGTTTTGGTCTTTTCTAGACCTTAAATTCACACTGAAACATCAGCTCTTCTTGAGCCTGCCAAGCCTGCTGGCTTTCAGACTGGAACTTACACCATCAGCTTTCCTGGTTCTCAGGCTACAGACGCAGACTGGAACTACACGTCAGTTCTCCTGGATGAGCAGCTTACTGAGAGCACACCTTGGGACTTGTTAGCCTCCATATTCACATGTGCCAACCAATCCATTTAATCTGTGTGTGTGTGTGTTTGTGTGTGTGTCATGTGTATATAGTATACATGTCTTAGGTCATTTTGAGTTTTGGTTATATAAATATATTGGTTGTGTTTCTCTGGAGAACCCTGACTAATACAGCCTAGTTTAAGTGATTAGCTTTACGTTCAATCCATGAACAAGTCAACAAGTCAATTAACCTCTCTGAGCTTCAGTTTCCCAGCCTATAAAATGGGGATTATGGCAACACCTATGTCACAAGATTGCTGTTCAACTGAGGCAATGTAAACTGAATAGTACTCTTTGCATATAACTTATAAGAACTATGTGTTTTTTAAAGCTTTTCCCCCAGCTTCTTCCTTTTACTGCAGCCACCCGAGTCACTGAAAACGAGTATCTACGGCCACATTTGTCCCCCCACCTCAAAGAGTGAAACCAACTTTACTCTGCTCCGCTTTACTGAAGGTTAGGTCTTCTGATTCGTAATTCTATGAGGATTATTTCCATTTGGCATCATTCTTAAGGATGAATTTAGACAAATTAAACACTCAAACCTTAGCAAGTTTTCATCTTCATAATAAGTTTTTGTTTTGGAATTGGAGACTATTAAAAAAACAATTATTGGTGACCCAAAAAAAAAGTCATTTCTCTGCCAAACCATAAGCATTGAAATTGTTTCTATCAGTGGAAACAGTCCAAGAATTTAAAAAACAAATCCCAGTGAAAACCGACAAAATCAAGTTAGCAGTTTCTTCTTTTAGATTATTTTTAAAGATACCATAAACTAGAAAATGTTGGGGTTTAAACGAAATTCTCATCTTCCAGCAGGAGCCATTATTTTCACAAATCAATGCTTCCTGCTAAAAAGAGAAAACTTAATGGATGAACACTGTGGTAAAAGCAAAGGCCCCTCCAAACAGATTTTAAAAGGAAATTACAATTAGTAAACTCTCTTTCCTCTTCTGTTCTATTTGCATTTCCATTCTCTACTGTTACTAACTCCAAAAAACAGATTTTCACTCCACTTCTCATTCTGTTCGTCTTTGCAACATGGATAAGTCTTTTTGATACAAAAGACTTTATACTGTGGGAAAGAGGTTCCAGCTTCTGGATTTAAAGTCTAATTTGGAACCCTTCTGTGCCAAATTCATCCACCTCTACAAATACATTGTAATGAAATATTGAAGCTATTATTAAATCACGGTATAATCCACAGCTGTTCAAATGTATCTGGAGGGGCAAGGGTTTTGTCTTAGGTTCGAATTGTCCCAAGACAATAATAAAAATCCTTTCCTATTAAAGCAAACAAGTCAATGAAAAATAATCCTTGTATCTCAAAGAAAGTAACCCTCCAGGGTATATTTATCAAAAGCTATTCCCATCTAGGGCATATTAATCAAAAGCTATTCACAGAATTATACTAATTACCATAACCAATTCCACCAATGCAAAATCATAAAAATCATAAAGATTGTTTACAACAGCATTCTCTAACCTATGTTATACCTGGTGCTTCATAAATATTCAAGGAAAAAAATAATAGGTAATGGTACCAATTACCTTTGAAAAATACCAATTCCTTCTTAAAGGGTCACATTTTATGTATCATACTAAAGGACCTGAGAAGTCCTGGAGTAAAGAAATTTAATTTTGTTTTCCAATGCTTCCTTAATTAATTTGACTGAAGAAATCTTCTTTCAAAAAACATCTCAACATGTGTCAGACTAGAACTCTTTGCAGAGCACAGTTTGGAAAATTCTGGAATAGAATCTCAACCTCCTATATCACCCACCTCCCTTGTAGGACATTTGGCCCATGCCAAAAAGTCCTTGCTTGATATTCAGTCCTGGCCAAAATGACCATAAGACATTTAGTGCATAAGACATCTGGTCCTTGCCAAAAGTTTCTTGAAATTTGTTTCTGTCCAAAATGTCCATAGGTATATCTGGTCCATGCCAAATGGTTTTGTACAGGACCAAATATCAACGACCTTTCGGTGTGGACCAAAAGCCTCCATGGATGTTTTGGAAAGGACCAAATATAACCAAATATCAAAGACATTTTGGTGTGAACCAAATGTCTTACGGACATTTTGAACAGGATCAAATGGTCCTACAAATATCAAGGACATTTGGCGTGGACTTCATCTTGGTGCATGCATGCATGTGTGTACACACACACACACACACACACACATACACATACACAAGTATCATAGTTGCTCCTTTGGAAGCACTCACGTTTTGCATTTAGTTTAACCTTCCAAAACTAGCTTCCTCTCACCATCAAAACATATTAACTCTATGTACAACCTCAGAATACTGCTCTCCACTAAGAGGCAACTTGTCCAATCAACTAGTCAGAAATTCTAAGGTAAAAGTGAGGGCTCTGGAATAAGAATACCTAGATTTAAATCCTGGTTTTATCATTTATGAGCTGTGTCATCTTGAGCAAATTATTTGACCTCACTGATCCTTAATTTTCTGTTCTGTAAATTGGGTATGATAAGGGTGCATACTGCATTGGGCTACTGTGATGTTGAAGTGAGGTGATGGCTGCAGCACCGTGTCTGACACATGGTAAGTGTTCAGAAAACAAACACATACATGAATCGTACCAATAAATCTTAGCTGCTCCATTACCCCTTCTGCTTTATAAATTTTCCCTTTGGATAAAGCTGTCGTATAAATCCTTTGGGGAAGACTTTGTAAGTCTTGATGGCAAGACTGAAACAAACAAATAAATCGGTCAATCTGCAATTTTAATTATTGCTGCTACTTTAATATTGTGATTGTGAGCTAGTGGTCTACCCTTTCTGAACCTCAATATTTCCGAACCTAATTTTTCAACTATCTGGCCCCTCCCAATGCCCCAGCCACATCTCATGCCCACTCTCCTTTCTTGCTGTCTATGCCAGAATTAATGAACCACCCTGACCCCCCAACCAGACTAGGTGAGTTACCCACATGTTCTTCCCCTATAAGAATATTCATCATTATGTTACTATTCTGTAACATAATCTGTTTTCTCAGCCTTACTAGAGCGACTGAGTCTATTTTCCATTCTCTCCCTGACATTTGTCACAGGATAGAACATACTGGTTGTTTTATGAATAAATGGCTGATTTGGAGGTCCTCACTCAGCCCTCCAATCTTACCCCCTATTTTGCACATACTACATATGTCTCTTATACACACGTCTAGCACAATTCTAGCGGGGGAACCCCTATGCTATTTGAGAGCAAATTTTCCATGAGCTAACAGGAGGAACTCAGAGTCAGACTTAAATTGCTTTAAAGAAAATAAGGAAGCATGACATTTGTTATTACAAAGTTAATCCTGCCACAAAGGTATGAGGATTTCCATTTTAAGGATGCAACTTAGAGCACTGAAGTATCTCACCCATCATCACACAAGTAGTAAAAGGCAGAGCTGGGATCCAAATTCTAGATGTTATAACTTTTAGCCATCCCCCTTCAATTTTCACAGGACCATCCTGTCTTAGATATCATGCCAATCAAAAATAAAATACCCAGAAACAAATTTTGAGTATCGACACCTCAAGACACACAGGGTGCAGCAGTGCCAGCAGATCCATGTCTACAGACAAGAGGGATTAGTGCTGTGTCTACTCAGCAGTATCCACCAGCAGGAGGTCTTACCAAGCATAGGAATTAATTGTCCCACAGTGCCCTTTTGTCATGACACTTTGGAGGACTGGGAAAAGCCCAGACTTTGAATCAGTCGATCCTCCATTTTAACCATTGGTCTACCACTTTAGTGTTGTGTGATTGTGGGCTAGTCACCTACCCCTTCTGATGCTCAATATTTTACCTATAAAGTAGGAATAATTCTACCTATTTGTCAAGGGTAGTGTGAAGATCCAGCAATTTCACATGTGTAAAACTGCCCAACACAGGTCTGAAGCCCACTGAATATTCCATTTTCCCCCTTCCCTTTGACCTGTGGTTTCTGATAAGAGAGCTGACTTCTTAAGGAATATCTACCTTTCACTTTGGGTGATCTTCCTGCTGACTGATGCTATCATAGGGACTGGCTCTGGTTGTCAGTATCTAGGCCCTGGGAAGAGGTGAGAGTTGACAGAAGAAGGTAGTAAATTCTTCTTCCAGTTTGGCTTTGAACCCATGGACCAGAGGTGACATGGAGCTTTGTGCAGAGAGAACATGTTGGAATCCCATGAGCTCTGATGTGGGCTAAATCCAGGCCATGCTATCTGAAGGGCCCTCCAGATTGTGAAACTCAACCCTCTTCATCCTCCCCACAAACATGCTGGTGACTGTGTGGTCCTAGACAACTATCATTATAGCAAGCGTCCATCTCTGCCCTGAGAGCTCCCAAGGCCAATCGAAAACCCAACTTCTTAGCAAAGCTCAAATGAAAGGACACTGAGATTGGACCCATAAGTTGAAATGTGAGGCTTGGGAGAAATCCCAAAGGGAACAGTTGGGAGCCTCTCTCGTTCAATGCTCTTTCCACTGAAAGGATATCTTCACTGCACAGTTCTCAGGAGCTACCTAACAAAGCCTCTGTAAAGGAACCTGGCTCCACACGTCAAATGTCTATTGATTTCACCAGTAATTCTTTACGTTTCAATTAATGATGAGAAGGAAAGCAAAACTGTGTCTAAACAGTGGGAAAAACCAGATCCAAAAACAGTGAAGCTGGAATTTTCAGCCCTCCCGAAGTATGATAAGGATGAGAATGTAAGAGCTGATCAATTACGTCATTAAGACAGCTTATTGACAAAAGCAAGAAAACAGTGCATAACAAAAATGGTGTTTCCTCAGTCCTTCAAGAAAATATACTGTACCATTCTCCTTCAATGTCCGTATCTATCTCACTTTTTAAAAAGTTATAGACAACCAATTCCAGACACTGGCTTTCATTATACTTTTGTTTATTCAAAAGGTGTGCTTGTATATTTAGTTTTAGACCCTGTGCTAGAGCTTCAGAAAAAGAATCATGAGCAAAAATAGATACAGCCTCGCTTTCAGAAAGTTCAAATTCTAATTGGGAAGATAGTCATTAATCAAATCATCACTTTCATGAATGTTTGATTACAGGTATGTAAGTGTTCTGGATGAAGAAGACCAACGATATGATGGGAAATGGACCTACAATGGGGAGGGGTGGCCATGAAAGGCTTCCCTAAGGCAATGACTCATGAGCTGATATCACGAGTGTGAGTAATGAAGCAAAAGTACATCAAAAGACGAATGCATGAGACAGATGTTGGATAACTCACTGAATTGACAGGAAGACTGAACGAACAAGCTCAGAACATCAGGAATCAAGGGAAGCTAATGGAAGAAACACTTCTGGACCTAGAGCTACTCCTGCTCAGTGATGCTGCCACTGAGGTCAGCAACTAAACCTCCTTGTCCTTTGTCTTTTTGTCACTAACTCCAGATTGATGGGAACACCCAGAAGTACAAGCTTGGGTCAGATGTCAAAGAAGAAAGTGACTCCTCTTTTACTGACCCACATGATGAGAGTTCCCAAAATTAGGAAGGTGGGTGAGATACTGGACAGAAAAAAAGAAAAACAGTCTAACATCAAGGCAGAGGAGAGAAGAGTATTTCTGAGAATAAGAAAAAGATGCACAGTGGCCCTGTGACTGAAGGGTAGAGAGACTGTGAGAGATGGATGAGGCTGGAAATCTAGGCAGAGTCGAGCTGATTCAGGTCTTTGCAGGTCATATAAGGATTTGGGCCTTTACTTTGATGCAATAAGCCATTGATGAATTTATAAGCAGAGTAGAGGCATATCCAATTGCACTTTGGGAAGATAATTTGGAGTAGTGTATAAAGAACAGAGGATGGGGGGATAGGAGTGGATGGAGATCAGTGTAGTGGATGCTGTTGCGTGTATCCCAGGTACCCCCTTCAGGACTGAGATGCATTCTCCCAGCTATAGGAGTGTTGGCCACTGACAATTCACAGTTAAAACCCTATCTGGTAGTAGCCCTTGACTAAAGGAAGTTGCCACTGGGAGGCCATGTTCCTCCCTGGAGAGACCTGACATCAGATAACTGATCAATGCTGCTACAAAGGCTGGCATCTGGGGTGGTTCCGACATGCCATCTGCGCTCTGAAGCTCCCTATGGCATCAGCTGAGACCTCGTTGCAGCCACATCACAGCTGACCTTCTCCTTCTGCCCAATCTTGCAACCCTCACTCCGCAAAGGTGGTGACCCCCAGAGCACTCCTCAATAATCCTCTTACATGCAAATCTCCACCTCAAAGTTTGCTTCTCAGGGAACCCAATCCAAGTCAGCAGAGCAATCAGAAGACTATAGGAAACTAGCAAGGCAAAACAGCGGCCTCAGCAGTGTACACCAGGGAGAGAAGTGTACTGACTGAACTTTTCAAGTCCTAAGGGCCCCAGAATAATAATGAGAGAACAGACCATTTGCAGAGTCAATGAAAGAAACGCACTAATCCCTTCTAAGCTGAGATGCTTCCAACTTCCCTAGTGCTTTCGTGAAAGAGAGGAACAGTCATTCCTTAGCACACTGGCCCCCAACACCATTTCAAACCTTGTCCCCATTCTAATAACCACTAATGCTCCTGCTACAATTGGCATCTGTCGCAGTGTGTGATGTGCTGGGTGCTGGCTGCTGCCGGAGCTCAGACTCTTGTGGCTGGCGCAGCTGTTCCAGTTCAGGCTCTCCTGTTTGATTCTTTGTAGCCATGTCACTAAATTTCCAAAAGTCAGTTCACTTTATGGCTTTTTTCCCTTTCCCTCTCTCTCTTTTTAAAGCTGCTGCCACCCAAGCACAGGCTGCCAAGAGGCTTAATTCCAAACATGGGGCTTTTAAAAAGTGACAGAGGAGATGCTGTCATGGCATCTAAGATAAAAAGCTCTTTCTTCCCCCAGAGTGGTTTAACTAATAAAATTAATTTGCCTGTTTAAAATTTAAAATAAAGACAAGACATTTCGATTTTTCAATAAGGAAGTTTGGCAGGAACAAAGGGAGTTATTTGCATGCTGATGGAGCTCATGTGAAGCCAAGGTGCAGACAGATCTTCCTAACGCCACGTGGAAGGGCCTTTGGTTGCAGAGGGAGCTGCAGAGATGCAGCTCTCTGCGGGGGAGAAATGGGCAGGGTGGGGTAGGAGCTTGTCCGAGATTTGGGCATTGAGCAGTTGACCCTCTTGGACCATTAAGAGAAGTGATCAATTCATAACCATTCTCAAAGAGTATCACATGGGCCTAGCAGTGACCATCTCCCAGTGGCTCTCTCTCCATAGCTGAGGCCCAGCTCTTTTTGCCATTTGTGGCAAACATCAAATGGATGAACCTTGCAAAACTTCATGGATCCCTGGCAGCAACTGTGTAATGCCCCCATCTCTTGCTTTCTCTCCCCAACTGACTACAGATGGACTCCGCATCTCCTCCACAGCCGGGATGGCAGAGCTGAGTCTCAAAGCAGCCCACCCTCCATCTATCCACACTCTTTTTCCACCTTCCAGCCTCCCCACGATCCACCGTTCAAGGGGACGGCTATAATTCTGCACTGAATGACATTGACACTGAATTTGAATTCAAAGTCACAGAAACGTGAAAAAGCCCAGAGATGTATAAGGATTTTCCAGAGGACCTGTTCATCTCTACTAGCCCATATTTCACCAGAATATAATTAATCCTGGGAAGTTTATAACACATTCTGCTTTACAAAATGCTCTAATATACATTATTGCATTTGATGCACATATTATTAGCCCATTTTATAGTTGAGTAAACTGATGATCATGGGGAAGATAAGGAGAATGATTTTTTTTTTTTTTTTGCAACTCATGCTTTAGATACTGTGTGGAAGCTTTGCTACCTTACCCAACTGAATCTTGACAACAGCCCTGAGAACTAGAGAACTGTATCGAACTATATCCCATTTACACATGAGAAAAGGGAGACTTGGCATTTACATGACCACTCAAACTCACAAAAATGACCTTGGATTTGTACTTAGACCAGGTTGGCTTCAAGTTTTTCCGCTACACTGGCTGAGCGTTTACTTAATGTTCCTGGCAGATGGGTAACTCCATTTGGTCCATTCACGCCTCAGCTGCCCTTCCAAGCTAGAATGTCTAACAAACTCTCCCCTGAAAGCACCTTCCTTTTGTGCCCCTGATAAACACACACACACACACACACACAAAATCCCTTTAATACACCTGGAAAGAAAAGTTACACCACAATTCTCATCTTCAGTTGGCATCAAATTAGGGAATAGATCCAATATTGTCATCACCATTACCACTATCTCCATTACCCTACCATTATCATCATCGTCATCACTATCTTCATCAAAACCTGTTCTTGGGGGTCCCTCAAGCACTTCTCCTTCCTTATGGGCATTTTTTAGAACATGAAGCAGACACAGTTCTTGCTTTTGGACCGCACTTTGTGGTAATGTTCAGTAAGAATTTAGTCTCTAGAGCTGGTGGAAATTAATGAACATTTAGAATAAGTGACTAAAGCAAATTCAATGGTCTAACCCAAGTAATAGGAATCTGTTTACTAGACAATCCTCATAAATAGCATAAAATGAAATGCTGCTTTTAAAAAGGAATTAATTAACATTTAACTATTGTTCATTTTTCTATCCATTGACTAAACATCCCTACAAATGATCTGTGGAATGGACAATTTATTCCCACCCTTTTGGTTTTCATCACTAATGGTGGAAGTGAGAGGAGGAAAATGATTGATGCATTAGCAAAACAACCACTCAGGCAAGGCTCAGAGGAGTCCTGTAAAAATGTGAACAACGCAGAAGTGGATGTAACCCTTTCCTGACAGCCTCCTTCCCCCTGAAGTTCACTTTGCAGGACAGGAGCACTCCCTGGAAATGCTGATAATCACATGCATTCCCAACAGAGCCAGCTAGATCCTCACTGCCAGCAGAGTTCCTTCCTTATAGTGCACATGTAATAAATATATGCTGAGTTAATTAACTAATGACCTAAATTACCCTGATAGAAAGTCTCTTTGCCAACATTATTTCTCATTCCATATTCCAATTTCCAGTTTTTCACCCCAAAAAGCAACCCTGAAACATGTCATGGGACAATAGTACAGCACTTCTCCATTTTTGATATTTTATCTCATTAGCATTCTGAAAACAGAGGCAATTACCTGACATTTCTTCCACCTCCTCAAACCCCCAAAACACTTTTTTTCTTTCTCTCCAATGCTGCTTGTTATTGTTTTCTTTCCCTGTACTGACTGTGACTTGGGACATAGGGACACCGCATGGTGGCATCCTCAGCTACTGGCTGAGGAATGTGTCCATGTGGGTGCTCAATGCAAGCTGTTCTTTTTTTGAATAGGATCAAACATTGTTCGCTCTCTGGAAAACTAAAGCATTTCTTTATTTGGAGCGTTAGAGACACAGTCTTTTCTAGAGGCAGAGAGATGACCTCAATGACTACGAGCTGACCCATCCCATTAGATGTATCCAAGACTCCACTTACCCCATTGTTAGTGAGGCCAGGGTGAGGGAGAGCCAACTCTGTGATCTAGCCTTTCAGGCTTTAGGAATGTGAGCGATAGCCCTGTGAGCTGAGTTAATGGAGTCCACAACTCAGTAAGACTTCTATGCACTGTGGCCAAAATACAAAAACAAGGTTATCCAAGAGGCACTGTGGTTTGGTGGGGAGCAGTGAGGTCTGGAAAGCAGGGCAGGTGAACTGATTAGCACCATTTCATGACCTCACAGAAAACCACTAGTGTTCTCCTTAAGGACAGAGAGTTCTCTCTGGCCATATTAATTCATTTCCCAGGTTAGGCTTTGCGGTGTGTATCTGTGCGCACGTGTGCTGGTGTATGTGGGAGTCTTTATCCTTTCTGCTGCACAGCTGATGTCTGCACATGTCTGGGACTCATTACATGACTGAAAATTCAAAACAGCTGGAAATTCATGGGGCAAAAAGGCAGATCCAATTACCAGAAACATCAGAGACACGGCCCATGGGGAGGCAAATTGTACAATGATAAAGTCATAGAATCATTTGGCCTTTAACCTCACTGACCACCCTGTCAGAGTTATAACTCTGTCTACTTTTGGCTTCTACCACCCCAATATGTCTTGGTTCTTCTCTCGTCATTCAGCGCCCTCCTTACTCAAATCATAGTCCTCAACCCACCTAAGGATAGAAATGTACCCCAAGTTTCCACAGTGTTCTATTCTAACTACCTAATTTCGTTGGGTGGTACTCATCCATTCCCATTATTTCCCGGGATGCATTTCTCAAATTACATCTCCATCCCAGACCTTCTTCCAGACTCCAGACTTGTCATGAAAGACCCCAAACCTGTTGCTCCTTCTGTGTTTCTAGGTCAGTTGATGGCACCAGCATGCCCTCAGTTTCCCAAGACAGGGCCTCAGATCCATCCTCCATTCCTTCTGCCTTCCCAGTCTGTAGTCCAGTGAAACTGACCTTTTTATGAATGATATTCTTGTCCAAAAAAATGCTTACTGTGTGGACACCAAGAGGGTAAAGCAGTAGCAGGGGGACAGATGGTGGTGGGATGAATTTGGAGATTGGGATTGACATACATACACCAATAGGTATAAAATAGATACCTAATAAGAACCTGCTGTATAAAATAAAATTCAAAAAAAAATGCTTATTGTGTACCAGGTACTGCCTTCAGCTTTACAGCCCTGTGAGGAAGGCACCAAAACCACCCCCATTTTAGAGAAAAAGAATGATATGTCAGAGGTTAAACATCATGCCCCAGGCCCCACAGTTCATAAACGGCAGAGCCAAGATTTAAAATTAGGCAGCTTGGTTCCAGCATCTGTACTTGAACCGTATACTCCACTGTATCTACACTGCCCCATCAAGTCATTGTCTCTCAGTTAACAGCCATCTCTTTCTATCCTATACCTGCATATCACATTTTTCTTTCTAAGTTACAAACCTTTTTTCTAATATTTCTGATCTAATCTGATCTAAGTAGATCTAATATCCACAAACTACAATCCAAACTTCCAGACCCTCCAAGGTCTTTGAAAATCTACCCCCAGGCCTACTCCTAACCTTATCTCCTTCTACTCTTCCCTGTCCAACACCATGCACCTGCCCCCATCCCAACTTTTTGCTTTTCCTTCATTTAATAATAATTATTCTAGCAAGTGTATGTTGAGTATCTAGGATGACCTATCTTTGCAATAGGCATTTTATACATATTTTCTCACTATCATAGCAATCCTACAATGTAAGTGTTATTCTTATCTCCTTCTTGCCAATTAGAAAACCTGGGCTCTGGAAAATTGAAACTTCCCTAAGGCCCTTCTGGAAACAAGTGGTGAGTCAAGATTTGAACATGGAAATAAAAAATTACATCATTTTTCCTATACACCCAGTAAACTTATGTAAAAGTATCCAAGTAAATCCTGAAGGTATTCTCTGGATTGCAAATTGCTCTTTGTCATAAATTGTGTTGATGTCTTCTGGGTACTCAATAATATGCTTTCTGTTCAAACCATGTGAATGAATCATTGATCTGATGGTGAACTAGCCACTCCCTCTTTCTTTAGGTATATCTGCCTTCTGACTACCTCTAACCCAAGGCAGAAATTGCTTATAAAGTCACAAGTAGAGTGACTACAAAATAACATGATGATAGAGTTCAGCTGTCTTATATTTACGCCTGAAGCAAAGAAATATATTACTGAATATTAGGCAACAGTAGTCGCCTATCAGGTGAGAGCTAGACTCAGGAGGTCAGAAGATACAGCCTCTGTCTTCTCTTTGAATAAGTTCCACAGCTACGGTAGCAGTGGTTTTGGTGATGTGGATGATGTAGCAAACATTTGTTAATCATCTGCCATATATCATGTATTGCATTAGCCTTTATACAGGGTCTCTTAATCCTCTACAACTCTGTAAAATGGCTATTACTCTGTTTATTTCAAAGGAGCACACTGAGGTTCACTTGTCCAACAGTCCAGATATAGCTGAGACGAATCTGAATTCAGTTCTGACTCTAAACTCCCTGATCTTTCCTCTCTGCAACACCACCTCTCTTAGATGTAGGGCTACTACATCATATTTCCCCTTTCACTTGTCCTCCCTTCTTTCCTGAGTTCTCATTTCTTTCCTCAGAAAAAAACAATAATTATTTTTTTTCTAAATCTCCTTGTACCTTTTCTCCATTTCCCTTTCCTCCTAACAACACATTTGAGAAATCATTTATAATGACATCAAATCACTTTTTATTGGTGCTCTGAAAAAATGATAGTGGTGTCACACAGGCACTCTGAAAGGCTGGTATATTATAGAGGGAAACTGCTCAAATGGCAGCCTCATGCTGCAATTCTACTCACAACTGCTTCTTAATCTGCAATGCTGGGCCTATGAATGACAACCCATAAAGATGCTACCAGAAAACTACTAGAGCTAATCAATGAATTTGGTAAAGTAGCAAGATACAAATTTAATGCACAGAAATCTCTTGCATTCCTATACACTAACGACAAAAAATCTGAAAGAGAAATTAAAGAAACACTCCCATTTACCATTGCAACAAAGAGAATAAAATACTTAGGAATAAACCTACCTAAGGAGACAAAAGACCTGTATACAGAAAACTTGAAGACACTGATGAAAGAAATTAAACATGATACAAACAGATGGAGAGACATATACCATGTTCTTGGATTGGAAAAATCAACATTGTGAAAATGACTATACTACACAAAGCAATCTACAGATTCAAGGCAATCCCTATCAAACTACCAATGGCATTTTTCACAGAACTAGAAGAAAAAATTTTACAACTTGCATGGAAACACGAAAGACTGCGAATAGCCAAAGCAATCTTGAGAAAGAAAAACGGAGCTGGAGGAATCAGACTCCGGGACTTCAGACTATACTACAAAGCTACAGTAATCAAGATGGTACGGTACTGGCACAAAAACAGAAATGTAGATCAATGGAACAGGACAGAAAGTCCAGAGATAAACCCATGCACATACAGTCACCTTATTTTTGATAAAGGAGGCAAGAATATATAATGGAGAAAAGACAGCCTCTTCAGTAAGTGGTGCTGGGAAAACTGGACAGCTACATGTAAAAGAATGAAACTAGAACACTCCCTAACACCATACACACACAAAAAAATTCAAAATGGATTAAAGACCTAAATGTAAGGCCAGACACTATAAAACTCTTAGAGGAAAACATAGGCAGAACACTCTATGACATAAATCACAGCAAGATCCTTTTTGACCCAACTCCTAGAGAAATGGAAATAAAAATAAACAAACAGGACTTAATGAAACTTCAAAGCTTTTGCACAGCAAAAGAAACCATAAACAAGAAGAAAAGACAACACTCAGAATGGGAGAAAATATTTGCAAATGAAGCAACTGACAAAGGATTAATCTCCAGAATTTACAAGCAGTTCATGCAGCTCAATATCAAAAAAACAAACAACCCAATCCAAAAATGGCAGAAGACCTAAATAGACATTCCTCCAATGAAGACATAGAGATGGCCAAGAAGCACATGAAAAATTGCTCAACATCACTAATCATTAGAGAAATGCGAATCAAAACTACAGTGAGGTATCACCTCACACCAGTCAGAATGGCCATCATCAAAAAATCTACAAATAATAAATACTGGAGAGGGTGTGGAGAAAAGGGAACCCTCTTGCACTGTTGGTGGGAATGTAAATTGATATAGCCACTATGGAGAACAGTATGGAGGTTCCTTAAAAAACTACAAATAGAACTACCATACGACCCAGCAATCCCACAAGTGGGCATATACCCTGAGAAAACCATAATTCAAAAAGAGTCATGTACCACAATGTTCACTGCAGCTCTATTTACAAGAGCCAGGATATGGAAGCAACCTAAGTGTCCATCAACAGATGAATGGATAAAAAAAATGTGGCACATATATATTATGGAATATTACTCAGCCATAAAAAGAAACAAAATTGAGTATTTGTAGTGAGGTGGATGGATCTAGAGACTGTCATACAGAGTGAAGTAAGTCAGAAAGAGAAAAACACATACCGTATGTTAACATATATATATGGAATCTAAAAAAAAATGGTTCTGAAGAACCTAGGGGCAAGACAGGAATAAAGACGCAGACATAGAGAATGGATTTGAGGACATGGGGAGGGGGAAGGGTAAGCTGGGACAAAGTGAGAGAGTGGCATGGACATATAAACACTACCAAATGTAAAATAGATAGCTAGTGGGAAGCAGCCGCATAGCACAGGGAGATCAGCTCAGTGCTTTGTGACCACCTAGAGGGGTAGGATATGGAGGGTGGGAGGGAGACACAAGAGGTAGGGGATATGGGAATATATGTATATGTATAGCTGATTCACGTTGTTATAAAGCAGAAACTAACACACCATTGTAAAGCAATTATACTCCAATAAAGATGTTAAAAAAAAAGTTCTAGAAAGTTAAAGCTGGGAGAGAAAAAGTCCAAACCCACATTCATTTATTTAACCAAAATACATTAAACTTGTACTGTGTTTCAGACTCAGTACTAGAGGTTAAATGATAATCAAGCCATCATATCTGCTCTCATGGAGCATGTAATCTAGTGCAGGCAGCCATAAGTTGGTAATTAAAATACAATAGGTTGAATTCCATGATAGACTAGTGCAGAGTGCTAAGAGAGAAGAAAGGAAACATCTCAATCATTAGAAGCTACTTGGGTCTGGGGCACAATCTCTTAGGATATGAGATTTGAGCTAAAATATGAAGGATATTTTCACATCAGCAGGTATGCTGGATACTGTCCACTTGCCCCTTGTTCTAAGTAACAAACTCTTAAAACGTAAGGACTTAAAACAACAACAGTTACTTATTATGATCACAAACCTGCAATTTAAACAGAGTTTAATGCGGAACACTTGCCTCTACTCCATGTGATGTAAACTGGAGTGGTTAAACCAAGGGCTAAAGGATTTTCCACCAAGATGGCTCACTCAAAAAGACTGACCATTGGTGCCAACAGTCAACTGGAAGCTCAACTGGGGTTCAGGGCCAGAAGCCTCAATTCCTCTCCCATGGATCCCTCCATGTGCCCAGGGCTCCTTGAAGCATAGAGGCCGAATTCCAAGGGTGAGCATCCAAACAGAGAGTGCCAGATAGAAGTTGTATTTGCTTTTATGACTGGACCTCAAAAGTCACATAACCTCACTTCCACCTCACCCTGTTAGTTCAGATAGTCATAAAGGCTCACCTAAGGAAATATGACCAGACTCTAGCTCTTGATGAGGGCATGACAGTGATCTAGAAGAACATGCGAGACAGGAAACAGTATTGCAGACATTCCTGAAAAACTTTATCAACCACACTCCTCTAAATATACTGTCCATACTTCACTCTGCTCTTATATGGAGAAGCTAAATATATGCACTACACCAACAACAGGCTCTCTTATCCTCTGGTTTCCTCTTGGGTTTAATTAAAGGGAGCAACAGCAAGCGACTGAAGGGAGAGAGTGAATTTAGTATATTCATTCCCCCAGCCTTTTGTGAACAAGTTCACCTTGGCTAGCTATGCCCTTCAACTGAAAGCCCCAGATCTTATCAGGCAACCCCTTCCATCCTGCCTTCTTTCTCTATGTTTTGATACGCTCCTCTTCTCCTTGCCTTTTCAGACTCAAAGGTGGTAAGTACTCCTGTCTGATACTAGTCCCAAGGTACTGCACCAGCTCTTGTGCTTTCCTATACTCTGCAGTATTCCTTTATGTTTCCTATACTCTAGTTACACCCACAGAAGTAATCCCTTCATCAATATATTCTCTAATTTGAGTATATGATCTGTTTTTGTTTTTCCCTGATCCTGACTAATATACCAAGTAAAGGGCTATCACGTGAAGGTGATGCAGTAAATTCATGGTTTGACAAGTATCTTCCACTGTAAACATTTAGCAATCTTAGATAAATTTATAATCAGTCTGAAAGAAACAAGAAATGTGTTTCCATGGACCAATAATGGGAGGAAAATGCAAAGTGGTGATCAGGACAAAAGCCATGGGAGTCCAAAGCCTGAGATGCAGAAAGAGATACTGAGGCATTGGGGACAAAAAGTGTGAAACACACAGTGTAGGATTGGGGCCAGACTCCATAAAATTAGGAGATGCAAAAACGTTCTCTCACTCATGAAAGGAAGCTAGTAAAATACCACAGCTCACCACGGCCTCATGCTATGGATTGCAGGAGCCCACGGGTTCAAGGAACTTGGGGGACACAGACACTGCCGCCATTCCAGGTACTGAACCAAGCTACCTGCTAGCTCAGTGCCAGGACCTGCAGTATTTCCAATACCATCACAGGCTGGGGGCTCCAGGCCACTACTGTAAATATTGGGTGTGGTCTGTTCGTAAGAGGCCAAACAGAGGTTAAAACGAAATTAAGTTTTGATGATGTAGAGAAATAGATAACAAAACCCAAATAATATCCAGTTCAAAATGAACCTGAAAAACAGAACTCAAAAAGATATGAAGTCAGATAATGCAAAAGATAGCAGTTCCCTCCACAAGCCTGTCCAAAAAATCAACTACACAAACATAAAATGACTTTAGAGAAAACATACTTTAAAGGATATTTTACAAAAAGTTATAGTAAATATGCTTAAGATGCACAAAAAGGTAAATGAAGGAATAAAAATCATTAAAATTTTAGAAATTTAAAAGGGACAGGTAGATATAAAAGAAAATCAGAAATCTTAGAAATAAAAAATGTAGTCGGTGATATAAAAAATTTGAGACAGAATAAATTTTATTGACACAAAGAATTAGTAGGATAGAAAGGGTACTGAAGAATTCACTCAGACACAGTTCAAAGACACAAGGAAATAAAATGTGAAAGAGTAATTTATTAATTAAAAGACATGGAAGAGGGCTTCCCTGGTGGTGCAGTGGTTGAGAGTCCACCTGCCGATGCAGGGGACACAGGTTCGTGCCCCAGTCCGGGAAGATCCTGCATGCCACAGAGCAACTGGGCCCGTGAGCCATGGCCACTGAGCCTGCACATCCGGAGCCTGTGCTCCACAACGGGAGAGGCCACAACAGTGAGAGACCCGCATACCGCCAAAAAAAAAAAAAAAAAAGTAAAGAAAAAAACCTTAAAAGTTATTGGAGAGGTCTGGTTGACCCTAACATAAAGGCAGCTTCCTACAGATCCTTCCCAAAAGTCTTAAGCTGAATAAGGAGCTCAAATAAAATCAAATATAAACCACATATTCAGAATTACTTGAAGAAAAATAGTAGCACAAATTTCAAATTGCCTATGAGTAGAAAAACAATCATCAAATTCCAACTGAGCTTTTACTATTGAAAGCTTGTGGGATCAGGGAGTGAGGCATTTGTTGCCTTAGGAGTCTCCAGGGAAAAGAGAAAAGGAGTATATAAGACTTACATAAAAGCCAGATAAAAATACCTCCCAGGAAGAGATTGCATACTAAGTGCTCAAATACTGAACACAGGTCTGGGTCTTAGTAATTTATGGTAGCACAAGTAGAAAAGAGGTGTGAAAGCAGAGGTTCCACTGATGCCTCTGCAAAGTATTTTGGGGGAAGATAATAAATGGAGAAGCAGAGGTGAACCCTTGATGATGTGGTATTAAAGTAACATAAAGAAATAAGAAGGAAAAAATTAAGAAACCTGCAGAAAAAAGAGAGAGAGAAAAGAGTGAGAGATAGAGACACACAATTTATACCAATCCCTCCCCCAATACGTTCATCAACAAAATGATTATCCACTAAAGAAACTGCACTTCAATACTCTAGCACGAATGGGTACTCTTCAGTGATGAACTCTGAAATATCTTGGAATAGAAAAAACAAAAACAAAACTAAGAAACAAACAACAACAATAATAAAAAAACTTCTCAGGCTGACTCTATGTAAAGCCATGGTAAAGAGAAAATAAAAAGTGAGACTTAAAACATCTCAGCTGATGATTAGCTCCCTCAAGAAAAATAATCCCAAGATAAAAAGTGTATACCAATGCTCCAAACTTAACTGAACTTCCTCAAATAATCATTGGAAGATATAAAAATACCCCAAATCAGAAATTCAAAAATTTAAGAATAAAAGTGAAAAATAACAGAAAGAAATGCAATGAACTCCAGAAAAAATAAAGGAAAAGAAAAAAAATCTCAAAATGATATTACAAGTTATCTAAGGAAGAATAGAAACAAATGATTATAAGGGACAATGAACAAAGGCAAAGAAACAACTAAAAGAACAAAAGTGAAAAATAAAAGAAGTAAAAAGGGTCAGAAAGAAAATTGTTGAGAAGGGAGGAAAGGAAAATCCAATATATGCAGAGTTGGAGTCACTGAAAGAAATAGGTACATATAATCTGAGAAAATTTTCCAGAAATAAGACAAAGAGAAATCTACACATTGAAAGCATCCACCATGTACGTTGGAAAAGTGGTCTGGAATGATCAATTCTGAGATAGAGTCTAATAAAGTAAAAGACTTAAAGACAAAGGAAAATTTGTCGGGATCTTCAGGCAAAAAGAACGAATTATTATCAGGGTAACAATTACACAGGCATCAAATTTCTCAAGAGAAACAGACAAAGAAAGACAAGCATTAATAGTAAGAAATTCAAGGAGAAAAAGTAGGAGTCAAGGATTTTATATCCAGCTAAGCAATCCTTCTGGCAGCAAAGCTACAGAAAGATCATTTTAAATATCCAAGAATTCAAGGAATGCTCTTCTTAGAATCATTTCCTGAAGGATTTACTAGAGAAGAAGTTTCTTCTAATCAAGACATGACTAGGGAAGTTTAAGAAAGGGCTGATACTAAGAGTTTAATATATTTAATTGAAGAGTTAAGACTGAAAGGTGACAGCATGGATGGGAGAACAGGTAAATATTCTGTGTTCTGACAAAGTGGAAAAATGCAACTTAACATGATAGAAAAAGAGAAAATTAAAATCAGATCATTATACAGGAAATAGGTGGAAGTAAAAGGATATCATTTAAAACTAGCAAACAAGATAATAAAAAATTAAGGAGAGCACTGTAAAATGTGTAAATACAAAGCTAACCTTTAAAACAAAAATACAAACCTTTCTAAATACCAGAAGAAATTTTTAAAAAGAATGAAGAATACACACAGACTGTGTTACAGAAAATAATATGACAGTGTTGAGACCAAACATATCAGTCATATCAATAAATGTAATTACGCTTAACTTGGCAATTAAAAGAAAATGATTTTAAAAATGGCTCAAAACGAAGCTCAACTCTGCATCATACAGGTGACACCTAAAATAATGTGACTCAAAAAGGCTTAAATAAATGGATAGGAAAAAAGACACAAGACTAATGGAAACAAAAAGAGGGCAGGTTGCAATCCTAATATCAGAGAAAATAGAATTCAAGCCAAAACTATATGAGATGCAAAAGAAGTAGACAAAAGGACAGTAATGATAGGAGACTTTAACATCATTTTAAGTACAAGAACATTTTAAGTTAACAGTATTTATGTAATGTTTTAGAAGACCTAAAAACATAACCAACATTGTGGATAGTGTAGATCTTATGAATATATACCTAACAACTCATCCCGATAATAGAGAATATAAGTTCTCAAATGTACAGGGCACATTCACAATAGTTGATCACGTATTAGTTCACTAAGACAACGCTGGTAAATTTCATAAAGTAAAAATACTACAAAACTACTCTTAGAGCACAACACAATAAAACTAAAAACTTAGAATAACATCAAAACCCCCAGACACCCTTCCATCTGAAAAAAAAGAGTCTTCAATCAAAAAATTTTTCAGTGAAAGGGGAAATAAAAAAACACTGAACACTGAAAGGGGAAATTAAAAAAACACTGCATATCAGATTCGATGACATGTGTTTGAAGTAATGATTAGAGTAAAATTCACAGCTTTGAAAACATATCAATAAAATTTTAGAATAAAAAGAAATTAAGTTTCTCATTCAAAAGGCAAGAAAAGGACAACAAAGAAAACTAAAAGCACAAGGAAAAGAAACGATAAAGATAAAAAGTCAGAGTTAATGAGGCAGAAAACAAAGAATAAATTAATACATAAAAATCCTTGTTCTTTAAAATAAATCAACAAAATAGACAAACTACTAGCTAATTTATTAAAAATGGGAGAATATACAAAGATGCAAAATGAGAAACAACGGATAAATATTAGTACAGAGAAAACGTTTTAAATCATGAGATCAATTTTCACCCCATCTACCAAAAATATTTAGGAAACTAGATAAAATGAATAATTTTCTATTAATATTTAATTTACCAAAGTTTACTTCAGTAGAATTAGAACGTTTAAATGATCATCTTCTGTAGAATAAATGGCAAAAGTCATAAAGGAGCTATCTAACCAAAAAGTACAAGTGCAGGTGGTTTCACAAGATCTCTGCTAAACCTTCAGAGCCACCAGTTAGTCCTAATGCTACATAAATTGTTTAAGAGAACAGAAAATGAAAGAGAACTTCCAAATCCCTTTTATAAAGTATGTGTGATATTTATAACTAAACCTGATTTAAAAAAAACTCCAAGAAAGAGAAAATGATAGACTAATATATCTAACAGCTACTGATGCAAAAATTCTTTAAAAAAATATTTGCAAGCAAACCCCAACAGCACATTATGAAAACAATACACCATGACTAAGAGTTTATACCAGGCACGCAAATATTGTGCATTAAATCCATTAAAATAGTTCACCAGATTAATAGGCTTAAGAGGAAAAATCTTATAAAAAATGCTGAAAAAGCATTTAACAAAATTGAACACCCATTCCTAATAAAAATACTTGAGACTATAAGAATGGTCCATTACCTTAACATGGTAATGGAATATGGATACTTCCATCCTAAAGCTAGCATCTCATCTAACGGAGAAACTTTAGAGGTGTTCTGACAAGGGTGAAGAAAAAGGCAAGGATGACCACTGTCTCTACTACATTTAACGATCTTTGAGATATTAGCCAACACAACTAGAGAATAGAAAACAGTTCAAGGTATATGAGTTGGAAAGGAAGTAAAACTATCTCTACCTGCAGATGACATGATGGTATACCTGAAAAACCCTACAGAATAAAGATAAAACTAGTTCAAACAATTAAAAATATTTAACAAGCTGGTAGGCTTTAAAATCAACATGCAACAATCAATAGCCTTCACACGCCCATATAATCTAACAGAAGATATAATAGAAAAGAAGATTCTATTTATCATAGCAAAAATAAAAGATAACATACTTTAAAGTTAATAAGAAATGTTCAAAACCTATATGAAGAGAACTGTTTAAAAAGAAAAAACACTGAAAGACAAAAAGTAGATTTGAACAAGGGAAAGACATTTCTGATTTAAAGATAGGGCATCTCTCAATTGAGCAATTGCAGGTGATGGGACACTGAGTAGAAATAAACTTTCCCCACAAAGCCCTGCCCAGATTGCAGATTTGTGCCCAGATCTTGGTTTCTAAATACCATTCTCCACTAAAAGGAGCCATAACTCCTTGGAGAAATGGCTGATGCCAGGACTGGGGCAAGAAAGTACTAGATAAGTCTGAATCATATTGTTGAATCAGAAAGTGAAGTAAAGAAGAACTGAAAAAAGAAGTGGGGATATGTCACAAAGACACGGAGATCAGCTTGAAGTAATGCCAACTGACCAAATTCAGGAAATTTGATCACTGAAATAAAGGACAGTAATAAGTTACAACATATTAAATAAAATAGAATCCATCAATTCATACTATAAACAAACACAGAGAATAATAAAAGGGAAAACTCTTAGAATAGAATACTGACATAAAAATAGAGAAAAGGGGAATAAATTTAGAAAAGCATCATTTTGCAACCATCATTGTAAAAAACTGATGCAGGCAAGAATCATCAACAGATGCTAAATTTGGGGAACGGAAAAGTTTGATGGGGAAAAGGGTATTATATCTCAAAGTAGCTCTTCCACGATTACAGTTGAAATACAAAAGGAAAAAAACAGTAACTGTACAGTGGAAAAATTAGGCAATACCTTAACCAAGTGATCAAAATTAACAACACCTGTAAGGGGCTACTTACAAAGACATGATGTTACTTCAGATGTAATACCTGAAGATAATATAATGTCATTCATATAGTAGTTCTTCCAAAAATGCAAAACATGGTTTCAATCTTGAGGAAACATCAGAGAAACCAAATTCAGGGACATATTAAATAAACAGCCTGGGACTTCCCTGGTTGCACAGTGGTTAAGAATCTGCCTGCCAATGCAGGGGACAATGGTTCGAGCCCTGGTCCAGGAAGATTCCACATGCCGTACATCAACTAAGCCCGTGTGCAACAACTACTGAGCCTGTGCTCTACAGCCCACGAGCCACAACTACTGAGCCCACGCGCCACAGCTACTGAAGCCCACGTGCCTAAAGCCCGTGCTCCACAACGAGAAGCCACCACAAGAAGACCACGCACCACAGCAAGGAGTAGCCCCCGCTCTCCGCAACTAGAGAAAAGCCTGGCACAGCAACGAAGACCCAATGCAGCCAAAAATAAATAAATAAAATTTTTTTAAATTAAATAAATAAATAAACAGCCTGTATTTTTATCAAAAACATCAATGGTATGAAAGACAAAGAAAGACTGAGGAACTGTCCCAGCGTAAAGAAGACCAAAAAGCCATGATAACTAAATGTAAAACACGATCCTGAACTGGCCCTTATAAGAGAAAAACAAAATTGCTACTAAAAACCCTACATTACTGGCACAACTGAAAAAACTGGAATATGACTGTAGATTAAAGGTTTGTTAAACTTCCTGAATTTGATGGAGTTCAGGATGTTGGCAAAGGTCATATCTGATGAGCAGGATATGAGACAGAGTCCCAGTTCTCAAAGACATTACATTCTAATTAAGAAAAGAAAGCCAGCACATGAAAGAAAGGGTAATACAAAAGAAAAAAAAATCAGCAAATTATCAGAACAGAAAGTAATTAGGTGAGCTGTAGTGGTCTGAAAAATATTCACAGGGAGGTGGAATATAAATGAGGCCTTCCAGGGAGGATGGGTTTGAGGTAAGCAGAAAAGAGAAGGAAAGGCTTTCTAAAGGAAAGGTACCTTTAAAGAAGGTACCATCAGTGTGAGCAAGGAAGTAGGAATAAACTCAGTGCATTGGGTAGATAGTGCAGAAGACTTGGGGGAAAAAGTCACTGATGCAGAACAGGAAACTTATTCGATATGTAGGAGGAAAGCACCAAAAAATTCAAACAAAACTTCAATATACATCAAACAAATTAGAAGAAATTAGATCATGCAAACATATGGGTTTTCAATTAATTTTTTTAATTTGGGAATTTTTAAATACTTTGCCCAAAACTCTTTTTAAGAGTAAGTCTTTTTTTGTAGGGGAAAGGTCTATTACTGCTATCCTAAAGAACTTTTTTTTTTTTTAAGTCTTCCTATGCTAAAGAACTTTCTGTGATGATAAAAACATTCTATATCTGCAATGTCCAGTACAGTGGGCTGATATTCCTGTGAAAGGTGGTTATTGTGACTGAGGTATTGAATGTTTAATTATATTTATTTTCGTCTTTTAATTGAAGTATAGTTGATTTACAATATTATATTAGTTTTAGGTATATAACATAATGATGCAATATTTTTATAGATCATACTCCATTTATTGTAAAATATTGGCTATATTCCCTATGCTATACAATATATCCTTGTAGCTTATTTATTTTATACACAGTACTTTGTACCTCTTAATCCCCTATCCCTATCTTGCTCCTCCCCACTTCCATCTCCCCACTGGTAACTACTAAGTTGTTCTCTATATCTGAGACTTTGTTTCTGTTTTGTTATATTCATTTGTTTCATTTTTTTAAATTTTATTAAAGTATTGTTTCATTTTTTAGATTCCACATATAAGTGATAACATACAGTGTTTGCCTTTCTCTGTCTGACTTAGTTCACTAAGCATAATACACTCCAGGTCCATCCATGTTATTTCAAGTGGCAGCATTTCATTTTTTATGGCTGAGTAATAATCCATTTTATATATATAATGGCAGTTGTAAATAATGCTGCTATGAAAATTGGGATGCATACATCTTTATGAATTAGTGTTTCAATTTTCTTCTAATACATTCTCAGGAGTGGGACTACTGGATCATATGGTAGTTTTATTTTTAGTTTTTTGAGGAACCTCTATTCAGTTTTCCACAGTGGCTGCACCAACTTGCATTCCCACCAACAACATACTAGGGTTCCCTTTTCTCCATATCTTCACCAACATTTGTTATTTGTAGACTTTTTGATGACAGCCATTCTGACAGGTATGAGGTGATGTCTCACTGTGGTTTTGATCTGCATTTCTCTGATGATTAGCAATGTTGAGGTCTTTTCATATGCCTATTGCCCATTGGTATATCTTTTTTGGAAAAATGTCTATTCAGATCTTCTGACCATTTTTTAATCAGGTTGGTTTCTTTGATATTGAGTTATATAAGCTATTTATGTTTTTCAGATATTAATGCCTTATCAGTCATATTATTTTTTAAGTATTTTCTCCCATTCAGTAGGCTTTTTGTTTTATCAATGGTTTGATAAAACCATTTTAAGTTTAACTACGTCCCATTTGTCTATTTGCTGTGCAAAAGCTTTTAAGTTTAACTACGTCCCATTTGTCTATTTTTACTTTTGTTTCCTTTGCCTCAGGAGACAGATCCAAAAAAATATTGCTACAATTTATGTCAAAGTGTTCTGCCTATATCTTCTCCTAGGAGTTTTACTGTTTTCAGTCTTACATTTAGGTTTTTATATTTAATTGTATTTATACTTTACAATTATATTTAATTTTAACTTACTTAATTAGTCATATGTGGTTATTGGTGATCTTACATCACAGGTATTGATATGTACCAAAGCTCTCTCACAGCTGGCATGAATCGTACAGATGTGTGCCCTCATTCCCTTTTCACATGTAGATACAGCAACAGCTCTCTCCTCTAACACTTATTTTTGTAAAGGCATCAGAGTGTTACATAAGGTATGACAGTTCCAGCGAGCTTAGAAAGTAATTAGGTCAGGGTTTCTCATTTCTGAAATGTAAAGTTCACCCTGAAGCATCATGAGGATTGAAGGTCCCTTGAAAATTAAGCAAATATTTGGAATTCCAGTTCATTCCTTCTTTCCTTAAGCTCATCCTTTTGCCTGCTGTAATGAAGTCTGCAGCTCATGTGGTCAAAAAAAAAAAAGAAAAAAATAGCTGGAAGCAGCCTTTACAATGGCCTCCCACCAAGGTTCCTACAGGAAGGACATGAGAGGGGTCATGATGCTGCTAGTTTTTCCACTGTGATCTCAGCCCCCTTATACCTCATGCAAGAGCAACAAATTAAGCTACCCTTCTAAAAATTCCACTTCCAAAATTTTGGCACATTTAGGCTTTTCCTTGGGTATAAAAATCCTTCAGTCCCTTATGCTCAAGAATGTACATTTTTCTCTCCTAAAAATAAGTGAGCAGCAGGTGCCACACTAAACAAGCCTTAAATGATTTAAGCTGCAGTTGGGAAGGCTCCATAATGTAATTCATTCCAGTTACTGCTCATTTGGAGCTGGGGGAGGCTTTTGATCTAGCTGCATGAATTTCAGGTCATTTCTATTGGACAGTTATAATTTTGTTACCAGTCTTTGCAAGTTGAACTTATAGTCCATTTGGAGTAATGAGCACACACACACACATCCCTATCAAGGGTCAACATCACTCAGTGCTGCTAAGAATAGGTAATACGCAATATTTAAGGGTTACTTCTCATTCTTTTCCAGCATTCCTTATGACATTTTATGCCCTGGCTCTCTTTTATCAATGCTGGAAAAATGCCATAAATGATTGGCTTGGGATGGGCAAGGGAATGTGCACAGCCTCTCCACTGATTAGAAAATAATGCCGAGCATTTTTGTACAAAAGGCATGGCAAACTTCTTCCTGGGTTTTTAAATAAAGTCAAAATTCCAAATATTTTGTTCAATTGTTCTCATCAGAACATGCCAGAAATTCCCATGCTGTTTTGCACATCAGCATTACTAAACCTGAAATATAGTTAAATCTCAAAAAAATGGGGAGGGAGGCAGTAAACAGGATAGACAATCACAGGTCAAACAAAATTTGTAGTTAATTCTTGAAAACATGCCATTAGTTCAGATTATATATGTATATAACTAAGTATACAAACATTAATATGCAAACCATATATAAGAGGGCATGAAAACAGTAAACTTCAGGTAAGAAGATGTTAAGTAGGAAAGGTCAGTTGCTGCTGCCTAAGGAAGGCTGAAGATCTAGGCTCTCCATCTTTGATGACACCTGCCATCCTCATGGGCAGGGAGCAAGTTACACTGGGAGGAGAGACCCAGTGGGGACATTTTGTTAATGAGCACAAGCTCCCATGTGAACTTGCCATGAATGGGAAAGATGGGGATGGAGACCAGAGGAACCTCATGGGGGTAAACCAACATGGAACACTTCTCTTTCTTTGTACAAGAGATCCTATAGAGGTGATATTAAACCAGTTTATTTCCAGTTTCAAGTTTATTTGCATATGATTTCCTCTCAAAATGCTTTCCTCCATGCCCCATATCTGAGGTGGACCAGCTCTTAGAAGAGTTCATGTGAATATTTAAATTCCAAAATGACTCAAAATAATTCCATGATTTGGTATAACATAATTTTACACCTCACTGTTATATGATATACAAGCAAAAAAATATGTAGTTTCATGACTGTCTTCCTCCAAAATGATAAGAATACCTAATGTTGGAAAACAGAGGATGTTTCTTGCTAATTTGCAACTGGTGCACACATGAAGGCTGGTGATGGCCTGGCTGGGTTGACTCAGATGTGCCCCTTCCAGTGTGCCATTTCCACGCTGCAGACTTGACCACACAGACCCTCCCTGTTGCTCTGAAGGCCATGGAAAATTAATGCCACAGAAAATAGGACAAAGGATATACAAACCAATCAAAATCTAGTCAACATCATTTGAAGTCAGGGAACTGAAAATCACTGTTCAGCTGTGGTGGATTGCATTGTTTCCCCCCAATTCTTCACTCCTCCCAGGAGCCACGTCATGTGACACTTGACTTTCCAGTTTCTACCACTAAAGGGGTGTATCTCTCCAACCCCTGACATTGGGTTGAGATATGTAAATTGCTTTGGCCAATAGAATGAGGTGGGAATGACAGTGTGTCAGTTCCAAGCCTACACCGTAAGAAGACTTGTATGTTTCCACTTGTCTCCCTGTGCCGCCAGCATTGCTATGAGGAGAACATCCCCCAGTTTGAACGCAGGTCCTAAGCATGTGAAGAGCCACGTAGGGCAGAGCTGCACCAGCCAACTGAAGCTGAGCCTCCCCAGCCAACCTGGACACCTGCAGTCAGTGGAGTCCCCAGCTAAGCCCAGACTAGATCAGTCAAAACCCAGTAAAACTGCTGGTGTATGACCAATTCTAAATGATTGCTATTTTAAGTCACTGTTTGCTTTATTTGCTTTACCATTTGTGTATGTGTGTGAAGACACTTAAGATCTACCCTATAAGCAAATTTCAAGTATACACTACAGTATCATTACAGTATTATTAACTATAGGAGGAGGTAGAGGAAATGGGTAGATGCTGGTCAAAGGGTACAAACTTTCAGTGAAGCCACCATGTTTTGCAGTACTCTGTTAATGCAGGATTATTGTTGCAGTAGAAACCAGTATCAGCCTCCACAGGATTCTCACAGCCAGAACTGCTTTAGGAACTGCATGCAAGTGGGGAACAAGTCTCTACCACTCTCAGAAATCTCTACTCCTCTCCTTTACCCTCTACCACCTCCCTATCCAGAAGAGGCTATTCCCCTTCCTCCTGACCAAGTGTTAGAATCTTGCCTTCCCCCGACCCACACTCCAACTCAAGTGTAATTCCTTGACATAAACTAGATCTTCCTCCACGTGTGTTTGGTAACTTACCTACTTTCCCTAAACCTTAGTTCTTATTTTATAAGTGGGGCTAATTATAACAAGATATATTATTATTAAATTAAGTTAGATAATGCTTGTACAGTGCCTAAAAAGTAATAGGAACTCAAAAAACAGTAACTACTATTATCCTGACTCTTGAAAAAGCATTCTCCTTATAATGATCTGCCCTGAAACCCAGAGATAAGAAAATTTCTTTTGATAAGATCATGCAAGAGTAGCTCAGTTAAAAATAATTGTTAACTCATCCCAACTCTTTATTTTTTTTATTTTTATTTATTTATTTTTTGCGGTATGTGGGCCTCTCACTGCTGTGGCCTCTCCCGTTGCGGAGCACAGGCTCAGCGGCCATGGCTCACGGGCCCAGCCGCTCCGCGGCATGTGGGATCTTCCCAGACCGGGGCACGCACCCGTGTCCCCTGCATCGGCAGGCGGACTCCCAACCACTGCGCCACCAGGGAAGCCCTCAACTCTTTAATATACAGTACTTAACACATGACTTGAAAAAATTATTTGCAATATATATTCTCTTGCTCTAAGTAATTTTGAAGTTTGGAGAATTTTTAAATCACCTGAAAAATGTTCTAGTATCTTTGGAGGTATTCCACTCTTTTTCATTGCTATTTAATTTATTCAAAATAAAAAATAAAACCAAAAACAGTTCATCCATCCATTTTTCCCACCCCAACCCTTCATCTCTGGTAACAACCAATCTGTTCTCTGCATCTATGAGCTTATTTTTTTGTTTTTGTTAGATGCCACATAAAAGAGAGATCATATGATATTTGTCTTTCTCTGTCTGACTTATTTCACTTAGCATAATGCCCTCGAGGTCCATCCCTGTTGTCACAAATGGCAAGATTTAATTATTTTTTATGGCTGAATAATATTCTGTTGTATACATATATATATATATATATATATATATATATATATATACACACACACCACAGTTCTACTCTTGACTACTCTGAAAATTTGAGACTCAAAATTGTCAATTAACATGCTAGTCATTCACTGAACCAATATTTAGTGAGCACCTACAGTACACCAGGCTCCATGTTAGGTTGCTATGTGGGATTAAAGGTACATAAGATAATTTCTTCTTCCTGGCAAATTATAAAGTGTTGGGAAACTGGTACATTGACACAGTAACAACTACCTGAGGCGGCACCTGCTGAGTCAATTGTGAGTGAAATTGACATTAACTAGAGTAGAAACTAGATAGAAACTAGATGGAATACTTGAATTGGCAAAATTTAAGGAGACATTAACAAAAAGACTATTCATAGAGATGAGAGAAGGGTACCTGGAAACCACAAGGAGAATGTAGTAACAGTGGGGCATTATCACCTCCCCAGGACTGATGGGATGAGAGCAGTAAGCATTTACCCAGACCAGGTGACACAGAGCCATGTAGAGAGGCTCTGACAGGAGATGTGGTTTGAAGGAATCTGGCAAAGTGCAGGGCAAGGGAGCCCACTGATGTTATCCATGCTTGTCAACCTTCAAGAACAGAAAGCAAGGCAGAAAGTAGATCTGCAAGAGCAAGCATAGTATATCCAGCACACCAGGTCACAGGAACCAACACCCAAAAAGATAGCCTTCTGACAGAAGCAAGCTTGGGAATGTAATGGTAGCCCTTATCAGTGAAAACTTACTTCCCCTGGACTCTCCTGGGCCTTTGAAATATGAATTATGTCAGAATATCCCCTTGAAAGACTCCCTTACAAATTCAGAGGGCATTAGAAAAGTGAACCTTGGATGGGACTGTAGCAAGCTGGGAAGTGAACTATGAATGAGCAGACCTGGGCTCTTTCCATGCCTTTTTTCCTGGGGAAGAACACAGGTAATGGCCCTCAGATCGTCTCCCCTCTAGCCCTGCTTGTTTATGGTCAGAGGGGGTTCTGCCAAAACACCCCATAAAAGAAAGAAAATGGAGATGATGAGAGACTATTTCTTAGCTAAACTGCGATGTGAATTTTTAAACATCGTCAAACTGGACTATTTTCTTGCTAGTTAAAATAGGTGGCACAAGATATTTTTCATGACCCTATTGTACTAAACCTGGTGGAAGGTGAAGCTCACTGCTTCCAGTGGGACCTTACACTTCCTGCCAACGTAATTGTGGGCAGTAGTGCCATTTGGAAACAACAATCATCTTCTTTGGGTTCAACATAGCTCTGAAGATGTAGTGATACTTTGGCATTTCCAGTTCCTTGCTTCGAAAATGCATTAACCTATATGTATACATAGTTGCTTTCCAATTCAAAATGATGCTTTTGTTTCGAATTCAAATTAGTTTTCCATCCTTGTCTGCAACCTCCAAATGATTTCATTGCATTACTTTTTTAGCATCATCTGTGGATGAGAATGCAAACAAAATTTCATAGTATCTCTGATTCTCTGAAGGCTTTATTTATACTAACATAATAGGGATTGATTGTACTATAGGATAAACAACCTTCAGTTTATATAGGAATGTTTTCAACATCCCATTTTCCATTCACATATGTTCTCACTAAGTAACTCATCAACCAAGTCTTATTTTCTGTGCTTTTCAGTGCTTGCCTTAGGGCCTGTTCTTTTTCCTGATATTGCAAGGTAGTAGCAAATAATGTCATAGTTAAGATTTCAAAGTCACAGCATTATAACCCCCTCATCGCTATTGCCCATAATGAAAATCTATATTGTAGCCTTAGTATTCCAAGGGACTCTCTCATAATCAAGTGATATGCTTCTTAGAAATTCATCTTCTGCTTTTCTTTTTTTAATATATCTGAATCATCAACTTTAAAATTTTTGATGGCATCTAGCCCTTTATAGGATAAATATCAACCTCCTTAGTATGCCATTTATGTAGTACACAAATGTTTATTGAGCACCATCTGTGACAGGTACTGTTACAGGTTCAGGGGATATTTTCAATACCATCCACACCAAGCTTCTTGCTTTCTCCAACATTCGACCTATTCTCAATCCCTTGCCTTTCCCAGTGCTGCATATCGGAACTTCTAATCACTTCTCCCCTGTTTTCCTGAAAATTCCTACTCCTCCTTTAGAACTCTCCTCAGTAACACCTCCTGTGGGCTTCCTCCCCAACTCCCTCTGGCTGAGTTCATCACTCCTTCCTCTGACCCCACCAGAGCAGAGTTCTTCTGTCTTTATCACAGCCTTTGTTACATTTGCTGGGGGTTGTGGGTATATCTTAATCTGTGAGCTCCAAGAGAGAAAAGTTGGAAGTTTGCTCATTCTAGGCACCTAGCATAGTGTACATACTCAAAGATTTGCTGAATGAATAAGTATGTGAACCCAACAAGTAGAAAACAAAGTACTAGTTGAAACTCTGAGAAGAAATGTCTTACCCAGAATTATGAATTACTCAGCTAGGGACTTAAAGTGTAACATGATAAATATAGTTGATAACACTGTATTGTGTAATTGAAATTTACAAAGAGGGTAGAACTTAAATGCTCTCTCCAAAAAAAAAAAAAATGTAAATATGTCAGGTGATGGATGTGTTCATTAACTTGATGGAGAGAATCCTTTCACAGTGTATACATATATCAAATCACCACAATGTACATTTTAAATACCTTACAATTTTATGTGTCAATCATACATCAATAAAGGTGGAAAAATTCCTTCATTCGTTTTTTAAAAAAAGAATTACTCAACTGGAACTAAAAGCCATCACTGCAGCCACCAGTTATCTGGAGACTTTTCAGCAGCAGGTGGCAGGCTAATAGGCTAAGTCTGGAGGGAATTACAAACCCCGGCCTGCACATTACTTGTTCCACATCCATCCTGTCCCAAGCACAGTCAATCAAAGTAGCCATGTCTCCTAGAAAGCTGCTCTGTAGTGCAGGAAAACCTCAAAGACTGTAACAAGCTGCAGGAGCTCAGGGAGTCCTAACTCGTATGTGTATGTGTCCTGGATCATTTTCTCTCTGACCAGACCATAGGTTTCTCCAAGAAACCTATGTTTCTTGTTATGTCTTGAACACCTCTATTTCCCCTTCCCATAACCCCTTGTCTCACACAGGACTGAACCCTCAGCTAATGTTTAATAGAACTCTTTTAAGGAAGAAAATACTTCAGGAAAAAAGAAAAGGAGGAGGTTGTGTTAGGGAATATCAGCTGCTGTAACAAAAATATTTCAAAACATCAGTGTCTTATCACACACAGTAGGATTTTATTTCTCGTTGTGTAATAGTCCAATCAGGTTTGCTGCTCAGCACACAGCTTTCCTCCAGGCGATGGTCCAGAGACCCTGGCTTCCCTTGTGTGCTACAGGGGCTATAGCATCTTCTTCATCCATCCAGTGGAAAGGGAAAGAAAACCTGAAGGAGGCACAACCACTGCTTAAAAGCCTTGGCCCAGAATGGCACACATCCTTTCTGCTCTCATTCCATTGGTAAAACTGGTCACATGCCCACACATGGAGACAAGCAGCTGGGAGATACAGCCCTGGCTGGGCAGCCTCTTCCTCATAACAACATTGGACACTAGAAGAGGGAGTGCCAAGTTTGGTGTTCAATAAAACTTTCCTGACACAGGATTCTCTACTGAGGAAATGAGAAAAAAGAGATACACTTCTATGAAATTAATCCCATTTCTCCAAAAATGAAGCTTACTGTGACCATACAACCTCCTGACTCATCCATCATTTCTAAATAAGCCACTTCTCCTGCAACAGTTCCTGCTTAACTTCTGAGAATCTCCATAAACAGTCACAGCTTTGATTTGAGAGTTCAGAGACCATCCTCTCTTCCTAAAGATTATTCTGGATAAGGGACTGCATTCCCCAAACTGTGTTCTACAAAACACTGGCATATTCATGTGCAAACTGCACCTAGAAATTGAGTTTGGGAAACCCAATACGCTGTACTTCCTTCCCTCTTGATGTTTCAAAATGTATACTAGCACAAAGATTCTGAGAAATCCTATAGTAAGAAACCTGTTTCACTTTGTTAAAACATTCCTCAAACTTAAGTTTATATATTGAAAAATATAAACTTTATATTATAAAAAATTGATATTTTGAAAAACATCTATTTACGTCAAATGCTGTGCAAGAGGACAAACTAATAAAAATAAGGATTAACATTTATTGAAACCTCTCATGTGTCAGATACCACTCTATCTAGTTAAATGAGAACAAACCCCTATGAAGTAACAACCATTTCTCCAATTAAAGATGAAGAATATTAGGCTCAAAGAGGTTAATTATCAAAGTTCCACCATTAACTGTAACCTGTTTGGGTCACGGAGAAAAATGACCAAGAGATTATGTATTTCTGTCCTTTTAGAAATGCCAACTAACACAGATGATGCCCAAGTCCCCAGCTTAATGTCAAATGCATGGTGGGGATTTACCCAAAATTTGCAAGGCCAGTCCAGCAAAACTCTATAAGAAATTACTTGTAACTTTTCTAACCAGGTGTTACTGTTCGTTTTCTAACTCAGATTTACTGACATGTGGATTCAGTAGTGAGACTGAAAGAAAAACAGAGGGAGGTCCAGGGCCCTGAATATAGAATTTCCCAGAGAAACAAGTTTCTCCCTCCGGGACCAATAAGTTCCAGTTCCCAAGAAGTGCTAGTACTATATGCGAACTAAATTTCTACCAACAGCCTTGCTAGGTAATGGTAACACCTCATTAAGTTATATAAACCCACTCTTAAAATGCGTAGCTATTCACCTGGGGAACCCAAAGCGCAGACATTTTGTTCCCATTTACCACCCCTGTCTCCTAGAAATGCCTGGATTTCCTGAAATTATGACTGTGTCATTTCCATCATGGCATTCATTTTGGGGATGAAATGATTTAGAGGGTTGGAAAAGGTCCTTTGATCAGGAATCACGAGATTTTGATTCCAGCCTCAATTCTACCAGTACATTTGCATGACTTTGAACAAGTCAACCAGGGCAACTACTATTAGCTTCTATTTCTGCTCTTACTTTCATCTGCTAGACTTTACAGTAAGGATTCTTCACTTAGTATCTCATTCAATCACTGCCTCCCTTTAAAGTAGGCATTTATCATCACCATTTTATAGATAAGAAAACTGAGGGTAGTGGGTGAGATTGGGCTTTACAAGTCTATGATCCAAATGGATGGATTCCAAGACCTATGGTCTTAAATAGTCTCCCTACGCCTCTTCCTCTTGAGGCTTCTCTCTTTTATCCCCAAATTGAGGGGTCTTTACTAGCCATTCTATAGCCATTTCTTCCCACTTAAACCTTTTGTGATATAAGCAAAACAAAGCAAAACAAAACACTTTTGAGAGTTTTTACTTCCCTCCAGGAAAAAGCAATAATTTCTGGTAGCTGCTACTAATTGGATATTAGTCGTTTTCTGAATTATAATGTGAAATACTAGATATTAACTATTACTACATGGAATATCAGTTATTAACTATCTACATGGGTAAAAGTTTGTGGGTAAATCAAAATGTAAATGATGTCGATACTGTCATTTCTCCAAAACTTCAACTCAGTCAAAATGGTACACATGGTAGAGGCAAGGAGAATTTACTGTGAATGTAATAAAGTTTAAGTTTCCAAGGCCTTGTGAGGGGCCTTAGCAATTTTGTATCAGTAATTTTGGTATTTTTACTTAAAGAGGGTCCTCCAATTGTATAAGCTTCAGGACCAACAAAACCCAAATCCATCACTGTTTAATGACTCTATGGTTGGTCTGCTTTGGATGTAAATCCAAGCTCTACCCCTTAGCGTGACCTTGAGTGTGTTACTTAACTTCTCTGTGCCTCCATTTTCTCTTCTGAAACAAGGGGGTTATAAAAGAGGATGGATTATAGGATTATTGTGTGGATTAAATAATTTATTGCAGCAAAGCACCTGGAACAGAGCACATGAAGTGATCAATACATGTAAGATATTATGTACTTACTTATTACTTTAATAGCATACGTGAATACTTGACAGTATATATACTATGTGAGCAAAATTTGATGAGCTGCAATACTTATTCACAACTGCTACTTTGCCTAGCTGGGGTGCCTCCATTACCAATCATTATTTAAAGACCTGTTTTCACTCACACTCTGAGTCAAACTTCCTAGAATATACTCAGCATTGATAGACTGAAACTGTATCAAATGACTTGAATCTAGTTGCTGATCTCAGACAAGGGCTACTTTTGGGTTCTTCCTTTTCCTAATAAGTTATTGAACCAGCTTTCCTCAGTGCTGAGTTCTGGTCATTTGAAGTAAAAATCCACTTATTCTTATTGTCCCAAAGTGCATTAAACATGTTTTATTTTGTTTTTTTTTTCCTGTTTAACTGGCAGCATGCTAAGTTACTCACTTGCTCAAAACTTTCTAAGTGGAAATAATGATTATTTTATGATAATTTCATTTCATTTTTATCATATTTCTGGGATGCAGTCCAGGCAAGTTTTGTTATTCTTTTATACACAAAGAACTGAAGTTCAGGGTAGTGACATGGTTTGTCCAAGATAACAGAGTAAATGAGTAGAAAACAGGAGGAGAAACCAGAATTTCCAACTCCAATTCCAAGACTTGAGGTTTACACTGAGTAAACTTTTCAAAGCTCTAGACCTTTAGTAGGATAATGCTTTCTATTTTATTCTTCAAACCTGGGTTCTCACTGGAGACTTGTATATAAAAGGGGGTAAGATAATTTTTCTCTATAAAATATATCCTACACTTGAGGATAGAGCAGAAAAATGTCAATAAAGGGATGTAGTACTCTTCTCACGATTGTTATTAATAATTTCAGGCATCGTAACCTCTGGGAAATCTCACATTTAATAAGCACCATTGTCAAGGCCAGCCTTACGTACCTGTAAATATAATAGACATTGTCTTGTGAACATTATTTGTGGAACTGGGGAAAACCTTCTACCAAGAGAGCTTCTCTCCACAATTCGTCATGCTGGAGAGTCTATCATTGCTCCTTTTGGATTAAGACACTGCTGACCCTGGGAAACTTTGTTTTCAGATGCAAAAATTCCTGGAATAGTCAACTGTCTAAACACTACCAAAGATAATTATAGATTAATGTCACAGAAGTAGGCAAATTGGAACTATAATTAAGAAGAAGACATATCAACAAAGAAAGGTTATGGGATTTGACTTAGAGGACCTGAGTTTTAATCCTACTTATTCTGCCACTCTATCACGCTGCTTCTCAGCTTAATGCACTGCTTTTTAAAAGGTACTACGTAGTGCTGTCTCATTTAGACTAGTATTGCTGGATCTTTTAACCTTCAGAGTACTTTTTTTTTCTTTCTTTCTAACTCTTTAATCAATTCCATTAGTGATAAACAGCACACTGATGAAATTTTCATCTGATATTTTTTTAAGATGTGGTAGAAACACCACTGAGGACAAATAAATAATGCAGATTCTCTGGCAAAGATATATTGAGATCTAATTTAGGAGGGAAATGCAAGATATTTTTCCTAGGAAGCAATAATCTAAAACAGCAGTGATTAGATGAAGTGAAATGAACTTGGTCATAAAATCAAGACACACAGGTTAGGAAAATAAGGTATATTTTTCCATCACCAATAACTAAAAAAGCCACAAAACTTTTCTACGTCTGGAAGAATTTAGTATCATATAATGTTATCCCAGGAATCAGTGGTCTGAGCAAAGCCACTATTAACAGAAAGAATGACTTTCAGCCTAAGAGCCAAGAACACGTTATCACAGAGTCTGAGGTAGTAGAAGTAGCAGTGACACTTGTAATTGTCACAGTGATACTACTGCTACTAATAAAAATAATGATGATGACAACAATAATAATAATAAAACCCTTCTGTTTGATTAGCACTTTATAATTTTAAAAGCACTTTCACATATTGGTTTCATTTGATCCTTAAAATGAGTTGATGAGCTAAACAATAGAAGACTCCCGTTTTAGGAGAGCAAACTAGAAGTTAAGATGGGGAAGTAATTTCTACAAGGTTATTTAATTCATGAATCCAGGACCATTACAGAATTTTAGGACTTGATTCCTGCTTAAAAGCAACTAGTCCAATCCTTTCTTTTATATGTTAGGAAACTGAGGCTTGGACACGAAAAGTGACTTTTTCTAGGAGAATACAGTTAATTAGTTGCAAAGCAAGGACTTGAATCCAAAGCTTAGTGCATAGATTTTTTCACCACACTCTGTTGCCTCCTAGATGGTCTTGAAAGGAAGAATGATTAAGTCCAGGTCAGTTATGAAATTTTGCAGGAAGAGTCCAGGGCTGGCTTTGATGTTAGATGGGAAAGAAAGATTTTCACTAAGATGTTTACAGTTAATAGTGACACTTGCAATGGAATAAATGAATTCAGATTCGAACACCTCTGAATCAGAAAGATATAGATCAAATAGGCAGAGGGGCAAAAATGACGCCAGTAATGTGAGCATTGATTTATGAAAAGAGTCCAGAAGATTAAAAGTGCTAAACATGCATGACTTGGCTAATGACTGAGGAAAGACAAGGAAGTCTATAAATATTTGAAGGGTACAAATGTTATAGAGGAAGCAAAGATATTTTAAAAACAAGGGGAAAAAAGCCAACACTATTAGATTAATGGAACCCAATGAAGAAAAGAAAAAACAAAGGTTGAACATACGGAAATACTTTAAAATGAAATTTGTTATTCTCTAGATTTGTCTTCCAAGATCAGAGGTGGAGTCTGTCATCTGGGATATTTAAAATCTGATTGGACCCGAAGTACCTGAGCCAAAGACACAGGAAGCTATGTTCCATGGATCCATAAGGGCTGGCGCACATGCCCTCGCAGGTCTTTTCCATCTCTTATTTTGTAATCCTGGAACTACACAACATTGCCTTGATTTTCACTCATTCTGAAGGCTGAGGCTTTGGAGATGTGCGGAATAAGGATAGTGGACTCTCTGAGTGCTTATAATTCCTATCTTCAGTGCACGGCCCTAGAGGTGAGCTTGCCAACTCAACCAAATAAGAGGAGATCCAAATTGACATTATAAAACTTCGTCCTAAATAAACAAGATAATTAAACCTAGCAGCTTCAGGAGAGAAGCTCACTCAACTCCACCTACCCACCTGCTCCCACATGAAGAATCCAGGAGGACTAGCTCTTGCATCAGCAAAGTGCATCTAAGAAGCACCCTGGCTGAGGCAAAGGTTGTATCACTATTATCATCTCCTCATGGCTGGTATCTTACATACATTGCCTAGATTGTTAGCCTGGATTTCAAGCTCATAGCTTTGCCATGCCCATCTGAGATGCCTGCCTGGTCTGGGCCTACCTTATCTTGTTCTCAACACCTACACCCTTCTGGATCCTGATTCTCTGATCAGCTAGTGCCCTACCTTGCCTCCCAGTACCCATGTACTTTGACATTGAAATGTGGCTGGTATGATTGTGGTAATAAAAATAATATAACTGAGAATTGACAATATGCTCGCTAAGTCGAGAGGAAACAATAGTTAAGTCTACTGAAGTCCCTGAATGTGCTAAGCTTCAAAGGCTTCCATCTGCCTCGCCTAGAGTTTTGACTCCGGCTGCCTGTTTACTCTTCCCTTCCCTGGGACAGAGTCCATACTGCTCACCATCTGTACCTATGAAGCACCATATCCAGCACAGTGACTGTTCAATAATATCTGTTAAGTGAATAAATGAATGCACCCCAGGCTGCTTGGCTGGCTGGGGCTCAACCACACTAGTCTTTGCATTTCCAGAGCTTGGGGATCTGTTTCCTGGACCCAAATCCCTACCCACTGGAGGAACCCTGACTGGACCACACGGAATACTGATGCACAACTGTCTCTAAATAGCATTATTTCCCAGAAATCCTAGTGGTTAGGCCCTACTTACCATATTGGAATTATGTTGATTCTGGCACTAGCTTTCATTAAACCCTAGATTATCCCATGACTTTAGACAACATGATTTGGGTATGTGGTCACTTCCAAGGCTCTCTGTGAGTTAGTGCTCTAGAGCCGGTTTCTCTAAGATCTTCTTCCTCCCCGACTACTACTGGGATGCCACCCTACCTCCCAGCAGAACCCACGTCACTTATGAAAACAAAACACTTTTTCTTTTTAAATCTCTTTTCTCCTTTTCTTCTCCTGAAGACCCACCCATTCTTCCCCAAACAAAAGGATCACTGAGATTTTCAGTCAGAATTCTGGGTGCCATTACATCTTAGGCTGTTCATTAACTATGTGCTGTATGGAAAAGCACTGAAGATCACTGCAGCTGTAGTTGGAAGTCAGTGTGCCAGGATAATGAAAAACAACTCTGCAGTTCCCCATGCTCTGTTAGTTCTGTTGTCATAAATGAGTTGTGGAGATTCGGAGTGAATGATCCGTATCATATTGAACTGTCCTTTTTTATCGCTGACAATTGAAGGTGACTGAGAAGCAGGGCCAGTGTCAGACTGAATCTAATTGGAAACCTTCTCTCATTAATGTCTGACGTTGACTTGTATTACTTGATGAAATTAGGACCACAGTGAAATGGATTTTATTACACAGAATGAGCTGGTTGAGCTCTCTTCCATTTCAGTGTTTTTTTAACCTCATCCCACCCCTAGTTCTGTGGCAGAAGAGGCCTAGCAGAGCAGGAATTTTGAGTAAGGCAGGTCTGTGCACAAACAAAGCAAGAACAGTAATGTAGTAAAGGAAACTGAAACCATATGGACTTTTATGTCACATATGTTTGAGCAGTTCTTGGGTACTGCTGTGGAAACCAGGGGACCTCCAAGAAGTCACCTTGGCCCCAGCACTCCAGGCACAACTGCCCCTAACCCAGCCCAGGCAGATGAGCACTGATCTTGCAGGTAAAGGGTATGGTATGGAGAAGAACACCCACACCCTCCCTCCACCCTTTCCAGTCACTGGCTGCCTTGATGAAATGCATCCTTGGAAGCTCTCTTTGAAGGTTTGGGTCTTCAGCTGAGGTATTATTTCCAAGAGAAAAAGTGTTGGGATCAAGGAATGGGAATTTTACTCTAGCTATGTTCCCTCTTCCCTGACCCTTACCATTTCTGGAGGAGATAAGAGGAATCAGGGATGAATGAGGAGAGATGAAAAATCTGAGCAGAATATTTAGAAGAATACTCCAGACCCATGGAAAAAAACCTTCAGACCCTCCAGTAAAAAACAAGCAAGCGAATTTGCTTTGAATGAAAAAACATGGCCAGTGCTTATGGTATGCTTTCTATTAAGCATATGTTAGAGCCGTGGAGGTTAAAGTCTTGCAGTCTGATTTTTGGAGACCCAAAGCCAGGCCAGGTTAGTTTTTTCTTCTTTTTTCCCCCATAGCTCTGTCAGGTATGAGTAAACTAACGCTGATAATAGCGACCCATATTCTGAATGATTAGTTGAGCCTTTTACAAACGTTAAAATGCTTTCAAAACGCTTAACAACAACCAGGAAGTTTACAAATTTCATCTAGGAACATCAAAAACCAGTACCTACATAGTTATTTATTTGCTCTAAAACCTCCTATTCTTAAAACTATGGCTTTTTAGAATGCACATTTTATTTACTCAGAAATATACACAGTGCTCTTCAAGTTCAGAAGATAAAGCAATGGCTAATTTAGGCTGTTCTGATGCCTAATTAGTGCCCAGATTGTTAATGGTCTGATCCGTCTGACCCTGAGATATTACGATCCATCCAGCAGGATTTAAGAGAGGGAGGGGGCCCGTTCTTGACAAAGTTGTGATACTGGCCAAATTAGTCATCTGTGCCTCTGCATCCTCTTTCCACGTTTCCTTCCTGTCCTTTTTATCCCTCCTCACTCAGTGTCAGTCACCAGCCCACTCCCCGCCCCCAGAGCAGCGCATATGAACCTTCTTTCCCATCTGAAATCTTTTTAATGTTTCCTATGTCCATTCTCAAACCACATTTGTCTTGTGCTTTTCGGTAAGAATGAAACTTTTTTTTTTAACAAATTCACTCCGTGATATTAATGACACAATCATGTTTAATACATTGCCCATCCTAGGAACATTTGGAAGTAAATACAACCACTAACTCATTGTGCAAGGTCTTTTCTTACCTATATGGAATTTTTTTCCTCAAGCAGCAATCCCAACTCAGTGTCACGACATTGATTATATCTCATTCATCACCTCCTGGATTTCAGCAAATCACAAATTGTTATTAGAGCCCTACAGATCTCAGTTGTATTTCACCATTTTTCAGGTCAGGAAATGGACGCCTAGAGAGTGGCACTGATGCCCAGGTCACTTAGAGAGTCAGTGAATGAACTGGCTCTACTGCTCAAATCCTGACTCCTAATCCAGTGGTCTTTCTACCCCAGCACACTGCCAGCTCCACTCTATACTGTTTCGGATCCCAAATGTCTCACTCAGTGCTACCAAGAGACTTCCTCTCAGACATGGGAGCGTTCTCTGGCTAAATAGAGAATGGTAGGAAGAACACTGTCATGCTTACAAAAGATCTGCTCTATTATACGGAGAATCCGGAATGTCTAACTGGTAAGTGACAGCCGCTCCCTGCAGTGCTCTAAGGAAAACTCAACGCAGGGATAATTTGTGAGACATTCTATGCTGTGAAAATATACCTAAATGCTGTGCTCATGCTAATACATTTTTGCTTTGCTATAACCACCCCTAGCATCTCTGCCAAAGATATCTTTATAGAAGAGGGAATCAAACAAAGCTGGAGAGTTGTTGATGGGGAGTTGGTAAAAATACAAAGAAATTATACAGTAAGCAAAGCAAGCAAGATTCCATCTCAGAATCAAAAGTTATATGAATTAGTATGAGAAGAATTTCCTACAAACTAGAAGTGATGGAGGGCCTCAGGAGAATGCTCTTCTAAAGGGTCTACTCACACACTGTGCTTAGTTGATATCAAACATCTGGCATGAGAGAAAACCATTCAGTCAATCAAACAGATGTTTAGTCTACCCTCTGCCAAACACCTGGGCGATTGATGGGATCATTTCCTTTTCATTAGGGAGCTTGGCCACAGTGACCTGGAGGTGTAATCACAGCATGAGAACACAGCATGAGGACGGCAGGTATCTTGACCCACCAGGATCCCCAGCATGGGACATTTTTCAGGTCTGTGCGGGTCAATTCAATATCACTTTAGTTTGAGAGTTGTTGGCTGTTTGTTGTTCTGAGTCACTTTGATGCCAGCACAGCTTTTAAACCCTACTTCATAAAGAGCAGAGGGCCTGAGATGAAGAAAAACACCTTACTGACATTCAAGGATAGGAGGCCATTGGCTGAAAGCTACACAGGTTTCCTCCCAAACTGTCGTTAAGTGACCTTCCTCTGCTAATCAGCTACTGTGGGGGAAAAGGTGCCGACATTTTGTTGGCACTGGCCTGGGGATTCATAATGAGTATAGAACTTGGCTCCATTATAAAACATAATCCATCTGACAAAGGGAAATCATTTAATGGGCACTCTCTTAATTATAACAATTTGGAAGAGGGAAAAGTTGAGGACAACAGCAGAAAACATAAGGGTAAAATGAGAATTTTGTCTTTGGACTCCCTTCTGGTAGACTAGCATCCCCAAGGGTTAGAGAGGAAAATCAACATTTACCAATATTTTCCTCATCAATTCTAATCAAAAGCAAGGGGAGAAAAAAAAGGAATAAGGGAATAGGGACAAATTAAAAAAGGGGGAAATAAAGGACTTCTGTTGTCCTGTATAATATATGGATGAATAAAAGGATAGCAATGACAATTGTAATTTATTACATTATTCAATGGAATTTTCTTCTGGGGTGGAGAGGTCTCTCGAGGAAGGGTATAAGCAGTCAGCCACGGGTCACATCTCACTCAGGAACACTGCAGGATCTGATCTAGGTATCTTCAGAAAGCTAGATTTACAGCTCTGCTGATAGCCTCCAATAGGAAGACTGTCGCTCTAAAGAGCAGAGTATTACCTTAGTTTGTCTTCCTTGCTTACAATACTACAATGGTAATGCCGTACAGGTGTCCAGAACACTGTACTTTTCAAAGTGCTTTCATAATGATGACTTCTTTTGATCCCTGCAGTTTAAAGTGCAAGATTCAGTTTGAAGGTAACAGAAGGAAGAATATAATAAAGTATATACTCTCCGCCCGTTACTTTTCAGACACTTTGCTAAGCACTTCCACATGGCATCATATTCATTCAGGGTATATGTATTTTTACCTCCCATTTAATTCAAGAGAAGATTGAGTTCAGAGAGGCTAAGTAATTTGCCCACAGTCACCCAGCCACTTTATCCTTTTTAGGTATAGAGTTTTATTAGCTTAAATGTACTCATTCACAAAAATGTAAACGGTTTTGGTTTCTTAATTTTTTTAATCAAAATCTTAAGTAAGGATTTGAATCTCCACATCCTGGTAGTCACTTTCTGAGCACCAATCAGCATGTCCAGTGACCCCAGGGCAAAGTCACTGAAGCAAAATCTCCCCTTCAAGTTTTAATTTTCACTCTATTCTTCTCTGAACTACTGGGTAACCCATTACAGTTGTTTCTCAGGGACCATTTCCCTTCCCTTAAATGTTCTCTAACCTCAGCTTTGCTCTGAAGCCCATCGTGAATGCCTTCTGACCCTCAATTACATGAATATCATGAAACCTAGCACTTCCTTTCAGTGGGAACTAATATGATCCGGACCAAAACCATTCACCTCCCACTCAGCACAGTTCTCCCCATGCATTTAACACAATCACTGACTCCTTTCAAAACACTTACTTCACCTGTCCCTGGGTACCACCCTGTTTTCAGATCGCTTGGCTGGTTTCTCCTCATCTTCCTGACCTTTAGAGCTTGAAATACTCCAGGGCTTCTCTTTTTATCTACAATCACTCCTGAGGTTATCTCATTCACTTCTGTGGCTCTAAGTATCATTTACACACAGATGACTCCCAAATTTGTTCTTCTAGAACGAATCTCTACCTTGAACTTCAAACATACACCACTGTGTTGCTCAACATTCTCACTTGGATGGCCGAAAGTTATGATAAACCTAACATGCCTGAAATCACACCCCCATATGTTCCTTCCCCTTCATAACCTCACTAGATAGCAGCTCCATTTTACCAGACGTTCTGGCCAAAACCCCTAGAATCATTCATGACTCCACTTTTCTACATGCCACATCCAATCCATCAGCAAAGTCTATTAGATCCACTTTGAAAATAGGTCCAAGCCCTCTCCTGCTTTAAGATTTTACATTCACTGCTCCCTTTGCTTGGAATGATCTTCCCCCAAATGCAGGCATGGCTCATTCTCTCACTTCTTTCAGGTCTTTACTCCAATATCACCTCCTCAGAGAGGCCTTTCCTGACCACGTTATGTTCAGAAGTTCTATCTCCCAACTACTACTCTCTATTGTTCTTTATTCTTCTTACTAGCACTTATTGCCACCTAATACAGCAGGGGTTGATGATGCCCTGTCTAGATCCTTGATCATACCTTTGGCCTTCCCCAGAGGTCACCACAGATACTTCCCTTACAATCTGTGGCATTCTTTGCCTCTCTGACTAATGGCCTTATTGCTTTCCTCTAGCAATGAAAACATTTTCAGCCTTTGTGCAAGGCAGACCAGAAATGTTGAAATGTTAACACCCTAGGAACCAAGGAGGCACAGAAGTTTACGAATAAATATCCCAATATTTTGTCCCTCTTGAGGGCAACTCTGAGCAGCTTTCTGCACTGACTTTCAGAGAATCCTCAGTGGGATTCAGCCCCAGTTGCCCACAGTGGTAACCCAATGATTAGTACACTCTTTATTCACTTTCCTCCCTTCTCTGCCTCATTTCTCTTCTCCCTCCTTGTGCTTCATGAGGTTACCTCCTAAATAAACTACTTGCACCCAAATCCTTGTCTCAGGGTCTGCTTTTGGGGAAAACAACACAGAAATATATTTTATGCATTTATTTGTTTAGCATCTGTATCCCCCACTCAATGCAAGCTTCATGAGAATAGTAAAGTCATTTTGTTAATAGTTGCATCCCCAGCATCTCTGTGCCTGGCACATAAGAAGCACTCAATCATTTTTTGCTTTTTTTGTTGAAATGAATGACCCCTATCTCTATTTGCATTTGACTTCTTCCCCCTGTGTTTCCTTGCCAACGGGATGCAGCATCATGGGCTGGAAGATCTGTGCTGTCATTTTAACAGAGAAGACAGAATAGAAGGCAAGCGAGATTGGGGAAGATGGAAAAAGAGAAAGAACAGAAATCCACTTTCTTTCTCACATGTCTTTCAGGGGTCCCAAGGGAAGGCTTCAGATAAACAATATTCAACTCTGGAATGGACCTTGGTGACAGGAGGGTCACTAAATTTGAACTCATCAAAGGGCTCCCAGACCAGGGTAGCAGTGGGCTCTGTTACTGGCACAAAGCAGCAGAACCAGATGGGGAAGGAGAGTTTGACAAATGTCTTTTCCTCTTCATATATTTCCCCTCTTTGGTCACTGGCCTTTCATCAACATCTGAAGCACAAGGGCTGCTTTTGAGTGACAGGCTTGATCTTCTGGTCACTAGGCTGAGAAGAAAGGTGAGAAGCCAGCGGATGTGTCTGCTTTTTACCTCAAAGGACATCCCTTTATTTGGGATGAATTCGTCACTCCAAGAACATAAGCAGGGCCCCACCCAAGTAACAAAAAGATAAAAGTTCATTTGCATGTTCCAGAGGCAGAAGTCTTTACTGAGAAAACAACAGGTGACTACATTAGTACAGCCTCTATGGGGCCTATAGGCCCCATGAGTGTACCTTCAGCATCAAATACAGGATTGGCACTACTATTCAACAGAGTACTGAAAGTCCCAGCCAGAGCAATTAGGCAAGAAAAAGAAATAAAAGGCACCTAAATCAGAAAGAAAGAAGTAAATTGTCTCTGTGTGCAGATGACATGATATTATATGTAGAAAACCCCAAAGATTCAGCCAAAAAACTGTTAGAACTAATAAATGAATTCAGGGAAGTTGCAGGACACAAAGTCAACATTTAAAGAAGTTTATTTTTATACACTAACAATGAACTATCTGAAAGAGAAATAAAGAAAACAATCCCATTATCAATAGCATCAAAAATAATAAAATACTTAGGAATAAGTTTAACCAATAAGGTGAAAGATCTCTATACTGAAAACTGTAAGACACTTATGAGAGAAATTGAGAGAGGAGATCAAGATGGTGGAGTAGGAGGATGCTGAGCTCACCTCCCCCTAGGAAAATATCAAAACCACATCTATATGTGGAGAAATTCTCACTGAAAGCAAACTGCAGACTGGTAGAAAGACTCTTCTACAAGCAAGACTATAAAGAAAGACCACACATAGTCAGATGGGAAGGGAGGAGAAGTGACCAGGTTGGGATCCATGCTGCTAGGAGAGGACACAAATGAGAAGGGGGATATCACGGGCTCAGAGATCCTGGCTGGGGAATAAGAGGTTTAAACCACATATTGGGCACCCCAGCACTGGGGTGTAACAGGAAGATGAGTCCCCTTAGCTGGTTTGAAAACTAGTGGGATATACTGGAGAGCTATAAGAAACCAAGACTCTGCTTATGAAGTGTGTACACCCTTGCTTACTTCCAGGAACAAGGTGGAGGAAGCAGACTGAAACTGCCCGGGGCTCTGGCTGGTTTCCTGTGGCCATCCCAGCATGTGACCCAGCCCCTCTAGCTTTGGTGCAGCTCCCAACTAGGGTGAAGGCCACTTAGTGAAATAACACACAGTATTTGTCTTTCTCTGTATGACTTAGCACTTATATGTGGAATCTACAAAATGAAAGAAACAAATGAATATAACAAAACAGAAACAGAGTTATGGATATAGAGAACAAACTAGTGGTTACCAGTGGGGAGAGGCAAGAGAGGGGTAGGGGATAAAAGGTAAAAACTACTATATATAAAATAAATAAACTATGAAGATATACTGTACAGCACAGGGAATGTAGCCAATATTTTATAATAATTTTAAATGGATTCTAATATATAAAATATTGGATCATTATGTTGTACACTTGAAACTAATATTGTAAATCAACTATACTTCAATAAAAAAAGAAAAAGAAGTTGAAGAAGACACAAATAAATGGGAAGATATTCCATGTTCATAGCTTGGAAGAATTAATATAATTAAAATGTTCATACTGCCCAAAGTGATCTGTAGGTTCAATGCAATCCCTACCAAGATTCCAATGGCATTTTTCAGAGAAATAGGAAAAACAATTCTGAAATTCATAGGAACTTCAAAAGAATTTCAATAGCCAAAGCAATCCTGGGACAGAACAAAGCTGGAGGTATCACACTTCATGATTTTGAACTTTATTACAAAGCTATAGTAACCAAAACAGTATGGTATTGTCACAAAAACAGACACATAAACCAATGGAACAGAATTGAGAACCCAGAAATAAAACCACATATATACAGTTAACTAGTATTTAACCAGGGAAGCTAAGACTATTCAATGGGGAAAGAATAGTCTCCTCAATAAATGGTGTTGAGAAAACTAGATAATTCCATGCAAAAGAATGGAACCGGATCCCTATCTTACACCAGTCACAAAAGTTAACTCAAAATGCATTAAAGACATAAATATAAAATCATAAAACTCCATGAAGAAAACATAGGGGAAAAGCTCCTTGACATTGGTCTTGGCAATAATATATTTGAATATGATACCAGAAGCGTAAGCAACAAAAGCAAAAATAAACAAATAGGACTACATCAAACTAAAAATCTTCTACATGGCAAAAGAAACAATCAGCAAAATGAAAAAGCAACCTACAGAATGGGAGGAAATATTTGCAAACCACATGACTGAGAAGGGGTCAATATCCAAAATATATAAACAACTCATACAACTCAATAGCAAAACCAAACATGGAATCCAATTTAAAAATGGGCAAAGGATTTACATAGGCATTGTTCCAAAGAAGACACACAAATGGTCAACACGTACATGAAAATGTACTCAGCCTCAGTAACCATAAAGGAAATGCAAATCAAAGCCACAATGAGATATCAGCCTCACACCTGTTAGAATGGCTATTATAAGAGATAAAAAGTGTCAGCGAGGATATAGAGAAAAAGAATCCCTATATCCTGTTGGTGGGAATGTAAATTTGTATAACCCCTGTGGAGAACAGTATGGGGGTTCCTCAAAACATGAAAATAGAACTACCAAATGATCCAGCAAGTCCATTTCTGAGTATATATCCAAAAGAAATAAAATTACTATCTCTAAGAGATATCTGCACTTCCATGTTTATTGCAGCATTATTCACAATAGTCAAGGTATGAAAACAAAGAAAATACACACACACAGGAATATTATTCAACCACGAGAAAGAAGGAATTCCTGCCGTCTGCAACAACATAGATGAATCTTGAGGGCATTACGCTAAATGAAATAAGTCAACAGAGAAAGACAAATACTGTATGATCTCCCTTATGGGTGGAATCTTGAAAAATCAAACTCATAGAAACAGAGTAGATTTGTGATTGCTAGCAGCTGGGGTGGGGTGGGGGCTAGGGAGACGTTATTCAAAGGATATAAACGTTCAGTAATTTGGTACCTAGTGTGTATCAAGCTGACTAGTACCTGCTCTAAATGTATTGTTCATTTTGTCCTTTTAACAGCTCTTTGAAGTTAGTGATCAGCGTTATTCATATTTTATTTGGAGCTTATAGGGATTAAGAAACTTGCCCAAAGTCACACAGTAAATGAACCATTGTTACCTCACCGCCACAGGTCAAGAAATCCAGGTTGCCAAACATCCTTTCTATTGATACGAGGCATGTGCCACCCAGAGCAGGTCATTTTGCCTTTTTTTTTTTTTTTTTTGCCCTACGTGGGCCTCTCACCGCTGTAGCCTCTCCCATTGCGGAGCAGAGGCTCCGGACGCGCAGGCCCAGCAGCCACGGCTCACGGGCCCAGCCGCTCCGCGGCACGCGGGATCCTCCCGGACCGGGGCATGAACCCGCGCCCCCTGCATCGGCAGGCGGACCCCCAACCACTGCGCCACCAGGGAAGCCCCATTTTGCCTTTTGACGCAGGCATTTTGGCTGAACCCTTTTTGCATGCCACTGCTCAATAATCAAGTGAATCAAAATGGCACCATGAATGGGTGTGCGTGTGCAAATGCTGGAGACTTGTCTCAGCTCACACTGGGGACATGATCACTGAGAACAAGAGATAGGAAGAGCCCATTCCCGGGCAAGGGGCTAATTGATGGTGTGAAAAACACAACTACAAAGATACCAGCAAAATATTATAAACTAGGATTGCCTTCCTGAGAAAATCTACAAGGTATGAATAGTGGGCAGCCAATCCTGTTGACCGTAACAGAAGAAAATGCCATGCCTATAATACCCTGAAGCTCACAGATCCTGGAGGAAGTTCCCTTGCCTGTATAAAATATCACTAGGATAGACTAAAAGAAAAGGCCAGATATCTTTGATGGGGGAGAATTCAGTCTGAAAGAGAGTGACCGTCTTTAAAACTTTCCTCCTGCTGCCTTCAATTCCCCAGGCTTACTCCAGATTCTCACCCCACATGCCCTTTATCCTAGGTGCAACCTTCACAGCACCTGGCAGTCCACTGCCACAGATTTCAGCAGGCCATCCACTATCCACTACACTGTGTAGTGGCAAGAATTCAGACTTGGAGCAGCAGATCTTCAGCTCAAATCAAGACACTGACCCTCACAAGGAAGGAAGCTTAAACAGGTCACTTACCCGCTCTGAATTCCAGTGTCCTCACCTGAGAAAAGAGGAGATTTCTAGGAGAATTAGATAACATCAGAAAGTCAGCCAGCACACATGCTCAATGAATGGTATCAGCTGTTGCCCATAGTGGTGATTGTTGTTTGCTTCTGATTCTGAAGTTTCATAAAAGTGTAACTGCTGAGCTGTCTGAAGGAGATGAAAAGGGCTAATAGAGATGACAAGGCCTCTCCATGCCTTTCCCTCCTTTCATAATTTCTGAGTCCAAAGAATCCAAGGCTCTATGAGCTACGTTAGCACTGTAGAAGCAGGCCCAGAACTGGGCTTGCAGGCACCCACCAGTATAACCGAGACAATGGGCCAAGAATCCATGAGCATGGAGTCTAGAGAAAAGCAACAAAGACACGAATGGAATCATGTACAGCTAACCAACAGCCTGGGGGCCAGTGTGGGAGGCTCAGGCTTTGGTCAGCTCCACCGTGCACCTCCATGTGCTGCCAGCCCACAGCCTCACTGTCAGGCTAAGGCAAAGGCACCCCCATAAAGCGATGTTGCCTTATCGTTGATCAGGATTTTATCCAAATATCTAGGCTTGTCTAGGGCGCTAATCCAGGGAAGAGCCCTGAGGAGCCTCAGGCCCTTTCAGACTACACTCAGCCTGCAGTGTGGATGGGGTGAAGGTGGTAGGAGGGAAAGTTGAAGAGATGCTTGCTGTCCCCCAGATAAAGGTAGGAGAACGTGCTGGATCAAAATTCACAAAATGGGTTGAATTACCAGCCCTCCTTCTTACAGGCCAGCTTAAGTCTCATGAGCCTCAATATTTCTATCTATAAAATGGGATGACTAAGTTGCATCTCTACAATTTCTTGTACATCTGTAATTCTGTGAGTCTTAGGAAAGAAGAATCATGAGATTTAAAAAATGAAAGAATAAACCAGTTCATAAATAGTTACATGGGCCCCACAGGGCTCCCTGTGATGTGTTAGAGTATACATAGTCAAAGAAAGAAATTGCCTCATCTTCAGTTTGTAATTCTGACCTTATATTAAGGGCGCTGATTGAATAGTCTACAATATACAATGATAGAATGAAGCCTGGACTAGGAATCAGAGGACCTGATTCAGAAAGCTGGATCCCATTCCTCCAACTGCATCTTCTGGCAAGTCACCTAACCTCTCTACACATCACCGCCTTTTGCATACTCCTCAGAGTTTTGGTAGTTATAAAACGTAATCATGAAAGTGAATATATTTTGTAATCTGTAGAGCCCTATACAAGTGCAATATTTCACTATTACCATTATATTTTTCTGTTGTTGTGGCTTACTCACCAAAGCACCCTACACTGTTTCTGTTAAACCTGGATTATAAAATGTGCTTGATACCATTCCATTTTAACTGAGCATAACACAGTGGTCAAAGCTTAGTTTATCTCAGCCTTGGATGACTTCCTGAGTCTTGAAGCTGTCTGTATAAATATGGCAGATAGACAAGGCATAATTATGGGGAGAGAGTGGCAACCACTACCCAGGGACTAGGAAGCTGTTGAGATAGCAGAGGAATCAGCAGAACTTCCAATTGATTTGGGCCGTGTTTAGAGGTGCTCTGTGGGCCAAGTCTCCCAGAAGGATCTGCTCTCAGTAAGATTCAAACAAAGGAATCACAGTGGTTTGGTCAATAAAGAATAGGTTATTCGTCCGAAGGCTGAAGAGTCACAAAGCAGCACAATAAAAAACTCAGCCATAACTCCTTCTATCCCCAGCCAAGAAGCCAAGATGAAGCTCAGAAGCTTAACAAGTCTTCTTTAGGGAGTGTTGAGCATCAATAGCCTTATAGTACTGACCTTAGGAAGCTATAGATGTCATCCTGAAGCTGCCCAGGGTCCTTTATTTAATGGTACCCAAGGCAGACCTGGTCTCCCTGACAACAGGGTCCCATTAGCTAATCTTACCCCTCACACTGGGGCTGGATGGGGGGCCTGCCCAGTCAAGCCATCGGGTAGCTCATAACTGTGGTTGTGGTGCAGCCCAGTTCACCCAGGTCAAAAGCATGATCCCAAACCAAAATCAAGTCTATACATACCCTAAACCCACAAGCCAGGCAGTCCGTAGAAGCCAGATTCCTAAGGCCAAAAGGGAAATTCAACAACTAGCCAAATAAAATGCACAAGCCAAATTCAAGAGTCAAGAACATAAATCCAGGAGCAGAGTTGCCAAACCAGTAATGTGTGCAAAGCCAGCTGAGGCCAAGAGCTGGCTGGAAAGTTTAGATCATCATGGGCAGTGAAGCTTTACCAAAAAGAGAAGCCAAGAGGGTGGAAGGAGTCATTCTGAAGCTACCATGCGCTTAGATGCCCTAAGCTTTCTTTCATTCAGTCCCTACAGTCATGAATGAAGGCAATGTCAGAGTAAAGAAACCAGCAAGGAATGTTGCTATATGACCAGCTCCATCTTCTTCTCTTCTTCCATCACCAAAACCTACTGTTTCTAGACTGGAAGGAAATGCATGGAATGTTGCCAGAGAGGATGGATATGATTTTACTTGTCTCTTCTGTCTACTTCTCTAAAATGTTCTCTCATGGATACATATTATTTTTCGTAATGGTTGAAACATATAGGCACTTTAAAAACATAGAAAGGAACACAGATGATTAAAGTCTTTATCTGCTGTTAGACCAGATAGATAATGCTGTAAGGTGCTTTGGGAAGAACTCATGGGCTCAGTTCCAGTGTCCCATGTCTCTTTTCACAAAACAACACAATGACCTCTTCCCCAATGATGGTGATTCAAGCTACCGTGGGGGGCAGCAGGACAGTTATTCTTAAGTGAACCTTTTGGTTCCCATCAAATTATACCCCAAGGGTAGGCTCATCATCAGCTATATATACTCCTTCTCTCTTGGGTCTCTGGAGTATCTCTGATGCTTGAGACTGAGGAAAAAAGGGAAAGAAGAGAATCAAGGATGTGGCATCAGTGCGTGTCCAACCCAGCTAAGCATCCATGGGAGGAACATCTCCACTGAGAGAATGCATCTTTTCCTAAACAACCCAAAGGGTAGCTTGAGCATAAAAGGAGAAGAGCCTGAAAAGCATTCTTTCATTCAGTAACTTCAGTCAACTCAACATATGTGATCAATTCTGCTCTACTGCTTGTTTGGAACACTCAAATTTGTTTCAGTGTAATTGATATAGCTGGGAACAATTTGAGCATAACACAAATTTCACATTTGCTTATGTGTGAGTTTATATGTGAGTAACATGAGGTAAAGCAGAAAACAGTACATTGCTGAACCAAGCATAGGAATACACAAAACACATGCGTGCCTCAAACATCTGCTCACTCCTCAGTTCACCATGTGTACCATGAGCCTCACCCATACACAAGTTTCCATCCTATTTCAGATCACTCCTTCCACCACTTTGCAGTAACTCACAAGCTCCAACTCCTCCAAAGTGTACTTCAGGAAGCAAACCTCAGGTCTTTTTCAAGAAAGTGTCAAATTTGTTGTAGTATTTATATATATCTTTATTATTTAACTGTGTATAAAGCTCTGCCAGCATTTTTATTTGGTTCTCATCTTTCTTTTATGGGTCGCTGATGAAGTTTTTGCATTATATCCCTAGTCCCATTTTCAAAATCCCTGTGTTTTTTCCTGCATGATTTTGCTAGCACCATGATTTCTGGGAATGCATGTGTCATGTTATAGAACTGACCGTACAAGGCTTTGCTAGGCACGATGGAGAAAGCGGGTATAACCGACGCAATGAGTCCATGCAGAACTCCCTCCCCGGAGTTACTTAGGAAATTTATGCTTTTCTCAATCTCAAATCCCAAGGAAAATCAGTTGAGAAATCAGGGAAATGGGAGTAAGTATTTAATTCTCCTGTGAGAATTAAAACTTATCAATTAACTTGAAGACATTACTGGCTCGGAGGAATCCACGGACACATGGAATCAGAAGTCAAGGTTGGCATTTCCAGAAACTAGAAGAGGATCACACAGGAGACAGACGGTCAGCATCGAACCTGTTGATCAGGTTGTACAACAACTACAACGACTTGTTGTTGACCATGTTGTCAACATATGTTGACAATGTTGTCATGTTGACCATGTTGTCAACATATGTATGTGTCCCTGTCTAGTTAACCACATGAAAGTAAATTTTAATACGTTTAATATTTATTAAGCATGAGTTATACTTGCATGAAAATATTCATAAATTTATATTGGCAGTATACTTTATACAAGTCCCATGAGTGGTGTTCAAAGAAATAACAAGTTTTGAAAGAAAAATAAGTTCTTAATTGACAATTCACTCTTTACCTGGCTAGGAGAGACAAATACTGTTATTTGAACACTACATGTGGTGAACATTACATGTTAATTATGTTACTGGTGTTTTCCAGTGTTTGAATATTTACTATGGGCTATAGTTTTTGCAAAATGCTACTAAAATATTTATTTTTTCAACTATCTGTGAGATATTCTTTTTTTGAATTTTTGAATTTTATTTTTACTTATTTATACAGCAGTTTATTAGTCATCCATTTTATACACATCAGTGTATACATGTCAATCCCAATCTCCCAATCCATCACACCACCACGCCCATGTTAGATGTTCTTAATAACAAGTAAATAGTATTAGGAATATTAGGTATATTTTAAGACTAACGTGATTTCAGGCGTACCTGAAAATGCCTAGGGATTATGATTTCTCATTCCAAAATCCTGAAGATTAATATTTGTCTGGAATTTAGAAATACTAAGCCCAGGCACGATCTTTAGCCAAAATAAAGCTTGAGTTCTATGAAGCCTGAATGACATGTTCCTCAGAGATACATTGCCTTGAAATCCGGGGTCCAATGTCCCCAGAACAAAATGCCATAACCTGCAACTATTCTCATGTTTTTCTTGGCCAATTCAGAGGTAACTAGAGTTAGAATTCAGGATTAGTTAAAATATATTGTTTTAAAACATAACATTAAAACATTTATGTGCATGTGTGGTGGCAGGATATAGATGGGAAATCTCTGTGCCTTCTCAATTTTGCTGTGAATCTCAAACTACTCTAAAAAGTAAAGTATATTTTTTAAAAAACTCACACAATCTCAGACTTGAGATTTAACACACACGTACACAATATGCACACACACACACACACACACACACACACACACACACACGAGACCAAAATTATACACACTTCCTTGGTCTTTTAAAAGAGCAGCTTCCCTTGGCCCATAAGCGCCAGTCCTAGTCCAAATGATGGATGGCGGTTCCCATTCCTGACTCACAAACACACGTCTAGCTCTTTGTTTGCACCCCTTAATTTCAGAGGAAGCAGGCTTTCCTCAGCAAGGAGGCTTTCGAGGTTCACAAAGCCTCAGCTGCCATAAATCAAACATTGGTGGCATTAGTGGAGTCAAGGAATGGTGCTGCAGGTAACATTTTCCCGACCTTGCTGAGAGAGAGTCAAGTCTAGAGTTTAATGAAATGAAATCTCTGAATGGTGAACACGAATAAAGCTCCTGGAGCAGGTCTCTCTTGAAGTGACTTTTAACTGACCTGTGAGAAGATTTAAGACCCGTCCCCAAAGTCAGAGGCAGAAGCAGCCTTCATTCCCCACCTGGAGGGATAGCCAAGGGAAAACTGTCTTCTAAGCCCAGAGCTCTGTGCAAAGCTGACTAAAGCTGGGACATCTTGAAGGCATTGAAAGAAAATGAAGCAACAAATGAATAGTAAAGCCAAGAAGAATCAAACTCACTGTCTGGTGGGGAGTATTTTCTGTCTCCTGGGCAGTATTTTCCTTCTACAGGGAAAGTGAAAACCCATTGCTGCCAATGGACTGAGAATGGGGTAGCATGGTCTGTTTTCAGTACTCTGCATTCAAAATTGACTTCTCTCAAACCTGTAGATGGATTAAGTTGCAAGTGGATGGAAAGATGGTGTAGGTAGTTGCACTGTGCAATTACCTGGAGAGATCTTTCAAAATACTCCAATAGATCCAATAAGCCTGTTGAGCTGAATTTGAATTTGATAACGCTTATCAAAGATGTTTGTTTATTTTTGTTTTTTAACCAACAAACAATTTTGGTCCTGGCTTATTAAGGATTAATGAGGTATAAAGGCAGAGGTGGTTTCTATAAAAGGACTTTTATTTTTTCACCCTTTCTTCTGGCTCTCTGGAAAACAGTAGAAGAACCAGGAGAAGGACAAAGAACCTGCCTAAAGTCTTTGACACTGCCATTGGTGAAGAAAGGAGTCCTCATCCTCTTAACACCCTATTCTTCCTCACGTTTACTGCGAAGGTCCTACTGGTTCTTCTGGGCTTATAAAATAAAGATTTGTAAAGTTAAAACAGTCCACCTTGGGAAGATTTGCTCCAAGTTTTTACCCCCTCTTTTGGTTATGCTCCCGATTTATGAACTCTAAACAAATGGTTCCAGGTGTTGAATTCTGTGTGTAGTAGCGGGTCCTATCTGCTTTTAACTTTTGATAAAGGGTCTCTGCCCTAACGGGTCTTAGTGACTTTTACAGAGAAATTTTCTCTGGGCACTCTCTTGACTCTTAATTACACTTAGCTTCTTTGTCATCATATATGCCTATAGAAGAAGTTTATATCAACCCTGAAGAAGTCATCAGCTCTTCTTGGCATTATCCTTAAAAATTTTTTATACCAAAATGTCATGGCCATTCTTGATTTTACTAAAGATTTCCTAAGAGAAAGAGAAGAGGAATATCACACCACTAATTCTATACTCCGCCCCACACAAAAATAAAATCCCAATTGGACAAATTCCTCTCTCCTCCTTTCTTGTGTCTCTCTCTTCCTCTGCTGACTTTGCCTGACTCCTCTCCCCTCTCCTACCTGTACTTTATAAGTCCCTTCCTTCTCCTGGGGATTGGGAACCTGTGTGCCACAAGGACTTGCCTCTACTCCAGAGCACACTTCTGAACACTTCTTTTTGACATTACTCATCTTCCCCCAGAAAGGAATTATCACACTACTGCTTAAAATACAAAAATTTCTTCATGTTACTGTTGATTTATTTTCCCTCCCAACTGGTGATACTTGCTGTAGAAAAAGAAAAAAAGATGAAACCTCAGCCAGCAATTTGAGGCACAGATCTGTGTCTGGAAACTTGTAATTCTCTACTCATGGACCTTACCACAATTTCCCGAATCATAAAATTGTGAACTACTGCAAGAGAAAATACATCTAGACCAAAGGAAAGAATGATACATCTGATGTCTACTGTAATAAAAAATAATATTAAACAATAAAAAGCCCAACAGTGTGATTTATGAAATGGAAGCTTCCACTAGGACTTTGTAACTCCAGAGCCTAGGACTTAACTGTACATTTTGCTTTGGGGTTTAGATTTAGTACACAACAAATGCATATGGCCGCTAAACCTTTTGAAAAGTTTTGGTTTGTTTACTTTTTCTCTTGAACGAAGCCGGTGGGACTGGATATATAGGGTGAAAATTGATTGTTTGACTGGCCAGCATCCATATTTCCTTCCTGCAGCAATATTACTTTAATCTCCCTTGGTGGGATTCACCTCTTCTCCCACTCTCTACCACTGTTGTACGGAAAGGGACTGACAAGGGTAAAGCCTGATTGATCTGAGACAATTTGCATAGCCCAACCCCTTGGCCCCAGGGATTAGTTCAGAGATTAGCACATAATTCACCAGATCCAATGAGACCTTTGCTGGGGCTTCTGGGAAAAAGAATCTCTCTCTTCCTATGGCCTTAGTAGAAAGAGAGTGCTCCAGCCACCCCTATACTACAAGGGGAGCCAGGCTGCGGATGAAAGCAACACCTAGAGGAAGCGGAGTTAACAAATATCTGCTGGCCACACGGTTTGAACCCTGAATCAAGCCACTCCTGAAGCCACCATTCCCCAGATTTTTCAGCTACAGGAACCAAGAAATTCTTTTTTTTTTTTTTTTTTGCTTTAATTACTTTGAGTTTCTCTTGTTTGCAACATAAAAAATCCCAACAAATACAATGTAGGTCTGCAGCACCTAAGAAAAGAATTCATTCAGTATTCATTTTCTCGTTCATTTTTTAAGCATTTACAGAGTGCCTACTAAGTACCAGGCATTGGGAATAGAAAAACTAATATTATCCAGACCCTGGCCCTCAAGGAGCACAAGGTAGAAGTGTGAGCATATACAATACAATACCATATGGGTGACAGTGGAAGAGCTATGGGAAGACAGAGAATGAAGAGACTAATTCAGCCAAAGAGGGTTAATAAGGAAGTTTAGCAGGCAAGGAAGGGACATTCTAGGAGAAGCAAACTGCACATGCAAAGGCCCATTGGCATGAAGCAGCATAGCTTTTCTGGGGAATCACCAAGAATCTCTCATAGCTTGCATATGGGTTATAAAGCAAAGGACAGAGAGATGGGGCTGGAAAGGAGGGTCGGAATCCAATTAGGAAGGGCTTTGTACACCTGGTTATCAGGGGCTGTCATGGTCAGACCTGAATTCTAGAACTATGTCGACAACATCCACAAATGGCAGTGTGAGAGGGCTTCCTTTGTCTCATCCCCCAAAAGCTGTCTGACTTCTAGAGCTCCTCCCTCAAGCCAGAGCTCCCCTCGTAAGTAGGCCTCTCCCTCCTCCCCATGTGCTGCCATGAGGGGCTCTAAGGCTGATGGGGACAATCTCCTATGCTATTGTGCACTTCAGATATTCATCTGTGCTCTGGAAAATGGCTTGCAATTCTCCACGGAGAGTGCAGACAGCAAGGTCAACAATTATGCAAAATGAATGATGGGCTTGGGGCAGTCAGGCCACGCAGCTGCTGCAATGCATTCTCTGAAACCCTCCTGCCAGGTGTCCACATCCCTGCCCAGTGGCCCCAGCCAGGCATCCCTTAGCTAACTAGTATTCCTAGATAGCTAGGGGAGATCCCAAAAAGGCCACAGCTCTAAGCATGGAGAAAAGTCTGCTTGAGGCTTCCTTTGAAGCTCAGTCAATGACCTGCTCTCAGAGGCAAGGGGTGAAACAAAGGGCCAAGAGTCAAAAACACCAGGCAGGGGCCAGCCGACTTCACCGTACAGCCACGTGTGCCCACGGCAGCCTTTTGTTCTGAGAGGACACCACTTCCCATGGCTTTCCCACCAGCCAAGCAGGAAAACATAGTTGAGAACCTACTCTGTGAAACATGCTGGGGGGATGCAGAGATTCTCCCACTCAGCATCTGGGAAATAAACAGGCAATCAGCCACTGCGTGCCACGTGGAGGCTGACAAAACCGAATGTTTTGGTGAGAGAGGAAGGAGATGGCACCTGTGCAAACCTGGCATCCATTTTAATCATCAGTGATTCCACAAGGTCCGTGGCATCCTGACTGATCAGGAAACGGAGGGCCAGAAGTAAACAATACAAGGTAGGAAGAGAAGGGACTGGAACCTGAATCTGCCCAGTTCCCACACTTCACCTCTTCCCACTCTGCCACAGAAAGTAGGGAGGCACAAAGACTCTTCAGAAGGTAAACCTCAGCTCTCTGACCAGGGTTTCTGGAGTTCTGCCAAAGCCTCGGTACAAGAAAGGGTATGTCTTTCTATGTCACTTTTACTGAAAACTGGGGGATGGGGGAAATTTCCTTTCATCAAAAAACATTGTTTTCTACGGCTAGTGATGTAAATTTCAAATGCATTTTTGTGAGAAAAAGAGGGTCGTAAGGATTCTGAGGGCCTTCGCTTACAGCTGCCATAACGGCAATTTTTGAGAGGTGTTCATATAGGGGACTAGAGGGAGAAACATCTGGAAAGGTAGGCAGCCCTTTCTATACAGCTAGGCTCTTTGGGTTCTGGTGATTTTTTTCTTCTTTTTGCCCCTTCAGTCACAGAAGGAGTAATGGCTTCCACTGCCTACAACCCCACCTCCGGGGAACTGCATCATCCCTTGTTGCTTTCCCTAACCCATCCACACTTCTCAAACCATCCCTTCCATGGTTGGCTTCATAGGAGTGTGACCTGTGCAGTGGCATAGGGCCCTGTGCTTAGAAGGGCTCCATACTTAATACTCTTGAAATCCTTAATACTTTTTTTTTTTAACAAGGGTCCCACATTTTCATTTTTCACTGTATGTAGCTGCGCCTGGTCCCTTTACCAAGTTCTTTTTAACTGTGCCATCTGTATCCTGCCAGGAACCTGACCCATATATCTTCCTATGCAGAGAGGATACTCCCACCATAACCGACATCCTCAGAAGGAGGACAAATTACAGAGTCAATTTGCTCCTGAGGCAGGAACTGACAGCAAGCTGAGGCCTGAGCCCAGGACTCAGGATATGGAAGTTCTGAGTCCTGGAACCACCACACAAAGCTCTGTGGCCCTCAGAAGTCACTCACCCTCTCTGAGCCTTGGCTTCCTCATCTGGATAACACTGTCTAACTCAAAGGTAAAAAGCTTGACATGTGTCCATCTTTGGTACTTGACAGAAGTGGTAATAAATATTTGTTACATAAAGATGAGTTTTATTTGTGGGAAAGCATTCTGCATTTAGTCTCAAAATAGACCATGGACTGGGGGGGCGGGATATGGAATAAAGGCAATAATTCATCCATCAGTCCTTCTGGCGCAGTGATTCTGGAAAGCAAGGGCACTCCCTGCTGCAAGTGAGAGTCAGGTAGAAGAGAAGGATGGGATTCCAAAGCACAGGCGCCAGGCCAGAAGGATCATAGGAGGAAGACACAGAAGGATGATGGCCCCAAGAGTAAGAGCCTCCTCTTTCTCCCCCTTCGGTAAGAAACGACTAGCACCACGACCAAATTGCTCGGCTGCACCTGGATCATAACTAAGGAAAAATTAGTTGTTTGTAGTCCAGTTCTGCACTGATCTGGCCCACCCTTCACCATAGCATAGGAGCACCTTGGGCCTCTGTGAATCACCAGGTTTTGTTTCCCAAGCACTTAATAATAGCCCCTTATCGCGCACTTAGTATGTGCTGGCACAGTGCTAGGGGCTTTCACTGTATTGTCTAGATCAGGGGTCTGCAAATAATTTTTTAAAGGGCTGATACTGAATAGTTTAGGATTTGAGGGCCACATGGTCTCTGGCCCAACTACTCAACTCTGACATTTTAGCAAAAAAACAAACAGAGACAATACATAAATGAATGAGCCTATGTTCCGACAAAACCTTATTGACAAAAACAGGTGGCTACTGTAGTTTGCCAAACCCTGGTCTGGAGGAGTGGTTCTCAAACCTGAGCCTATTCACAAATCCCCTGGAGGGTTCCTGAAGCAGAGCACTGAGCCCCACCCTCAGAGATTCTGATCCAGGAGGTCTGGAGTTGGGCAGAGAAATCTGCTTTTCTAACCAGTTCCCAGGCAATGGGATGCTGCTAGTCCGGGGACCACACTTTGAGAATCACTGGTCTAGACAGTATAGCAGATATTTAAGAACACAACTCCAAAGCCAAATAGCCTGTTTGAAACTCTTCCACCTACAACCGGAATAGCTTGGTTTTCTGTATATTTCCAGACCTCATCTGTAGAATTAAGGCACTAAGAGCACCAATTTCACAGGGTTGTCCCGAGTTAAATGAGTTAATGCACATGAAGGGCTTAGAACGGTGCCTGACACGTGGTCACCCTCAAAACTGTTAGCTAATATTACCTCATTTAATTCTCCCAACAACCCTATTAGGTAGATCTGCTGGCCATTTTATAGGTGAGCAGGCTGGGGCATGAGGGGTTGGGAATCAAACCCAGAGCCCCAGAATTGAGAGGTGATGCCTTTATCTTCTGCGCTGTTCTCCTTCCATAGCCCTTGGAGCAAAGCCACTGCCTCATGAGGCTCACAGAAATATAAGCCCTTGGGAGGTAGGACCTTGTTAGCCTGGATCCCTGCTGTATCCCCAAGTCTTCACCTGGAAATCAAGTGGGAAACATGCTCTCTGACTCTGACACTCCCTCCCGTGCTTCCTCAGGCCACACTGGTATCAAAGAGTAAGGGAGCCCTCTGTCTCGATCCAGCCCTGGTCACTCATTTTCTGTTAGAAGCCCCTGACCTGCATGTGGCCACCGTGAGCTAAATTGGGAGATTTTATGACAACATTTGCTGGCAATGGGCTAGATGTTTTACATACATTATCTTATGTAATCGTCAACATAATTCCATATGGTAAATACTATTATTATCCCCATTTAACAAATGCAGAAACTAGGGCTTAGCAGCAGTTGACCTAAGCCATGCAGCTAGTGAGGATGCCAAGCAGAAACAGATCTGAGTGCTTCCAAAGTGTTCGTTCTTCCCACTCACATGACCTCACCTCCTTAAAAGGTATGAAAAGTAAAAGAAGATTGAGGAAAGCGAGCACTATAGGTTAGTGCTTAGAGCAAAGGGTTTGAAATGTCCAAAATGCAGGTTTATCTCTTTGGCAATATTGGTCAATTTCTCTGAAAAATATGAATAAGCATACGTGAATTCATCCCCTTCAGGTGAAGTACTCTTGCCAATTTAAAACAGAAAAAAGCTATGCAATCTTGCTTTAGTTGTGGGTGGCTTTTATGAGAAGAGGGAGGGAGGCTTTTATGAGAAGAAAGGCAGAGCTGAAGTAACGGTGACCCCTTATCCTTAAAAATGAAAAGGAAGAATAATCAAATGTGCGCTGAAAATTGAACAGCAAACAGCTTCTAGATGACATTTGGGCGGTGTGGGTTTTTTTCTGGCTGTGTGATGAGTGCCTGTTCAGCTGGCTTTTCCCAAAGCCCGAGAAAGGTCTCTTAGCTAAAATGTCACAATGCATCTTATTTTCCATTTTCAGCTTGTGTTCCAAGGGGAGACTGACACTTCATCCTGCCCTCGTGCACCACTATGAAAATAACAACAGCAAAGCACAACGAAAGGTAGGAAGGAAGGGGACAGTCTGAAGCTGGCTCAAGCTCTCTGACTTCTGTTTTGCAGAAGGTGCAGGCTTTGGGTGGGGAAGAAGTGGAGGAGACTAGAGGATGGCTGTGACATTACCTCCAAATGAACACTCCTGGGAAATCACGACAAAGACATTTGACCTATTTCACACAGCCATGTGATGCTCTGGAAAGTGATTCTTGGAATTATATTTAGAAATTAGAAAATTTTTATCGACCAGTTTAGTGGTTATTTCTAAATGTCTTTGGTCCAATGAAGAGCCATCATTTGGTGACCTGGAGGTTTGAGCTCTGCCTCCAAGAAAGACATGACCCTCCTCCTTTCTAAAACTAGCCCTTCCATTTGGACTTTCCAGGCCACACATAATCTGACCCCTGCTGACCTCTCCAGGCTTCCTTTTCATTCTGTTTTCTCTGTGCTCTGCTACTGATTTTGTGGTTTCATTATTACAAACAGAGGATCCACTCATGTGGTTCCTTCTTCCTAGAATATCCTTTAAACCCCCACACTCCACCTTCCAGTACCTTCATCTCTTTAACTCCTACTTCTTAACTAAATCCTTATGAATCTGGACCATGTTGTCTAATCTCAGATGTATTTGTGGTCAGAGAAACATAGTCCAGAACCAAAACATATTTTCAAAACTACCCAAGTTCTTCACCTACACAACAAACCCTGATACTGTTATCTTCTTCCAACAAATTACAATTGGCAACCAACTGGTCAACCCATGTGCCAACTTCCCCTCACCAAGCTGCCACTCAAGTGACCTTTCTAAACACAAGTTTCCTCTTCCATCCTTCTCCACTTTGAGTCTTATCACCCATCTACACTAAACAAATTTCAATCCACAAACATGACATCCCTTCCCATATGCCTATACTTTTGTTTTCGTCATTTTCTTGGATTACCGTCTTCCTTTCTTAGCCTGTCTAAAACAAACCCTTATCATCTTTCAGATCAAATACCTCCTTCTTTATAAGTATGTCAACATCAGGCATTTTCTCTTTGTCCTCTGTTGTTTCTGCTGTCTTCTCTTATAGGACTTGGAGTGTAATTTACATTACTATTACTTGTGTGTATGTCTCCCCTCTTCCACTAGAGGAAGAATTCCTTGAAGTCAAGGGTTTCTTCTTACTCATCTTTGAGTAATGTTAGATGAATTTAAATTCAGCAAATACAAAATGATTTGTATAGTAGGTGTTCATTATGTATTTGCTGAATTTAAATTCGTATCACATTTTAGTATTTACATTGTATTCTCACAGACAGTTACTCATTACTCATTCCAACAGATTTATGAGGTATGTAATATTATCCCAATTTTAAGGTGTGAAAATGAAGGCTCACAAAGTTAAGTGACTGCTTCAAGGCGGCACAGCTTGTAGGTGGCTGATCTAGACTTGAAGCCAAATCTCTAATTCCTTTTGCAGTTCTAAACACCTATGATTCTATAATTCTATTCAAAATTGTATGCCAGAAAGGAGAAGAGGATGATTGTTTCATTATAATTCTGCAGAGGAAAAAAAATGGCTGGCAAATTCTCTTTCCTTACTTGCAAGGCTGTATTATGCCCAATTGGAAATGAATGTTATAAACGTTAACTTCAGCACTGTAACGTAACAGCAGCTTCTTTTATTATTCTTGTTTAAACATTTGGGTAGTAAGCACAGGTACACCTCATCCAACATATGTTTTCAGTCAAACATATATCCTCTATGCAAGTTTTATGGAGTTATCTTTATTACGTGTTATTTATTCTAAAGGCAGAAGGTGCTAACATGCAGAAAATAATGAACGATATTGGACTGCAGAAAACAAGCTTAATTATATAGGTCAAAAGAGTCCTTACTAGATAACCACAAAGGCTTAGTAACATTTTAAAACCACTTTACAAAAATGGAGGAGGACTGGCATAGGGATGTGCATACATTATCTCCTCACATATTAAAATAAGATCTGACTATTATAAAACCATCTTACACAAAGTCCCCAAAACAGCAGAGATCTTTTCCTGTGGCTTCAGAGTGCTAAAGTCAGCACAATAAAGGATATGTTGGAGTGGGGAAAACAGGCTTCTTTTTATAATCTGCAGGTCTTCATGTGAAACTCAACTCTGACACTTACCTTCTGGGACAAGTTACTTCATCTTTCTGAGTCTCTCATTCCCATCCGTGAAATGGGCATAATAATGTTGAACTCACCTGAATGTTTATTATTGAGAAGATCAACTGATAAAACCAATGTGACAAGAAAACTCGGACTGTCAGACTACTGTACCTATTCACTCAATTAATGCCTATTTTTCTCACACTAGTTGCACAGAGATATAATCCTCTCCTAAACATGGGTTTCCAGGGGAAGCTGTGTGAAAGATAAGAGAAAACTTGGAGGATATTTTCATCCTTTATTTCTATTACAGACTCTTTAATTCCTTTCCTGAAACATCCTTTGACTTTAACTTTCCTTGTCTCTTAAGAACAAACATCCCAGCCTCTCCAGGCACTCACCTCTGATATATTTAGAACAGAGATATTCAAGTTAAGCAGAAAGGAGGAGAGCAGGAGGTGAATTCCAAAGAACAAAAAGCAAGTGTAAGTATCAAGAAATGGTCATTCTCCCCTTTTCCTCTTTGCAATTCTTCCTATTCAACTTACTTTGGACCCAACTGAATCAGTGTTTCTTAACTGGAGGTGATTTTGCCCCCCAGGGGACCTTTGGCAATGCCTAGAGACGTAATTGGTTGTCCCACGACAGGGGTGCAACTGGTTTCTGGTGGACAGAGGTCAGGGATACTGCTAATCATCCTCCAGGGTGTAGGACAGTCCCCACAACAAAGGATCATCTGATCCAAAATGTCAACAGTGCCAAGGCTGAGAGACTTTGAACTGAACAAACGATGATCAAACTAGACATGGATAAAAGTAAAGGGCCCTGATCCAACCCAAACAATATTTAGTGAGTTTTGTTTTAGGTGTAGAACCCTTTACTAGGTCCTAGAAAAACTGATGCAAGAGATTCTGAAGCACTCAAAAGCAAGAAAGTAAATTGACAGTTGGGAGTCGACATGTATGTGGAAAATTCTTTCTTTCCCTCGAATTAGAAACAGAGGACTCCTTTTGCCTAGGATACTTTAACAGTTTATGTCAGAGGTACTCTGTAAAAATTGCAGCTTTTAGGAAGTAATTAAAAGAAGTCTTTATGTGCAAATTACCAGCTTCACTTAGCTAGAAGCTACCTCTGGGTAGAGTTGCCTGGGGGGGAAATTTTAACTCTGTTTTAAACATCAATTGGAAAGTTAACTACTTCTCTGACTGGAAAATAAAAGGCCAAGTTTGGTTTGAGGTTCTTGTCATTGTTTTTGTGGAGGGGTTTGTGGGATTTTTTTTTCTACACCTAATACCCAATGTTTTAAGGTGAAGCTTTTTTTTTTTTTTTTTACCTTTTCTTTGACTTCTATCACATTAAAAAAAAAAAAGTTAGTGGAAGTGGAGGGGGCAGTGCTAAAAAACAGGTGGTGGGTCTCTATTCTTCCTGGGGAATTCTCTCTCCAGGAAGAGGAATAGGCTAGGAAATATTTCAAGGTGAGATAAACAGCTTAAGATGTCTCTCTTATATTCCCCAATCTCTCCTGGCTTCAGAAAACAGCACCACGGTGACAGACACAGAGCCAGCACAACTTATCTAGTTATCTTGGTTAGCAGAGAATTTTAGAGTTAAGGAGTAGGACCTCAGAACCAAGAATAAAGGTTCAAGTTTTTTAAATGCCCTTGATTGTTCAGAGAAAGCTGACACCAAACAGGTTGGGTATGGCTGGTCATAAATCACATTCCAGATTCATGTTAGAAGAGCAATGGGCTTGAGCATCTGAACACCTACATCATCTATAATGGATACAAAGAGGCAAACATCAGTGCCCGCTGGACCTTCTCAGCCAAGCATTAATGAGGAAGGGCCCACAGGACCTGGTTACAGGGGCTGCAAAGGTGTGGCAGATGGGTACTTCGGTGCAAGCAAATATTAGCAGAGTTTACTCGAAGTTGCAGTGGTGCATGGGTAAGAGGCAAGCAAAGTCCAGCGATGGGACAGGCGTCTTGTGCTAGATCAGGAGAGAGTCTTGGGAAGGCAGTGAGGACCACTCCTGTTGCAGGAAGGCCAGCCCAACCAACTGTCTCTCTGGCCACTGAGGATGAGTGGAGGAGGAAACGGATTATGCGACCCCCACCATAGGAGCCTGCGATATTGAGGGGCTCAGTGAGACCGCATCTGGGAGCCAGGAAGCAGATACTGGGACCCAGAGACCAGATAAACAGGATTAGTGGGCCAGGTATTTTATTCATTGATTTAACAAATATTTACTCTTAGTACTGAGGAATAGTCAGACCCTTAGAATACTTCACAGAGCCCTCAATCTATTGGGTGCTGGGGAATCCCCAGCATCTGTCAACAGGAAGAGATTCAACAGGCAAACACTACAAAGGGGCCTAGCAGTAAACCAGTGTCTAATCGTGACAGGCGAAAGCTCTCACATTCACTGCACAACTATAATGTAAAACCCACATGATGATCCTATAAGTTGTTTATTATTACTTCATGGTACTGATTTCAGACACTAAGGCTCAGAGACATGAAATACAAGTTTTCACAGGTGAAAAGAGACAGGAGGAGTTCAACTTACACCTCTACCCTCAGGGCCTGTTCTGCCCTCCCTCTGTGTTGACCTGACCCCCAAAAGTTCCCAGCCTATGAAGGCATCAGGCAGGCCTGGTAGCAAATGGTAGGGAATTACCCAAGGGACTTTATTTGGGTACAGGATTCAAGTCCCTAGGCATGGGTAGGGAGGTGCCAACCCCAGCCTTTTGAAGAACTATGACACTATGTAAGCTAATCAAGAACCACTCGTGGAAGAGGGGGCAAGGCAATGGTCCAGTTACTAAGCCCGGAGAGAAAAAGCCAGCAGAGCACCAAGAGTGAAGCTGAGCCCTGGGCCTCCTATCCTGCGTCTCATGTTCCAAACGAGAATGTGATTGTCTTGGGTTGCCAGGGAAAAGATAGGACGCCCAGTTAAATGTGAATTTCAGATAAATAATGAAATATTTGTGTATTAATAATTTTTAATATATGTCCCATGCATATTATAATACTAAATACTAATAAATACTGAATAACTGCATGCATTTTTCTTAACAAAAAGTTTTCCACCACAACAATTTAATAATTACAAAAGAGACATGTGGTAAAACGCCACGCATTTTCTTAATGATTCAAAACAAGACACAACGGAAAAAAAACTACTCCTGGTAGAAGAGGAATGGGAGGCCTTAGCATGATGAACATGGATCTGAAAACCAGTCAGCTTATATTTGGAATCACTATGGAGGGGTCTGTGCCGGAGCTTGCGGAAGAGCAAAGACAGTGAGTGGGTCTCCTCACTGAACAAACTGTAGAATGCTTTTTCCTACTGAAATCCTAACATTTGGTGGTTTGGCTACAGAGATATTACAGTTTGAGTGGACTTTCTGCAGGCGGCCCTGTTGACCGTCATATACAATAGCTCCTTCTACAAGTAAATGTCTTCCAAGTTCCCTGCAATGAACTTACAAATGAGTTTTGACAATACAACTTGTTAACTGGGGTCTCTCTACGTGACACGGCATGATTTGGCTTGCGTTCCCCTGTCCATCCTCCTCTCAGGCCCTTCCCCCAGCTCAGCCCACTCTGCTCCTCTCTCTTCTTTCCATCCTAAATCACCGCTAGCTCCCTCCGGCCTTGAGCATTTGTCCAGACTCTCCGCCTCCGTGGAACTCTCCACCTCTGGCTCCTGGCATGGCTACTTCCTCAAGTCTCTTCAAACAGGCCTTTCTTAATAACTATGTTATCTAAATGTTACCCATTTAAGGACCCTGAAAATTACCCTCACTTTTATCAATTTACAAATTGATATTGAGTGTTTGTCCCCCACTGGAATATAAATTCTCGAGGGCAAGGATCATCTCTGTTTTACTTTCCACTCTACATCCAGAAGATACCACAGTACTTAGCACAGAATAGGTTTTTAAAGAATAAATCATATGTGTAAAATAAATACATGAATGAATGACCTAAATGAGTTAGTGAGTGAATGAATGAATGCTTATGTTTTTCCCCTGCAAACCATGTTTTATTCCTAGTTTATGATTAAGACAAGATCTTTTGCCAATTCATGCTAGCATATCTTAATTGCATTCGGGCATGCATCAATTTATCTATTCCTTTGATCTTTCATTCATTTGAGAGCCCCTCATGTAACAGGCACTGTGCAGATTCTGTTCTTTTGAACTGTGATGAACCAAATTCAACTCAATGTCAAGTCAGAAAACATGTAACGTGATGGTAAACATCACAGGCTATCATGGGTCAACAGTGTATTTTATACAAATCAATGCCTCTTCCCACATGCACTTCACAAGGCCCAAGTTCGTTAGAGTTTTGCCTCCAACGCCATGTGCTTCCTGGTTCAAATTTGAAATCCTGTTAGAAGACAGGGAATTGTGATAAAAGGCTTTAAGGCAGATACATACAAACCAGAGGAGGGGAGTGTTCAGATGAGAGACGGAGAGTGAATGAGAGGCAGAGTTCGTATCGGCTGTGCTGACATTTCCTGGAGCAAACATCAAACTGGCCGCCTTCCCCAAACACTTTCTCTGCCCTTGCAGAACCTGACTTAGCCTGCTCTTCCTTCGTGTTAGTTTCATGGCAACCATTGAATGTACTGACTGCCTGTAGCCTAGTTTGTAGATATAATTTGCACCTCTGTTCTCCAATTTTCCCAAACCTGCTAGCCCACAAGTGCTCCTTCTTAGAAGGACTGTAATTGTAATGGCTTAACTCAAACCTGCTGTCTGTTGTTTTCACCATCCAAAAATAAAGCTCACTTCTCTCCCAGTAGTCTACCTCTTGGAGAAAGTTTTAGGATAAACAGGACTGTCTTCTTAATCTGCCTGGGTCTTTATATTCTAGAGTAGGTGATTCAGAGCAGAAATGAAAAAGGAAATTATAGAAAAGCAAGTGAGAGGAAAAAAATACAGAACTGCTGTCAAGGTCACCAGTATATTTTTGGGGGCAGGATCACCCTAAGTGAAATTATTTTAATTTGCCAATTTGCAGAGATAAAAAACATCCCACTGTGAAAACCACAGTGTTCACAGTAGTGTGTGGCGCTGATGTGCTGCACCATATGATAAAGCAAATTGAGATCAGGCATTTGCAAGACCATTTCATGGTGGGGGGAAAATCATGTGAAGAGTTATAATATGGTTAATGGCACTGCAAGGCTGATCTCACTAATTTTACAATTCTTTTCTACGCATAGGTTATCGTATTAATTGGCTACATCTGGAATATTTGTCATTTTAATAGAGCGATTTCACAGTTCCCTTTGCTCTAGTTCTGCAGCCTCCAACCTGATGTTCAGAGGTTCCAATAAGTTTTAGCACATCAAATGCTCTGGGTGATTTGAAGCAAGTCACCTTGGAATGGGAAACCTTTGAGGATGGCATGGGGGAAAGGATGGAGGCATGGAAATCACATGTGTCAATTACAATAGCAGTGTAGACGCTGGCAATTTACTTTATCTCTCTGAAAGTGTTTCATTAAAAATGGAAATACAGAACCTACCTTGTAGGTTTATTGTGAGGATTAAAATAATCTCTCTCACATGCCTGACATGTAGTCCAATAAATGGTCCATATATAGTCATCATAAAGCACAATTCAGTTTTTTCCTATTCTTTTGCTGATTGCAAGATTCATGAGAGTAGACCTAGCAGGGACTAGTAGACAATTCAAAGATGTTGGCAAGAATAACTTCATATCCAAGAAGTTTTAAAACATTCTTTTCCTTTCTACTCCTCTTGGATAAATCAGAAGTTTTGCAAATAATGGCAGTGTAATAAAAAATGATGCTTCTCAAAGGTATAACAGAGGAAGCTAACAGTTTGCCATACTCAGGAACAGAACTTCTAGGTGAGAAAATAAAAATCACTGACCTTGGTTTCAAATCCATGTTTAAATACCTTAGTATGGCCTGGACACTTTATGAGAAACTAGACCCAGGACTCATCTCTTAATCACAGGTACATGTAGGTGAAATGCATCATGGAAATAGGAGGGGTTAGAATGCTAGCCTGTAGAAGTGTATTGCAATCTGTACAGCGTTCTAATGTCAAGAATTGTTGTTGTCGTTGTTGTTATTGTTAAACTATAGGTGGAATCTGAGAAGTCTGCCAACAATAACAATGATTATTATTCCTCAAGTAGGCAGAAGACAAAAACTGCACAAATGTGGTTCACTTACATAGAACTCATGTCAATTACAGTTACAACCATCTGGAAAGCTTATTGTTTATCCTTAATATTTTCCTCCAGAAATTAAGACTAGCATGTAATCTGAAAATCTGACATAAAAAAATAGGAGCCGAACTAAATTCTTAGCAATGGCTGCTTATGAAAAATTTGAAACTTTCTGCTGTCTCTTCCTGAGAAACCCCAGCTATATCAGTGCAATGGGAATAACCAAAAGTTCTCATTTCTATCTCTGTTTCTGGTATCTCCATCAGACCCTTATTTTCCTTTCTGGGAGAAGAGCTTAACTGATGTCCCTTTTCTCAAACCATTAATGCATATCTTCTTGCACTAAGATAATGGACAAAGCTTTAGAAACATGATGTAGAAACATTACGTAGTAACCCCCAAATGGAGCATTCTAGGCTAAAAGGGTAGATTCTACATTCTACCCATTCCAAAGGGTATAGTCTACATTCTAAAAACAATGAAACTAAGCACTAGACACACTGATCCTTTGTGATTTTGCCCCTTACTGCTTCTGCCTCACATATCTGAACTCTTTGCAGGTCCTGGGAGGAATCCTCCTCTACTCCATCCCAGACATTTGAACAGACTCTTAATACTAGAACACTCTCTCTCCCCTTTCTTCAACCGAATAACTCTTCTCCATCCTTCATGTTTCAGCTTAGCTATTCCTTCCCTAACCACCCTCTACCACCACTGACCACCACAACCAAGGCTGGTTTTGATGTTTCTCCTATGTGCTCCTGTAACAACCATCAGAGAGAATTTAGATGACCTGTTAACAAATCTGTTTCTTCTTCTAGATCATAAGCTGCTGACAGCAAGGCCTGAGTCTGCTTCCCTGTTTTGTTCCCAGCACCTTGCATATAGCAGGTACTCAATAAATATTTCTGAATTAATGAGTTCTAGGAATCCCATCTTGAAAGCGTTCACAATGAATAAGCTGATTCCTCAAGCGCACCAAGCAAACTGTTCACCACGTACCTAATTTCAATGGGGTAGGCTACCTACGTGGACAATTTGCACTTAAATTATATAGCTTGCTTCTGATAAAACTCATCAGCCATCACCTTCTCACGACTTTTCTTTGCTGTGTAGACATTGCTCTGACATTATCTTTTTATGATTTCATTTCTGATCAAAGCAGGAACAACCAAGATACGAGGGCAAGAATGTGCTGACTCTGCCACTAACGGCGGCTTAGCACACACCCCCCAGGCCTCAGCGTGCTCTGCCACCACCAACCTTCCAGGCAGGAAGATGAATAAGCAAATGTAAAGGCCCAGAGTGAGCCCGTGGGGCCATACATAGGATTGCTGTGGGGATAAATATGGGTATTTTTGCAGCTAAATATTGTTGACCTTCAACATCACAACCTCTACACATTCTATCAGTTCCTCTGAAATATTCACATCGGTTTCCATAGTTCCCCTATGGATCTGAGAGGCAGCCCAGTTCTCAGTTTAGGTTTGACAACCCTGTTCACAAACTCCTACTAACCAAACCCATAAGGTTCGTACCTTTTGACCCCAACTTCTGCTACTCCCCAAGCAGGCCAATTAAAGAGCTCACCTGATGTAGATTGTGTTGCCTCTCAGAATATGATCACATATGGCTTCTTTAAAGAGGGGGAAAAAATGATGAATGGCAAAAACACATGTCTATACTTAAACCTATTACGCACAAGAGCTTTCAACTCTTGGGTAAGAGTTTCATTGGGGTAATGTGTGTCTCTGCTGCCTGTAAGAATGATTGTCTGTCAAGTGTTTTTGCAGACCTCCCAGATTCCCTAAGGGGAATAGGGGGAAAATGGAGGGATTGTAACTTGGAAACCAGAACAAGTTGAGGATTCGTTCTCACCTTGTGACATCTGCAGCTTGGGAAATGGGAAGGCTACAGAATGATCTCATTCACTTGAAGCCTGAGACTCGCACCTCCTCCCCTGCTCCTCTGCCTATCATCTGTCTATTTTTAAAGGTGAGGAACCTGAAATGTACTTAAAAAAAGTACAAGCGATGCTTACAAAAGCCAAAGTCCCCGGTTCAATGACTGGATCTACAGACAGGAGAGTGGGAGCTTTAGTGTTGCTTTCTGTCTCTTCCAGAGCATGCAGGGAAAAAGTTAATAGCCATTTGAGAATTGCAATTGGGGTTCATCTCAGCTACTGTGGGTACCTTCCCTCAGGTCCCCGAGAGCAGGCACTTTGGTCAGGCACCAAGGCAGAGGGCATTTGGTCTCTTTTAACTAATGCTCTGAGCCTGGTAATCCTAAGTAGGTGATCACTCAGCTTTTTCTTCTTATAGGAAGTTCATCTCAGTACTTTGTACAAATTTGTATTTTGTATAAACACTCAAGAACTACAACTGAGACAAATCTTTAGTTTCTTCTACAAATCTGTAAGAAAAAAGCACAAACCTGTACCTTATGAAAAATGCCACCATGAGGAATATTATAGGATTTAACAGAACTTCAGTTAGATATACTTTCCCCCCACTTACTTTTTTTTTTTTTTGCAGTACGTGGGCCTCTCACTGTTGTGGCGCACAGGCTCCGGACGCGCAGGCTCAGCGGCCATGGCTCACAGGCCCAGCCGCTCCGTGGCATGTGGCATCTTCCCGGACTGGGGCACGAACCCGTGTCCCCTGCATCAGCAGGTGGACTCTCAACCACTGCGCCACCAGGGACCCCCCCTCCCACTTACTTTTGAATGAACTTTGGAGTCTCTTCTTATAATGAGGCAAACATTGTTTAGGAAAAAAAAAAAGAAGCACTAGAAAATTCTAAATAGGAGGTTAAATGAGTGAATACAGGTAGAGGGGGTAGAATACTTTCTAGTCCCAACTCGTCCATTTTCCTAGATCATTGGCTCAAAGTCTCGCTCAGCCTCCTGATGCCATTGAGGTCTGGAATAGGTCTCATTTTCTTAATCAATAAAGCAGAGGGAGTGAGGCTGGAATGGACTAGCTGATCTTTAAGGCAGAGCTTCCCACCCACTATGCCATAGCACTCTGGTGTGTCTCAAATAGATTCCAAGTGTGTCTCAAATAGATTCCAACAGATTCCAGATTCCTGATGCCTGGGCATGGTCTGGGACAGCAAGAGCTTCTAAGCCAAGCATCTCCAGCCACAGAGATCCTTCTCTGTTTATTCCGATGTGTTGTAAAAGTACGTTCATTTTATATATTTGCCGTGATGTGAAAAAATGTTAGAAAACACTGGTTTAAAGTCTCTGCCATATAAAATAGATAAACAACAAGGACCTACTGTATAGCACAAGGAGCTATATTCAATATCTTGTAATAACCTATAATGGAGAAGAATCTGAAAAAGAATATATATGTACTTATATATATAACTGAATATATATATATAACTGAATATATATTCAGTTATATATATATATTTATATAACTGAATCACTTTGCTGTATACCTGAAACTAACACAATATTGTAAATCAACTATACTTCAATTAAAAAATAAATACACAAATAAAGTCTCTGCCAACTCTGTTAATTCAATTATTCCCTTGAGGGACTCATTTTGCTGGAACCCTAACAGATCTCTTGTGGGAAACAGATATGAAAACACAATAAAATAGAAGAGAAAATAAAGAAGAGATGCACAATCTCCCATGTTACTCAGGACAGTTCTATGTTGGGTAGGTATCACATCCTACAGCCCAAGTGAATTGAGAAGCCCATGTTCAGTAGAGGGAGAATGTCTGATAGCAGAGGAAGAGATCATTTGATACAGAACTCTGTGGATACTTATTTTTCCTTTGACCCAAATATCAGAGAACTTGGTTTCCTTGAAAAAAGGGGATGAAGGAAATGAAGAAACCAGTCCATATTAAAAGCGTTGAAAACAGTAGGAGCATTGCAAGAAACTGAGAATTAGAGAGCACCTTATTCCTAGTAGAAGAATTGTACCACTGGTGGGAAAAAGGTACTTCTACCATAAACCAAGGAAATTACTAGAGCAGAGTTGTGAAGATGGAAGGAGTGACAGCAAGGTGGCAAAGCAGGTGTAAAGAGTTGGGAGGTTCACGTATGCACCAAAGGGAAAAGGTAAATTCAACAACTTTGAAGGCCTTCAGATCAGGCCATAACAGCACAAACAAAAAATCTAAAGGCAAAGAAAACATTGACTGTGATTATTATATGGAATTTTTTCAATCTCTTTTTATTTGTTAATTACTTCTAATCTTGCTAAATTTGAAAAGTCATGTATACTCATTGTGGGAAACCTGAAGAAAATGGAAAAGTGTAAATAAGAAAAAATTTATCCTTAATACTACACACAGAGATAATCACTCATAATATTGCACAGATAAACTAAAATCTATTTGACCATTTCCCTGTGGCTAGACACTTAGGCTCTTGCAAATTCTTGATTATTATAAATTATAACACTTCAGTAAACATATTTTTCTCTATCTATGATCATTAGGAAATAGATATCCTTTGTTCCTATCCCTGGTTACCTCTTTAGGATGGATTCTTTTCTGAGATAGTCTTGGAAAAAGACTATGAATATCTGAAGATCTTTGATGCATACAAAAAAATGAAATGCTTTCTGGAAACATACCAATTCCCACCAACATAAGAGAGCTCTTTTTAGTGTCCCTGGTTATAACTGATGATACCTCTCCTATACCTTTGCCAAATTGGTGTGACATCTCCTAGTTTCTTGGGGGTTTTTTTGTTTCTTGTTTTTAACACCTTCATTGGAATATAATTGCTTTACATTGTTGTGTTAGTTTCTGTTGTGTTAGTTTCTGAGTATAATTGCTTTACATTGTGTTAGTTTCTGCTGTATTAACAAAGTGAATCAACTATACATATACATATATCCCATATCCCCTCCCTCTTGTGTCTCCCTCCCACCCTCCCTATCCCACCCCTCTAGGTGGACACAAAGCACAGAGCTGATCTCCCTGTGCTATGCGGTTGCTTCCCACTAGCTAACTATTTTATATTTGGTAGTGTATATATGTCCATGCCACTCTCTCACTTTGTCCCAGTTTATCCTTCCCCCACCCCGTGTCCTCAAGTCCAATCTCTACATCTGCGTCTTTATTCCTGTCCTGCCCCTAGGTTCTTCAGAACCATTTTTTTTTTTTTTGATTCCATATATATGTGTTAGCATACAGTATTTGTTTTTCTCTTTGTATTTCAGGTTGAATCTTTTCTTACATGTTAATTACCAGCAATAGAATCTTAATGACAGAAAAGAAACACTTTGGTCCCCAGACTCCACTAAGGTCAGGAAGAGGTTGTTGGACAGGGAATGCGGAAGGAAGAGCGTGGATTTAGAAGGAAGAGCGTGGATTTAGTGGTCAACAAACTATAGCCTGAGGGCCAAATTCAGCCTGCTGCCCATTGTTGTACAAACTCAGGATGCCTTTTACATTTTTAAATGCTTGAAAAAACACTGAAAGAAGAATACTGTTTTGTGACATGAGAAAACATGAAATTCAAATTTTAGTGTCCATAAATAAAGTTTTATTGGAGCACATCCGGGCTCATTATTTATGTATTGTCTATAGCGGCTTTCACACTGCAACAGCAGAGTTGAGTAAATGTGACAGAGACAGCCTGGCCCACAAAGCCTAAAATATTTACCATCTGGCCCTTTACAGAAAAAGTCTGCTGACCCCTGGTTTAGGCAATCACTTCCCACCTGCTGGGAGGTGCAGCAATGTTCAGGTTAGGAAGAAGTGGTTGGATTGCTCAGGGGTCTTTAGCAAGAACATCAGTTCATCAAGAAATTCATACTCTTCCTCTTTTAGGAGCATGGGATTACAAGAAAGTGACATTGAGCAGGGTTGAGCATGGTTCAGAGGTACAGGGAGAGAAATAAAGAAAAGCGGAGGACTACACGTTTCTTCCTAGGTAGTTTCAGAACAGAAGAATTTGAAACCCTCATCCTGAGCCACTGTATTACTTATTTGCCTTGTTAACAGAATGTGCTCAAATTGAATTCAAATCATGTCTTGCTAGAGATGCACAAACACACAGACACATATACACTATATATATATATATATATATATATATATATATACATTTGCTCTCTTCTAAAATATAATAATAATAAAATAATAACAGTTTTAGAAGAGAGCAAAGCAAATCGATAAATTCACTCAGGAGCAGAGCAGTGGATATAGAAATGTCCTGGTCTAGGCATTAGGAAATTTAGAATTTAAGATACGGTTTGCCATTAACTTGCCATGGAACCTTGGGCAAATCATCTGACATATCTAAGAGGTAGGCTGTAGAAAAGTTTATGCTTCCTCCAGCTCTGCTCTTCACTGGTTTTGGTTAGTCTAATTCAGTGCTTCCTGGACCAGTAGCATCAGCATCACATCATGCTAGAAATGCAAATGACTGGGGCTGCCACAGGCTTACAGAATCAGGAAATCTGAGGGATGACCCAGCATTCTTTCTTAAGAAGTCTTCCAGATGATTCCAACGCATGCTGCAGGTTGAGAAGCACTGATCTAAATTGTGTGTTTTTCTCTTAAAGAAAACTTTTCCAATTCCAAAAGGAGCTTTGATGTTGAATTTTAAAATCTCAGTTTTACATTTGCAAACACCTTGCCACACCAAAAACTCCTCCCCGTATAACTCGTTTTTCTTCTTCTATGGGAAGTACTGATTTATTTGAAAACCACACGGAGAATATCCTGTTAAGCAGGACCATCATCCCACCTGCATAGAGACCACGAGCTATAGGAAGGGAGGAGGGAAGAAAGGAGCCCTAGCCCAGCTCACACGCTTGGTGCAGGTACCACGGTGAGACTGTAGCCTGGATTCAGCCCATCCCAGCAGAGGCAAGCCCTCTTGGTAATAGGAGAGCAGAATGAACCTCTTATTCTGGGTGGCAATTTATATTTAGCTATGAAAAGTCATTCTCAACAGTCACAGGAACCTCATACCTTTCTGTAGGTTTGAACTTAAGAGTTGGTGAGAGCATCTGTGTAAATTTCTGCCTAACCACAAATGTGCATACCATCCTATCAGTTGATGCTGTGGAAATGTCCTGTATGTACCAGTGACCTGGACACTTGGGTTTACATGCTACCTTGCCAAAGAATGGCTATGTGACCCCAAGAAAAATCACTTAATCTGTCAAAACCTCGATGATCTCATTTAGAAAATGAGAATAATACTACCTATTGTACTCACCTCATAGGGTTCTAGAGAAGACGAAGTTTAAAAGGGGATGCAGAAGTCCTTATGCTCTATCAAAATGCAAATTATCGTATTTATTCATGCCTAATACTGTTCAGAAAATCTTGCTTGTATCAGTTAGGATTATACTCAGTTGAATATAAGAGAAACTCAACCAGGATGGCTTAGACTAGATAGGAATTTTATTTTTTTGTTTATCAAGTCCAGAGGCAAGCAGCTCAAGGTTAGTTTTGCTGCTTGAGGAATTCAAAAGGACCCTGGATCCTTCCAGCTTCCTCTTCTACCATCCTTAGCATTTGGCTTTCATCCTCATAGTTGCAAAATGGTGACCCCCACCTACAGGCATCTGTGTTCCAAATAGGAAGCAGTTTTGCCTGCTGAATCTGTGCCTTTACATCAGGAAAACACTAGCTTTCCTGGAAGCTCTATCTAGTAGAAAGCACATGTAACCAGAATATTAATGAAGACAATAATTGAAATGAAACCAGCAGTACAGTTAAAAATAGATGTTAAATTTCTAGTAGTAAAATAATAGAGTTAGCATGACCTCTACCTTTGAAAATGGGTTGAGGGAGAAGAGTGGAGGGAGATCTCCTAATGTCAGAATGGACGAGGCTCCCGAGTGATGTAGGCAGGAGTTAAATACACAAAAACCAAGAGACCTGCACAGGGCTGTGCTGGTTTCAAAAGAGACCAGTTGCCTGAAAATCTTGTACTTTCATCCTCTAGAGTGAGATAAGGGCTCTGCCCTCAAGCAAAGGGGGCTAAGAAGGGTATCTAGAATGACTGCTGAATAGGCAGTCAAGAGCTTTGGCATCCCTGGTAGATGTTTAAATCCCTTTTGTTTCAACCTCTCAATGTCATTAGCTTGGCTCTTGTGAATATCGTTCTACTGATTTGGTTGCTGTTTTTCATTCAATTATTGAATAATCTAAGAAAATTTCTTTTAACGCGGAAATCCATACCATTTGTGTTGTTGTCATTTCTAATGTATTTTGGATTTCCTCCACCTTATTTTGTGCTTTCTGTTAACTTTCTCTTTCTTTGCTTCTTTTCTCTTTGTATTCCTCCCATTGGAAGGATTAAAGCTTTATTTATTCCTCTTCTGACCCTCTCAATTGGTATCAAAGTAGACATTTTCTATTTTTATTCTGTTATGAGCTACCCTTAAGTTTTTACCACATTAATCTGACTTAGTAATATCTAAAATCAACCATTCTCTTCTTTCCCCTCTTAAATAATACAAGTACCTAAAACTCCTTTGAATTCAAATCACTCCTTTTCCCATCTTATTATTGTCTAGTATTTTACTTCCATCTGTTTTTGAACAATCCTACCCTCTAAAAAGAGTATCTCCTACAAGATTTCTATTTTCACAGTGAATGCTTATTTAGACTTATTCATATATTTCCAGTCATCTTGTTTACTATTTCTTCTTGCTTCCTACCCCTTCCTTTTGGGTTCATTTTTTTTTTTTTTTTAACTAAAGGGCATCATTTAGTAATTCCCTATGAAAGTCTGTGATTAGCAAACTTAATTCTTTCTCTGAAAATGTCTTTATTTTACCCTCACTATTAAATGAGGTATAGGGTCTCCCTTGGAACCTGGAAGGTATTAGCCCATTTTGTTCTGCCACCCACTGCCACCACTGAGAAGTATACCAATCTAGTTGTGATTCCTCTGTTAGAGAAAATTCAGTTTTCCTCTGACTGATTTCAAGATCTTTCTCTTTGATGTTTGCTAGTTTCCCACAATTTGTCTAGGTTTTTATTTATCCTGTTCACAACTTAGGATACCCTGTCAATTGGAGGATTCAGTTCTTTTCTCCAACTATGGAAAATGTCATTTAGAATGTTGCTGCTTCTTCATTCTCTCTATTCCATCCTAGGAGAACTCACATTAGATGCACGTAATACTTTCTCATGCTCTCCCTCCTATCTCTTAGCTTCTTTTTCATATTTTCTATCTCTGAGATCTGTATTGTGGGTGATTTCCTCATATTGATCTTCCAAATCCCTCAATCTTTCTTCAGTTGTATCTAACCTGTTAAACATTTTACTCATTCACTGAGTTCTTAATTTCAAACACTATATTTTTTATTTCTACAATATGTATTTAGCTTCTTTTAAAACTTTTTTTCGTATACCCATTTACTACATACTCTGTTATTTTGCAGACCCATTGTCATTATAGTTTCATTTTGTTATTTCTTTAACCTGTTCTAAATATGTTAATGTATAACCTTTCCTAGTGTGTTCTATTATTTCCCTTTTGATGGAGTATTGAATCTCCTCTTTCTTGCTACCTGTGAACTCACAGATTTGTAATTTTTTTTATTGTGAACTCAATTTCACTAAGGATTGTTGATCTTTGGGAGTCCTATGAACCCTGTACTTTGAGTGTGTCTCACAGAAACACTCTCATTTCCTTCTGCCAGAATCCCTAAGTTATCAATTTTCCTGGACACAGTTTTATGTTAATTTCTTGTTTGGGGTTCCTATACCACATGAGCTATGTAAATTGAGACATTTTGCTCACTCAGGCTAGAAGCCTTAGATTTTGATTTCCCCTGGATGATTGTTTGATACAATAAAGTCCCTGGAAAGAAACAGCCCAGCAAAAATCCACTTCTCCAGATTTTTGCTAAGCAGCTTTTTGAGACTCTGGAACTTATGGAGGGAATACAAATCTGTGTCCTTATCTAGACCAAAGCCACCTTCCTGTGTGAGTATGCCCCATCCTTAGGACCTATATTTATATCTGCTTTACTTGCTATTCCAATTTTCACTTCTCTCTTCCTTTTTTCTAGTTGAAAACAAGGCAGTCAATTTATACTTGAAAAAATAGAATTTTAACTCAGGATTCTTAATCAAATAGCAAAATTCTTTCCTCTTAAGCCTTGTTGCATTGTTTGTTGAACTGATTTTAATGTCAAGTCTGTTTCTAACACTTGCTTCTCCTCTGCATCCTGGTTTGCAGTCACAGAGACGTTTGACCCTTCTTAGATTTACTCCTGGGTTTCCAAATTAATCACAAGCAAATTCTCCTTGTGCCAATCCCCAGTTTACTCTTTGCATTGTTGTTCTCTATCTCACTCTTAATTTTTTTTGTTTTTGTTTTGTTTTTTCTTTTCTTTTCTTTTTTTGCCACCCTGCCCGGCACACAGGATTTTAGTTCCTCAACCAAGGATCGAACCTGTGCCCCCTGCAGCGGAAGCGCAGAGTCTTAACCACTGGATCGCCAGGGAAGTCTCAATCTCTCTCATACATACACACCCACACCCACACACATATCAGGGACGCTAGATATAGTTCTCACCTTAAGTAGTAATTAAGGATGTATGTAGTTTCAAGGAATAGATTCTCCTGTCTCCCTCATCTCATTATATCTCCCATGGCTCAAGTCCCTTCTGATCTTGCTTTCAGAAGCTAAATGCCACTACCCAGCCACCTCTCAATACCATCCTGTTCCTTTGTGTTGATGATGTTACAGATGGTACTGCGGTTCCTAATCAGCTGCTGGATCCAAGTTCTCCTATCTCCATCAAAGTCAGAGCTCTTCTGTTCCAAGTGGAAAGGGACTTAACCTCTGATATCATACAGATAATGTGGCTGCCCAGTGACCCCAGTACTTGGTTCATTCAAAGGTATCTTTGATCCTGCAAGTCGACTATTTTCTCTGTCATGAAATTTCTGCCAGGTTTCCCAGTAATTGGCCCTACTGGCCTGAGGGAAACTAACTGACAACATCATTAGCCTCCATCCTTTGATTCTAGTGTATTTAGAGGTAAGGTAACCATGTTACTTAGCTTCCAAACTGAGATACTTTTAAGCATTAAAGGGAGCACTTTTTTAATTACACCAGGATGCCAAGCATAAGCCAGAAATGTACAATGTACTGGGCAAACTTTCAAGTCCTTTACACATAGGAACCCTAGCTGCTTGTCCTGATCTCCTAAAGCTCCAGATATGCAAACACACACACACACACACACACACACACACACACACACACACTATATATATATATGAAATTAAGTCTCAACATGACCATAACTCTATAAGAGAAGTGGGTTTTCTATTTGTATTTCCTAGGCAGGTTGTTTGCTGAGCCTAAGGCCTATAGAAAACAAGTGTAAGAAATAAGGCACCAGTTAATAGGAGCAGACAGAAACAGCAAGGGACAAGAACAAAGAGAAACCACAGGCTCTCCAGTTACAGAGCAGTGGTTTAGTCCTCCTCTGGTACAGCTGCTTTGGCTGAATTGTGCTGTGCCAATTTGCCACTGACCTAGACTGAGAGATATTATGAAAAAGAGCCATATTATATACTTTACTACACTTACTATCATTATGTTTTTAAGAACATAGTTCATTAAACAGTTTCCTCTTTATAAGAACTCATAGGAGAAATTTCTCAACATTTTGTCTCAGTACCAAAACTTATGTCTATCCCACACAGTTGCTTTATATCATATTTATTTTATGGGCCCAGAATCATGTGACTATTGACCTTTTTTGTTTGGGAAACTAAGAAGCTCAGTGTGAAATTTGTGACCTCTAAGAACTGAACGTACAGTATGCATATTTTATATATCATTTTTTCTCTTTTCTATAGTTTTCAACCTTTGTTTTCCCTCTAACCTGTTTTCCTCATGGTTTATATTTCATTTCACCTTTAAGGTTAAAGTCACTTAAAATGGTATGGGAATCTCATCCAATTCTTTGCCAATAAATGTACCTCTCTTTTCTTTTTAAACTGTTTTTATTTTGATGCCTATAGAGATATAAACTCTATTAAAGCTGTATCATAGTCAAAGATGTACAGGACTTTTCACTTTGTGAATGAGAACATGGCAGGAAAAAAAAATTCAGGTATGTGTATCAGCAGGCTTAACTCAAATAGCTCTTCTTATCAAAGATTCTTCATTTAAAAATCTCACTTGACTAATTTTACTTTCAAATGCCATGAATACTGTCACAAATCATTTAGCGTTTCTAGAAGTAAGAATCTCTTATAAGGTACACGCTATAATGATCTGGACACCATCCTGACATTTTATTCCCTTGTTATACGATTTCTGACAAGCTATGCTTAATGGGGGAAAAAGTTTATCATAAACCTGAACACTGCAATAATTGACTATAGTGTAAACAGAATTTCCCAATGCACTCTATTTCCACCACCTTTATTTTTCTTTTTCTGAAAATTGTTTATTGGCCATTAGATCCAAATGTGGAGCATGGCCTTTGTTACCTTACAGGAAGGATATTTCAAGATGTGCTATATAAATCCACGACTGTCCCTCTGTTTCCTCTCACCAGCAGCTCGGTCAACTGGATGATAAATAAGCTCATCCTGGTGTTAGAGTTTAACTGGCAATGAATTTCACTTCATTGCAATACTTATGAAAGCTTTTTAAAATGTGGTTAAATGAAAGCCTTCTTGTGAGCTGCAATCAGTATTTCTTAACATGAGGTAGAGAATCCAAATCTTTAGAGTTTCTCTCCATTTGTGAGATCTACACTGCCTTCTTGACAAAGGAGCCCAGTTTGAGTAGTCAGGAAGACTTTTTATGTTAAGAAAATTTTATGGTCTTGTATTATTATTAAAGTTGAGATGTTTGGGGGTTTTATTTTTTATTTTTTTTCCTTTTGGCTGGAAGGGAATATGCAGCCAGGGAATTTAGGCCAAGAAACCTGAGTCACAATAATTACTATTTCCAGGCTACAGCACTGTGTTTTCTATTAAGCCTGTAGAGCAATTAGCAATGTTTTATAACAGCTGTGAGGATTGTGGCTTGACCTTGTCTGATTACAGTTCTGACACTTCTAAGAACAAATTGGTAAACAGTGTTGGCTTCAGAGGCCCTTTCAGAGTTCGTAGGAGAGGACTGGGCCTGTAGGGAAGGAGAGTCTTTGACAGAAATGGGCTCAGAGGTGGCCCAGGCTGGAGAACAAATGATCCAAGAAAAATGTTATCTTGTTAGCATGCGAGGACAGCTGGTTTCCTTGGGCTGGGACTCAAAGGCAGAGCCCATGTCAGCATTTGACAAACCTAAAAAGGTACTAGTCAGGCAGGTTCAAGTGGGTAAAAAGACAGCCTTCCTATTCCTAGAAATAAATTGAGAGAATAATTCCCAGAGAGAGGAAGAGGGACCCAGCTCTTCCAATTTTCAATCATCTGAATGAAATTTCAGTCTTTGTAAGGAGCCCTTTAGGCTCCTCTTCTGCACCACCAAAGTGGACTTCTGCCTCCAACAAGGGCCTGTGATCTGCAGAGATGGTCCCAAAGCAGTGTAGTGGCAGTATGCTAGGGACAACTGCAGGCGTTTGAGCCAGACAGAACTGGGGCAGGGTTCCAACTTGCCTGTGACGTGGCCATGGACAAGTCAACTTCTCTAAGCTTTAAATTTTTCATTTACAAAATGGGAATCCTATGAAAGAATGCTCAACATCATTAATCATTAGAGAAATGCAAATCAAAACTACAATGAGATATCATCTCACACCAGTCAGAATGGCCATCATCAAAAACTCTACAAACAATAAATGCTGGAGAGGGTGTGGAGAAAAGGGAACCCTCTTGCACTGTTGGTGGGAATGTAAATTGATACAGCCACTATGGAGAACAGTATGGAGCTTCCTTAAAAAATTAAAAGTAGAACTACCATATGACCCAGCAATCCCACTGCTGGGCATATACCCTGAGAAAACCATAATTCAAAAAGAGTCATGTACCACAATGTTCATTGCAGCTCTATTTACAATAGCCAGGACATGGAAGCAACCTAAGTGTCCATCATCGGATGAATGGATAAAGAAGATGTGGCACATATATACAATGGAATATTACTCAGCCATAAAAAGAAACGAAATTGAGTTATTTGTAGTGAGGTGGATAGACCTAGAGTCTGTCATACAGAGTGAAGTCAGAAAGAGAAAAACAAATACCGTATGCTAAAACATATATATGGAATACATTAAAAAAAAAAAAGGTCATGAAGAACCTAGGGGCAGGAGGGGAATAAAGATGCAGACCTACTAGAGAATGGACTGGAGGACACGGGGAGGGGGAAGGGTAAGCTGGGACAAAGTGAGAGAGTGGCGTGGACATATATACACTACCAAACGTAAAACAGATAGCTAGTGGGAAGCAGCCTCATAGCACAGGGAGATCAGTTCTGTGCTTTGTGACCACCTAGAGGGGTGGGATAGGGAGGGTGGGAGGGAGGGAGACGCAAGAGGGAAGAGATATGGGGATATATGTATAGCTGATTCACTCTGTTATAAAGCAGAAACTAACGCACCATTGTAAAGCAATTATACTCCAATAAAGATGTTAAATAAATAAATAAATTAAATTAAATTAAATGGGAATCTTTTTTTTTTAAAATACCAGTAGGAGAATATGAAGCAGTAAAGAAAACATTTGGTGGATTAGACAAGGGGTCATCAAACTAAAGCCCATGGGCCAAAATCAGCCTACTGCCTACTTTTGTAAATAAAGTTTTATTGGAACACAGACATGCCTGTTAGGTACAGATTATGCTGCTTTCACACCTGCAAAGTCGGAGTTCAATGCTTGTGGCTAAGAACCGTATGGCCACAAAGGCAAAAATATTTACTATCAGGTTCTTAAACAGAGACAGTCTGGACTAGACCACGTAGGATCCTCCTCTACAAGGCAAATTTGACAAGCAAAATCTATGGGGTGACTGTTATCAGAGGTTTCAAATACAACACTGTAGCGCACTGATGTTTATCACTCAGCTGTTAAGATGTGTCCCATATCATTTGTTATTTGTAAATAGTATTTAAAGTCATAAAATGTGCAAATAACTTTCTTATTTACTAAATCAGAGCAAGTTCAAAGTGATTCCTACAAAAATGTTATTCATGCTTTTATTCTAATATGGTTTTTTTAAGAGGGCAGGAAAAGGAAGGAAACTCAGAGCTAGTACCCTACATTCTACCACACGCCTAGCTACACCCAAGGAGTGTGTAGCTTGTCACTCAATGTATGTCTTAAGTATCACTTAGAATTCTTTCTGCTGCAGGTAAGAGAATGCTGAGATAAAAGTGAATTAAACAATACAGATCTATACTATCTCATTTGACAGGATTCTCACAAGTGGATGATTCTATAATTGGATCAAACATATCAAAGTTGTAGATGCAATTTCTGCAGTTCTCCAGAACATCTCAACCTGTCCCAACATACCTGCACATCCTTGTCTAACAATATTCAAATCAGGAAGGAGGGAACTTGCAGAAACAGGGTTTGCTTCTCACAAGTTTTCTTTTTAATGAAAAAAATATTGCAGAATTTCTAGAATTGTCAGAATTCTAGAAAGACTTCTCTTTGCCTTATTAGTCAGAATAGAGTCACATACCCAACCCCTAAACCAACACTTACGCAAGGAAAGATGACTGCTAACACTTGATTAAACCCTTCATGATTCATCCCCTAAAAGAGGGTGCACTGCTGACCTAACAAGGGAGAGAGAGGCAGAGATGACTGCTGCATAGACAATTAATAGTGTCTCCAATATATGGTAGCTTGAGAAGTGATGTAAAGGGATTCGCCCTGTTAGGATTATGAAAGAAATCTCACAAAATTTTGGAAAACATGTTTTTCTAAGAACACAGCAAATTCTTTTCAAAGATCTCAAAACTCAAGTCATTCTGGATCACCAGCCAATGAAATGCATTAGAGCAGTGTTTCCCAAAGTGTGTTTCCTGGAAAAATAGTCCCTATGGCAAAATGTTCTATGGTCAAATAGGTTTGGGAAATGTTGCATACTATATCCTCACAACGCAAATTTCTACAAGTTAGCATGGGACAGTCTCAGCGAAGCCCTGTGTGATATTGCAATTTATAGGAAAAATAGAGCATTGTCCCTCAGTATCTAAAGGGGATTGTTTCCAGGAGCTGCCAGTGTATCAAAATCCACAGATGCTCAAGTTCCTTATATAAAATGGTGAAGTACAATGAATACAGTCAGCCCTCTGTATCCACAGATGCGAAACCCAAGAATATGGAGGGCTGACTGTATATTTATTGAAAAAATCTGCATGTAAGTGGACCCGTGCAGTTCAACTTGGTGCTATGGATTAAGACCAAATATATGTGAGGAATACATATTGGGTTGATGACCAAATATGTATTCCTCACATATATCTGGTCTTGATCCATAGTTCCTGGCTAACAGCTCCCAAAACCCTTGGAATTTCCTGAGCAGTAAGAACAATGGGATAATATTTGGTCTCTTGTCCTCAGTTCCTGAAAATGCTCTAGGGCAGGTGACTTTCTCATCCCACCTAACAGTAGGGGCTGGTTGCCAGGAGAACCAACCATGTGATTAGAGGACTGGAACTTTCAGTCTCACCCCCTAATTGCGGGGGAAGGGGAGAGAGACTGGAGGTTGAATCAATTGCCATTGGTCAGTGATTTAGTCAATCGTGACTGTATAATGAAGCTTCCATAAAACCCCCAAAGGACCGCTTTTGGGCCCTTTTCCAGAGAGCTTCCACAATGGGGAAACAGAACACTTCTGTGTACCATCATGCCAGATCCCACACTCCACAGAGTTCCTTTGTTCAGGACCTCATCCTATGCACCTCTTCGTCTTGCTATTGATTCGTATCCTTCGATATCCTTTTTAATAAATCGGTAATCTAGTGAGTAAATGAGTTTTCCTGAGTTCTTTGAACCATTCTAGCAAATTAACTGAACCTGAGCAGGGGGTCTGATTTATAAATCTCTGATGTATAGTCAGTCAGTCAGCAGTACAGATAAAAACCTGGACCTGCAACTGGCATCTGACGTGGAAGGAGGTCTTGTGGGACGGAGCCCTTTACCTGTGGAATCTGATTCTATTTCTGAGTTGATAGTATCAGAACTGAGGTAAATTCTGGGACACGCTGCCAGTGTCCAAGAATTGCTGGTTGGAATTGCTGGAAATCTACACACACACACATGCACACACACGCGCGCGCACACACACACACACAGGAATTGAGTCCAGGAACCCTTACTACCCTGCAATAAAGAACATGTCCCATTTTGTTTTGACTTGTACATTCTAAGGGGTTTTTATAAGGCCTCAAATAGGAATTACAGAAAATAGGCCTGTGTTATTATTCCCAAAGATGAAGTCAGAGAGTATATGTTTGACGAATGAGGATGGAACCTACCCATTTACCTTCAGGTATACCTGGGGGAATCTTTCCCTTCAATGACTACATACCTGAGTCCCAGATTTCCTCTACTGCCTCTCCTCTGGAAATGTCCCTAATAGTGACAGTAAGCAATGATTTCAAGCATACCGTTAAATTTGACCAGCATCTGGGAGTCTCAAAGAGTAGACGGAGCACATTAGAGGCAGACTACAAACACAAACACAATTCTGTGCTAGTTCTGCACAGGTTTACTCTTGTTAAGGCACATACTCTTGCTCCCTAATCAGCTTAAAGGCTCCTTCTCTAAACTATGGGTTGGGATTAAGGGAGGGTGAGATTGATGGTTAAGGTTAGGGTCCCTTGTCTCTAAGGCCTCGGTTCTGAGTTCAAATAATTTCCATTCTTTTGTCCCACATTTGGCCGTTTCTTCTAGTCACCTACCTCACCCCACTCCCCCCTTGGTTTTCCCCTCAATGTACACTTAGTGGAAGTAATATGAGATTTGAAATTAAATAAACCTAGTCTTAAATCCTGCTTTCCCATATCCTAGCTACGTTACCTCTCTGAGCCTCAAACCACTTATCCATAACAAGTAGATAATACTTGTACTGTTTTGAGAATTGTGGAATAAACATACGTAAAATCCCTATCATCATTTAGTTTGGAACTAAAGTAGGTACAGAATAAATGTTTGTTGCTTTCCCTTATTTGTGCCATAGCTATGAAGAATAATAGTAAACATTTACTGAGTGTTTACGGTTTGCCATGCACTGTGCCAAATGCTTTACACTAATTATCTCATTTAATCCTCATAAGAATCCTATGAGGTAGGTGCTATTATTATCTCCATTTTAAAGTAAGGTTTGTAGAGAGCCTATGTAACTGATCAAATCTCACCAGGTAAGGATTCTAAAACAGA